>NC_090265.1:802747049-803347049 GCF_040414725.1 Anabrus simplex
ATTTCACGCCGCAATTCCACTCTTCAATGTTAAATAACATGTATTACGCCGTATTTTCTCGTTTAACTCTGGTAATATCTCCGTACTTCCGTTATTGTAGCAATCAGTCTCCTTTTCTGTTGCAGCTGAATTGATATACGTCTGTTCTCAATCTCTTCAATTTGGTAAGTGTAATAATAATAATATCTTATATTTTACTTGTTTTTCGAGACAATTCATTTGATACTGTTCTGTTCTATCCTCACAGACTTTTAAAATTGTATGTTCCAACTTGGTCATGACCTCTTATAAACTTCTAACATATGGTTCTTTTTCATACAATTCCAGCCTGTGTGGTCCATACCTCCACTTTGACGCCATTTTGAAACACGTCAGAAAATGCAACGGGCACAATACTAATCCACGATAGGTATTGGGGTTAGCAGGTATCCTGCGGGCCTTTATAATTGGAATTAGAAAATGTCATTCCATTGTTTAGGCATCTTTAAGGTTGTCCAAATGCTATTATATAAGTCTTAGCTCTTTTTTAGCCCATTCGGGTAGAAACTTGATCATTTTATATGTAATATACTCTGCTTCCGGAGCAGAATTTGAAGATGAAGTTAAGACCGCCTCATGTTCCTTGGAATCAAAGGGTTGTAGTAGGACGGAGAATTGTGGATTTGAAGTTACTTGTTTAGAAACGAAATTGGGTAACACATAATCTGGAGTTATTAAGTTGAGAAAGTTAGCCAAAACGGTACGGGGTATTACCGCAGGTGATGCATGTTGCGAACTTCTTGTTAGGGCTCGTATGACATTCCAAAGATGTGTGGCGGGTATGTGGGTGGTTAGAGATGTAGCAAACGCCTTCCAGGCTGCTCGCCGTTTGTTATTAAAAAATTGCCGGGACTAGGCGATATGTTTTTGAGCCAGACATAATTGTGCGAAGGTTGACTTTTTCGATAAATTTGAAACAGTCGTCGTCGAGTTTGAATTAACCGATGAAATACCACCAACGAACGTATTTGTTGAGGCTGGCCAGATGGAGGAGCAGTTGATTCTTTAAAGGGATGGTATATATTAATGTAATATTGTAGAATCGTAAGTAGGGAATATTACGTTAACGTGTTGACGGGTATTAGGCTAAGTTGGGTGGTTATATAACTACTATAGTTTTGGGCATCAAATTGTCGAAGGGAGCGAACGTTACTCATACATGCCGGTGCTATTGTACATGGGATAGGCCTACCCACTCCAGGTCGATCCACCTCGAAATTAGCACGACATATGCTTCCTCATTCTTAAGCTAGTGATAAAATCCAAAAATTCCAACGAGTAATTGTTCATTTTTAAAACTTCTTAAAATATCGCTTAAATAAGTGTCCGCTAATGTATGCCATGTAGTAAGTGGTACCATGCTTCTCCGGCAAAGGGTTACGTCCACAGCACTTTGGGGTGCACCGGGCAGAGTTAGTCTAGCGGGTGATCCGTCATTAAGTATGAAGAGGTCGTGTTTATGTGTCGCAGTAAGGAGATGTGAGCCCTTAGTCGTACCGGAACTACTACACCACGTTGTATGGTGAGCATTATAGTCCCCTAAGGGAAGGATATGCTTCTCAGCATCAAATTGTTGGAAAACTGAGACAATTGCTTTCCGTAATAAATACATCAATAGAGCAATAGATATTAAGAATGGGGATTTCGTGATAAGAAATACCAATGGCAAATATATTGCGGGATCGGATGAAGGATATTCAATGTTATACACGACATTTTGTGATGAACTAGGAAAGCGACCCCTCCATACCCCTGTCCGTCGCACCTCTCTACGTTATAACCTTTGAATTGAATATTGGTGAGGATAAAACCATGTTTCCTGTAACGCGTCGATATGCGGAGTAGTTTCATTGAGAAGTAAATTTAATTCATGTTTTTATTTAAGACGCTCCTGGCATTCCACTGAGTTATTCTGATCATATAAGGATAGAATATTGTAAACACGATTACGTAATTGGTAAATTACGCTCGACAACCGAGTGTTGTCACCCATAAGTTGAAGGAAATGCACTAGGATTTGTTGGATTTCACCTTGTAAGTGGGCTCGTAGTCGGTGTGCATTACTAGCTGCTGGTACAAGGGGAACACCACCAGACATGACAAGTGCTCCCGGCGTTGTAGGAGTAAGATTGGCAGATGTAGATGAATGCGGCTGATACGGACGAGCGGTAGTGTCAGGCATCTGTGGTATCTTTAATAAATTGAGGTGGTCATCCCGATCATAGCCGAGAGGAGGAGCAGGTCGCGGTTCCTGCATTACAAACTGTGTAAATTTTCGTTTCCGTGGGTTTTCAGTTGGTGAATGGGGCGATTCCCGAGCAAGTGGTGGGAATGTTTGGGGATGCATATCAAGGCGGAATTCAGGGGGATTCAGATTAGTAGTGGCTTCTTGATATGTTACATTGTCGGTACCCATTATTTTCTTTATTAAAGATTGGTGTTGTTGGGCCGGGCAAGTTTGTGAACCAGTCATATGGGACCCGTGGCAATGTACACATTGTTAAAAGTTTTCAGAGCACTCCGCTGTGAGATGCTGCAATGAACAGCGCCCACTCCGAGGAGCCTTAGCTCGACAATTCTTGTCGATATGTCCATATCGATGGCATTTTTTTTCATATGAGAGGTGAGAATATGAATGCCTGAGCATCTAAAATCACGCTATATAATGAGACTTGTTGTGGCATGCTTTGTGCTCGAGAAACAACTTTGATAGTGCCCATGGGCACATGGTCTATACGATCTTGATCACAGACTCTAAGATTTAACAGTTGGATTGATTTGATCGGCACAGGAGATTTGAGGTTATGGAGAATTTTATTTCCTGATAAAGACTGTTCTACACCTAGAATAATACCTACTCGCAGCACATGCGAGCTAGGTATAAAAGCTTTAACATTGAGGGATTTCAAAATTGTGTGACGTAGAAAGTTATTCGCTTGGGCCGCATAATAAAAAAACACTACTTGGACTCGATTGCGCCCCCGACGGGCAACAGACTTAACTCCAGCAATGTTTTGTTCTTAAAAGATTCGCCCCAAGGCCATAGGATAAAGATGTCCAACATTTTGAGCAGTATTCGATTCGACATAAATTATATAGGGCCCATAATGAGTTCTGAGATATGTTTCCTGTTCAGCTGAGCTATGAGGGCTAGTATACGAATAACATCACACGAGCCACTAGGCCTTTAAAGCTCAATATTAGGCGTTTGGTTTAAGTTGGAATTGTCCTCCTCCATTGGGACGGTCTCTTCCCGTACAACTGGAAGTTGGGAAAAGTCGGGCGTCTCCTGGCCCCCGCTATTAGCCACCATGCTACTCACTACACATCACAAGTATGAGAAGATAGGCACACAGACTTGCGTGCAGCGCACCACACACAACACTCAGACACGGGTAGAATTGCGCGCACTAGAGTAGATGACCGGCTTAGACCGCTGTCAAGCAGGAACGGAAAACAAGTCCGATTTTCAAGTTCTCTTGGAGCAAGCCGTGGCTACTGGTGCAACAAATGCAGCCAACCCCAGCGACACTATAACCGGTCTTGCATCAGACTTTCAGGACTTCCGAAAAATTATACCTGCGGAAATAAGCGACATGAAGAAGGAAGTAGGCCAGCTACAAGAACATCTACATCGACAGGATATTCAGCTTGACGAGGCAGAACAACACAGCAGAAGGAGCAGCCTCCTCCTTCACGGCGTAAGTGAAACACCTAGCGAAGATACCTATGCTGTGATGTTAGAAACCTAAAAAGTAACCTGAATATTCAATTGTCTATGGACAGCATTATGACGGTGTCACAGACTGGACCGTGTGAAGAGGACGACGGTTGCGGTGGTGTCTGCGGGGAATAGACCTAATATAATTAAATTCCTCAGGTACCATGAAAGAGACCACATCTGGCGTTCCAATCGAACTCTGTAAGGTACAAAGCTGCTCATCACGGAATCCCTGAAGTCCACACGGAAGGAACTACTTAATAAAGCACGGGACTTCTGTGGTATACGCCGGGTTTAGATCCAGGGTTGGCGCATTATTGTTCATCAATACAATGGAAAGAAGCTGCAGATTAATTAACCTTGTGGACTGAATTCACACTTGAGGCGACTAGGTGGATTATCGGATTGAAGAAGTCGTTGCGATGTGCCTTCACAATATTTTTGTTTTTATTAGGTTTGTGATGTGTTAACCAGCCATCGGTCCACTTCATCAGGATATCCAGGTAAGATTCCTGCATTAGTTCAAGCATGTCCGTTAGCCAGGCCAGCTAATTACGGGACCACACACTAACAGCAACCGTAGCTCTAACAATAGCACCCCATCCCAGCCCATTTATGCCGAAACAAGACATTTCACTGTATCCTCGCGTGATACAGTGATGCCTTCACAACAGCCTAAGCTTACTCGCACACTTGGACGAAATTAAGGGCATATTTCACGAAAATTGCGTCTATGTGATAGGTGTCAGTGAAAGTTGGTCGTCTCCCTCATCTCCAAATAGTATGGTTCACCTTGACGGCTATAATCTCCTTCGTCATGATCGTACAAATAAGAAATGTGGAGGTCTCGCTCTTTATTGTAGAGACGACTTCAAGAGCAGTGTTATTTACACCCCATCGACCGGTGAGATGCCGAGGACAGAATTCATGTTCGTTGAAGTGATTGCGAGTGGACAGAAAATACTTATTGGAGTAGTTTATAGACAACCTAAAATATTGCATTTCGTCGAATTTGCTACCAGTGTATGAAAATGTTAGAGGACTTTAACACTAATTTACTTATCAAGACCTGTGACACTACGAGATTAGAAAACCTGTTTTCGTCATGTGTTATGACGATCCTTCCTTCTCACCCGACTAACCATGGTGTATGCTATTAACTACCCTAATTGATCTTAAAGTGACTAATAACACTCAGAAAATTGTAACTCATGGACAAATTTCAGTACCGGCCGTGTCTACCCATGACCGTATATTCCTTGCTTACTCGATTTGTAATCCAATATATAAACCTAGATATGTAACATGCAGGAATTTAAAAGACATCGACATGAATCAGTTAAGATATGATACCTACAGCCTTCCGTGGCATGACATTTTAAATCTAGACGCTATTGACACAAAAATTAATAAATGCAATTCATTAAAACATAGACTATAAAACAAATATGCAACGAAGAGACAGATTATAGTGTCCTGGAAACCTAATCCATGGCTAACCTCTGAGGTTAAAACATTATGTCTCAGCGTGATGCTCTTTTTCGACGGTTCAAATGTGCCTGTGATCAAACTGACTATGAAAATCACAGAATAATTAAGAATAAATCTAAACAAATGATACGTAATCCTAAATTTAATTATGTTCGTGATTCAGTTAGTAACTTAAATACGGCTAGTGCCTGGAAGCTCCTCCGAGCTCTGGGCATTGGTAGAACAAAGGAAAAGAACCAGGCACCCGACATTCCACACGACGAGCGAACGAGTATTTCACGGAAGGCAGGATTCAGACCAATCCTCTTAACAGACGGCAACATGATAACTGTCCGTCACTTGTCTCTCAAAATTGCCCTTTTTTGCCTTTCGTACAGTCAGCACTATATTCTATTAAATCTAGGGCGAGTGGGGTCGATGATATTCCTATCCCTTTTATACACAATAGGCCTATTATTGGTGCTGTTCTCCCCATTCTCACCCACATCTTTAATTATTGTCTGATGAATGGCACTCTACCAATAATTTGGAAATTACCGGGCGAGTTGTGCGTGAGGTTAGGAGCTCGCAGCTGTGAGCTCGCATCCGGGAGATAGTGGGTTCGAACACCACTGTCGGCAGCCCTGAAGATGGTTTTCCATGACTTCTACATGTCAACTCATTAAACTGTATCGCGGACCTAAAACTAACGAGTTGTCATCGCTTATAAACACTTATTATGGCTGCGAAATGAGTAAACAAGTTATCTCAGAAAAAGGTGAAGAAACTTGCTGGGAGAAAGGTGAGGAAGCATGCTGGGCATGGTCCCTTTGAGCTTCATCTTCCTAGTTACCAGTACTGCGGCCCTAGAACACGACTTGACGTCCGCTTGGCACGTGGTGATCCTGGTATTAATATGTTAGATGCTGCCTGCATTGTTTATCAACAAAACAATCCTGAACTAAGACGTGTAGCTGATCAAACTCTGCTTCGTAAAGCTATGCAGCCTGTACCGTCACCTAGTGCTTCAGTTTATGAGAAAATAGCAGCACTTGTCGTTGCCGGCGCAATGAAAATAAAACTGTTACTAGGTAGTGGCATTAAACAGCGAAGACAGTAAAATAATCTATCAAAGAAAGGACAAAACAGATTTACTTTATGAAAGAAAATGTATATATTCAGAACTAAATACGAATTGTAAAGCATATTGCAGGTGGTGTTTAATTTTTTATGTTATTCCCATCCTACAGCATGTGCTAAATTATCTAGTAGAAGTAGTAATGTTGCCTTGCAAGCTTAATTGTGTCTTATGACGTAGAAGAAAGGAGAGGTAGAGGTTGAAGAATAAAAAACACAATATTTAAAGTACATTCTCTTTATTAATCCATGAATTGAAGTTGTTATTAAAACAAAGCCATTTGACATACAGTTTATTTCCACGACGTCGAATAACACGTTCGATGAAATAGTGATCAGGATATTTTGTTTTTTGCAGTTCTTCGACGTAGAATCCTCCTTCAATAGGCTGTCCTCTACGATCGCGAAGTAAATACGTAACGGGATTAGTAAGCTTAACACTCCTGATTTGAAACTCTTCAGTGTTCCAGTTAGGGGTGTATCATTTTACAAAGATAGACTTGTGTTGGCTGATGCGAACGAAATCACCTTCTTTAAAGCGATGGCGGCGTGGATTAGCCGTTTTGATTACAGTATGAATAGCATCTAAGCGTGGTGTATTCCTTGTAACAAGACGTGGCTTTCTCCCGATAGTGCGGTGAGGTGTATCGTAGGTAGACACGAGTCTAGGTAGCAGATCGATCCGACGATATGAACATTGCACTGTAAGTTCTCGCCAGAGCATTGTTTTGAGTGTACCATTAAAGCGTTCTACAACACTTGCCCTGAGATTGCTGAACGTAGAGTAGTGATGAATGCCAAGTAACTTGAGGAGGGAAGAAAAAACCTTGTTGAAAAACTCTTTACCTTGATCGGTTTGAAGAAGCGTTGGGCAGCATTTCGATTCTTCAACAATATGTTTAAATTCGTCTTTGACTTGAGCTGCTGTCTTAGAACGCACAGGTTGTGCAAAAGCAAACTTCGAATACACATTGATGACAGTAAGTAAATACTTATACCCTTTATTGCTTGAGGCATATAGAATCATTTCTACTAAGTCTGCTTGGTAGAGATCATCCTTTCCACGTGTAATAACGCGTCTGCGACAGTAGGTGCGACGTGCTGGTTTATGTAACTCGTGTGCGATGCCTATCCTTACAGGTGAGGTCTTATCTTGACGAGCCATTGCTGAATAATACCCGCATGTCGTAATTCTCTTTCTATTTCTAGAATTTCCGATTCGTGACATGTGTGTCCAGCATCTTGCGATGTTCTTAGAAGTTGTAATCGTTCAACGAGCAAGTTAGGGTCATTCCAGTATCTGACGTCCACATACGGCAACAAAGAATTTTAGATAACAGCGCACAAATAAACTCACGATACTTGTGGCTCTTATTTGCATTTACAGCTTCTGTTCTCTTGTAATTACGTCGTGTTGCGTCAGTAGCAAAAAGTATTGCTTTATATTTTTTAAGATCTTGTAAAATTATATCCTTGTCAGGTATTCGTGAGAAAAGAAGTTCTAAGGGTCCTTTTTAGTAGTTTTATAGGTAACACCTTTTACGATGAGTCTGTTGCTATTAATCTTAACATTTGCATTTCCTATCCAGAAACTGTCGTCTTCATAGAGAATACCGTAGGTGGTGTCAGTTTGTCCTGTGAAGAGAGTTTCTATACAACGAGCAAAGAGAGATCCATAGGTATTTTGAATAAAAGTTCTAAACTGATTACGATATCAGGCGTGATCATAAACTCTTTCAAAGAAGGTATATCTTACTGTATATTGATGTAGTAAGTGTTTCAGCAAAAACATCTGTAGTTAAACACTTAACACGCTTAGATGGTGAAGGATCGTTAAGTTCTTCTTCCTCATCCTCTTCGTCCCTATTCTCTTCTTAATCTATATATTGCTTCTCCTTTTTCTCATCCTGCTTCTCTTCTTTATGCTGTTCTCGTTTATGCTTCTCTTCTTCTTCTTCTTCTTCTTCTTCATGCTTCTCTTTATTGTATAATAATTGCACAGAAGCAAAACTTGAAGTAGACTGCGCCGATGAAGTAGAATTAAAAATGCCTTTCAGTGGTGTACCTAGTTATGTTTTTAAAAATAAACCAGTGTCTGCTTGAATGCGTTTAAGCTCTTTAAATTTCCGTCGAATATTGTTTCGAACATGGATTATATGTTTTGTAATCTCCTTGCTAGGTGTTAACATAATTATGGTTTTTATAATGTGGTGACTGTAATTCCGTGTTAATGCATATAAAATGATCGAAACCGATACAATAACGTCCATACTGAACATCACTTTCTTTATTAATAACTAAAAAACCGTAACGATGTGATGACCAACACGTAGCACACATACGTTTAAAATAATTGAATGTCATATCAATGTTAACATGATCATCATACACATGCCGCATGTTGCACTCATCTTGCCGAAAACGCACAATAATATTTGCGTTGCCGCATATCAACTGCTTGGGCAATCTACGTATTTATGTCACCCCATACTAAAGTATGCACGAAAAACCTTTTGTTGTTCTGTTGCGACATCGTCAAAGATCATAAGAGAATATTGGAAAGCATATCATCCGGTGATGGTTTTTGCTCATGTGAAATAAATTCAAAATATTTTATTCCATCTTCAACCAGGTTGTGCATTACAATTTGTAGAACAGTTTGTAGCGGTTGATAAAGTGACTTGGCGGAAAACGTAAATATTCTCGAAGCATATACCATTTAAAGCAATAATGAGTGTAAGTAAAAGATTTGTCTTCCCACATCCCGATGGGCTAGATATAATACATCGAGTAGTAAAAGGAAACAACGTTCCATTACGCATTTTTGTAGGTGTACTAGAACTAGGTAAAAGGTGTGGCACTATGTCACTAACAGGTAGTGTGTCTTGCAGCTTTATAATTTTCATTGTAACAGAATAATATAGTAGGCAATAGTAATATATATAACGAAACAGGTATCTGACAGTTTATAATTTGCTCTTGACGAGTAAAGCCGTGTACAGAATGGTGAAACAACGATATCCAAACGATATGAAGAAGAAGAAAACTAAAACATTTGGATGCAAAGATGTTGTAAAGTCTGCAGAAAAATATATTCGAAGGGAATATAAAATCTGCGTGTAGCTATTACTAAGGCACTACACGCTGCAAGAGCGAGAACTTTTCCAAAGTGCAGAGCAATGTTCTGTAAACGTTCAAGAATAATTCCTGTACCAAAACGAGGAGGATTTCTCCCTGCGCTGTTTGCGAAACTAGCAGCTTTAGGGTCTTTTCTATGTGGTGCAGTGCTGTAACAAGAACTGTTAAGGCTCTAGAAGAAGTGAAACAACAGTTAAAAGAGAGTGAACGTCATAACAAGACGATGGAGGCAATCGCATTACGAGGCAAAGGCGTACACATGAAGCTAGCGCCATACAGGAAAGAGCTTGGCATCTACATATCTCCAAATAACGTCTACTGAATGCACTGCCACGCCGAGCTCTAACCCACGAAGAAGTTTTTACGTTTGACAAACAACTAGGAATTCATCATTTTCGAAGTGTGTATATGCGCGATCAACTACCAGCGTGCCCACGTGAACGTGAGAGTGCTGTAATTAACTTAGACAACAGTCGCGGACCTGGAACTCATTACGTTGCCTACGTAAAAAGTAAATCTAAAGTATGTAATTCCGATAGCTATGGAGACTTACCTCCTCCACTTGAGCTCATACGTTATTTCGGAAGCAGTGCAGACAATGTTTACAATAAAAACCGTGTGAAAAAATTCAATACACGCATGTGCGGACGATTATGTCTTATGTTCTTATATCAAACCCAGTCCGACTCGTTGGCTAAATGGTCAGCTTACTGGCCTTTGGTTCAGAGGGTCCCGGGTTCGATTCTCGGGGGGTCGGGGTGGCCGGGAGCTGGGTGTTTGTGCTGTTCCCAACATCCCTGCAACTCACACACCACACGTAACACTATCCTCCACCACAATAACACGCAGATACCTACAAATGGCAGATGCCGCCCACCTTCATCGGAGGGTCTGCCTTACAAGGGCTACACTCGGCTAGAAATATCCACGCGAAATTATTATTATTATTATTATTATTATTATTATTATTATTATTATTATTATTATTATTATTATTATTATTATATCAAACCCAGACAGTAGAAAAAGAGCATTAGTGTGCGCGTGATGACTAACAGCGAAAGAACGTTCGCTGTGCGAAGGACCAGAAACAACCGTCTAATTTAATCCAGCGATCGAACTCGGTTATCAGCCAGATAGTTTTAGACCAGTGTTGTTTGAAAGCTACAATAAAATATGTAATGTGCGTGATGGTGTAAACAAGTTCTATTACGATGAGTATGTGCTAACGCTACCATCAGGCAGTTATTCAGTAGACTATATTCATGACTACATTGCAAGTACGTTAATTGTCCGACTCGTTGGCTGAACGGTCAGCGTACTGGCCTTCGGTTCAGAGGGTCCCGGGTTCGATTCCCGGCCGGGTCGGGGATTTTAATCGTCTCTGATTAATTCTTCTAGCCCGGGGACTGGGTGTTTGTGTTTGTCCCAACACTTTCCTCTTCATATTCACACAACACACTACACTACCAACCACCACAGAAACACGCAATAGTGATTACATCCCTTCATATAGGGTTGGCGTCAGGAAGGGCATCCGGCCGTAAAACAGGGCCAAATCCACATGTGCGACACAGTTCGCACCCGCGACCCCACAGGTGTGGGATAAGCGGTAGAAAAAGAAGAAGAATTGCAAGTACGTTAATTGAACAGCTTAGAGAAGAAAGTTTTAGTAATCATAATTACAAGTTCTCATTAACTGTAAGCAACGTTACGCATAAATGTGTTATTGGATCATCATTTAAGATTGACTTCAAATCACAACCTGATTCGATTGGACCATTGCTTGGATTTTCACCAAGGGAGCTCATACCGAACGTACGTTACGAGTCTGATCAACCTATAACACTCTTCGATGACATCATGTGAACATTACTTGTAATATTATTACAGACTTGAATAGTAATCAACAACCTTCGCACGTCCTGCACGACTTTATTATTAAAGAGGAACGTGGATATATTATTCGTGAGAAACCGTCAGTAGTTCTTTATCATCCTGTGTCTGTAACAAACATTAGTAACATCACTCTTAGGCTTGTAAATGAACATAATCAGCATATTAATTTAGATCGGCATACGTACGTAGCTTACAAACTTCATCTTAAACCAGTATGAACACGTCTATAAAACACAGTATACATTCCGAAGACATACTACATGTTTGCGAAGACTCATCGAGTTAACAGATAACCATAAGCAGATACTCAAAGATTTAGGTTATACGCTACTACAACAAAATGGAAGAAATGCTAGACATTATGAAAACAGTAGTAACTGATGAAGGTGTAGTACGAAGTGAGCTTCATTCTTATCAACCTTTTACGTTTGGATTAAATAACAATGATGAAATTCGTTTTATCATTAATCAGCAAGATGTATACACCCTACCACTCGAAAGCTACGTCTATATTGAAGGACGACTACATAAGTCAGATGGAATTGGACCAAGCACATCTCAACTAAACCACCACGGTCTAGCTTTTCTCTTTTCTGAAGCGCGATATGAAGTAATTAATGTCGAAATCGATACAACGAAGAATGCAAGTATTGCGAGTGCAATGAAACTCCATCCTTCTTTTTGTGATGAAGAAAGTAATCTTTTACGGATGGCAGGATGGTGTCCAAAAACTACTAACAACTGGATGATTAATCAGGACGGAACTTTTACAGGTATATTATCACTGAAACATATTATCGGCTTCGCAGAAACTGTAGACATATTATAATCAGCGCAATACAAGAGCTTATTCTAATCCGTGATCGAAGTGATTACAATTCTCTTAAAGCAGCAGAAACACCAGTAGACTCGAAAATTACACTTCATCGTATATTGTGAAGGATTCCAGATGTAACATTATCTGATCGAGAAAAACTTCGATTGCTCGATTGGGAGCTGCATGAATATCTCGTGTTACCACCTACAAACAAGCATAGCTGGGCTGTTAGAACGTCACGTTTTACTGAAAAGCCTTTGTATATTATAATTGGATTTCAAACCGATAGTAAATTCAACCATGAAAAGGATAGCTCACAGTTTGATCACTGTAAATTAAGAAATATTGGACTGTATCTCAACGGAATTACGAATCCATACGAAAACATGGACATTAAGTTTGAGAAAAATAAATTTGGGTTGCTCTATGGCATGTTTTGTAAATTCCAAAAATCGTATTATCAGAAAGAATATCGTCCGCTATTCTCGCCTGAAGAACTTAAAAATAAATCACCGATTGTAGTTATAGTCTTCTCTTATCGTGAAGAATCTATAAAAGAATCTCCTGTCAATATTCGTTTAGAATATGAAACATCTGAAAACTTTCCTTCTAACACAACAGTCTATTGTCTTTTTATTCATCCGCTAACGAATTTTGTTACAAGATTATAAATAAGGATAGCCCTTTATCATGAACATTAGTGTGTGCTTCTACATCGTACGCTCTGGAACAGAAAGAAGAAAAAGTCTACACGGTTACCGACAATCGTCTTGATAACAAACAAAACTGTCAATGCGCATGCTGTTCGCATGCTAATACGCAACATCTTATTTATCTCGCACAAGTAAGTGGGGCTATAAAGAATGATGTTCTATAAACATGGAATTTTATATGAGATGCCAAAACATGTGATTGAATGTTTACCACCGGGATTTTTATCTACGTACGCTGCTCCTTTCGTAAATGCTTTCTGGGACATCCTTCCTCTCTACAGTAAAATCATGACGAATATAAGAACCAAGTGTGATGACTCATCGAGTTCAGGCGCGCCCCGCCAGGCAGCGCTAGAGTTTGGTGGCTCCACAATGCCTATCAGCTTTTCTTAGGAATGGTGACACAGGAAACGTATTACTCCGTAACTGATAAGTATATACACTGTCTTTTATAAAAAATGAGAGATTACAATTAAAATGCCACGGCAGAGAACAATGGAAAAATATCACACACGGAAATAAGAGCTACGACTTTCATCACATGTTGCGAAAAGCACAAGTTACTCGAGTGTATATATACATATACATAGCATATTAAAAAGCACCCATGAACTATTTAAAGGTAATACTCTACTTACCATCTCAGTTTGTCGGTTACTGGACTTTCGAAAGCTTCCGTGAAGATTTGGCGGATGTTCGAGATTGTAAATCTCGCCGGATTTATTTCACTCTGAAGAAAACTCTGCATTTCAGATAATGATAAACAAGTCTGGGGATTATATCCATAATATGTTGAAGACAACAGCCAGCACCTGAAGGATCAACTGAAATTTTGTCTATAGAATCGATACAATCAAAAAATATTTCGCTCCACATCGATTTTGAGTTCAGTTTTTCACTAATTACTTTCTCGGCCTGGAAAAGAATGTCACATATACTTTTGGAAGGGCGTGTTAAAAACACTTCATTATTGCTTGAACCGTAGTCTTTTATTTCGGAGAGAACTGAAAATGTACTATGATTATTATCACGTAGAGAATGGGCACAGGACGAACACTTAATAAATTTAGAAGAGTGCTTAACAACGTACCCAGCCAAATGGTACACTAAACACTTCTCAATCGAAGAGTTTCGAACTGCGCTATCAAATTCAGGTACAGAGCTTTCCCAGTCTTCGATATTTACTGCATCTTGAACCACGATTTTTTGCTTAATGGAAGTTTCCACTGATTGTTTCACTGTCTCATTATGCATTTCCACATTCCGGGCTAACATACGCATCTGATTAACATACGAGGTCAAGATCGGCTCCCGTTTAGGTTCGCAATTTCCTCCTACATTTAAAGCCTGCTTTATAGGGACATAGACACATTGAAGTAGATGCCAATGAAGGAAATCTATTGTCGATGGATGATCATCTGAACTGAAAGAACGCATAATTCCGAAGTGCCGTTCCAAGGGATCCTGGGTGAGCTTTCCTGTTAACACATACTAATAACCTCTTTCCCAAAGCCATTCAGACATTTCCAAAGTACTCTGTAGGGTTACCATAAGTGATTCCAAGGTTCTGTTGGAGGCAAAGGTGTTATTAGTAGATCTCACAGTTTGAAGAAAATTAACAAGAACTGTATGAGAAGGTGAACCTCTACGAAGAGCCTGAAAAGGGATGAATGCATTTAGTGCATCAGCAACAATATTTATATCGCTGGTAAATGTTTCAGTGTCCTCACTACCTTGTAATCCTGCCAGTCCCATTTCGCGATAAAATTTCATACCTTTGGCAACACTATCACTAAAACGTTGGAAGGCAAGCCTAGCATTCATTCTCTGGAACGATGATGGGTCTAAATGAGCAACTGTCAGCTTGGGGCAGGCTCTAAGCCCAGCATATCCTGATAGATCTTCTTTGAACAATTCCCTATAGAAATTGAAATTAATGATTTTGTCGTTATAGTGAAGTTCTACTTTATCATGAAAGTGGTTTCTTATGCATTTCAATACATGCACGAAGTCGGAGAAAGCCCAGATCTTTCTCTTAACATCTGCAAGATTAATGATGTGAGGCTGTAGAGAACTTGTCTTGCCACTGATTCCTAACGATTTCCAGGCCTTTTTATTTGTCTGACTACCATCACAAGTAAATCCAACCACCCTCGCCCCAGCCTCTTCTAACTGCAAAATCACCTGTATTAGAATTTTTGCGAGAATGTCTCCTGGAGTAGCATTTCTGCATGCATAAACAGCAACTGGTTGCACCCAATTATGCATAAAAGGTACGAACATGAACACTAGAGCGTGATTTGCAAGCAAGTTCTTCTGGAGGCCTGGCGTGTGTTCACCTAAATCAACTAATCCATCTACTTTATGGGAAAAACTATTGAACTGGATTTCTTCTCTTAGCTTAACTTCATCAAAAATAACAACACCATAACGTGAATGATCATTTTCATCCTTAAGAAAATCTGAAATAGCATTTATGCTATGCGAATTAACTCCATAAGGGCACTTAAGCCCTTTACAAAGTTTTCTCAAGTGACTTTCTGAGGGCAGAGGCAAGAGGTCATGTCGCCGACAATGACGGAATCCTTTCGGTGATTTTATTCTCAACAATAAACTCTCTAAAATGAATTCATTGCTGTACCTCATTCCATTAGAAGATTTCACCTGGCATTTCTTAAGCATGGTATCGATTATCATCTTTTCCTTCTTGCTAAGGTGTTCGTTATCTCTATAATTAAATTCCTGTGTATTTCTAACCTGCTTCTCCAGTAAATTAATTCTCGATTTTACTGAGTTTAGACTGGACCTAGCTCGAATTAAATTTCGATTAGCATTTTTTAGGCGCCTTTTGAGCGATAATATTGTCTTTTCGGCATCAGAAAGCACACTAGCATAACCCAAATTTTGATCAACATTAGACTGACCTTTTAATTCTCTATTTGCTGCTACACTCGCGTCTTCAATCTTCTTTCTTCTCCTAGTGGTGTCTAGATTCTTTTTCCTGTTGGGAGTTTCACGGGACTTAATCTCACTTGAAAGGTATTTCGGCAAATTAGGGAAAATGTGAGGCACTGCTCCTGGACGTAATTTCCATCTATCACGAGGCATAACCACTTTTTCACCATTCACTATAAAGTTATCTGATTTTACTATCAAATCATCAGAGAAATGAACTTGACAAATTCTACTTCTACGCGTTAACACAGTATCCTTTCGTGGAATAGCTCTGGCCCATTTTTCAAATTTATTTATATCCTTCGGTGGTGAATAGAATTTTATACCATTAACTATTCTACCATAGCCTGACTTACAGCCAGGCACAAAACAGTACGGCATGTTGAACTATTAATTTAATCAGACCACTAACACACGTGCTTTAAGTGCACAACACACAATGAACTGAGTTTAGGAACTGAAAGCAAAGGAAATTCAACTTGTTGACTTGAAATATCTCGCACATCAACATCTCCGGCACTTTCCAACACATGGTTTGCCGGTCTACTGAAGCACGTGTTGGATTCCGACGTTTGCAGTGCTCCCAGTGGCGGGTCCACAAACTACCACGCTATAACAGTTGAGTAATCACACTTGGTTCTTATATTCTTTGTGGTAAAATGTCAGTCGATGTAGCTTTATGCAGACCCTGTCATCGTCATTAAAAGCATCCAAGGAAAAATGGTGATGATGACTGGGTTGGACCTAATCCGAAGATTGAAGACTGCTATTTTTGCTATTTGCTTTACGTCGCACAGACACAGATAGTGAACCCGAGTGACTTAGGCCCAAAGTCAATCATGATTTGATTTATGAAGGGAAATAGTACATTTATTGAAATACAGAAGTGTAGTTGAAAATATTTCATCTGTGTAATGTTGAGATATGAGCGAAGGAACACGACAGACTGGAGCCTGACGGATTAGCTCGACACAACAACATTTAGCTACTTCACAGCAGGGGACCCCATTAGTGGCGACCAGGAAAAATACAAGTCCACAAATAAGTCTTGGTCAGAAAGAGAAGGGGGTAGTTTGACACAAAGGAAGCTTGCAACATGAGTAGTGCGCTGGGATATTTTTGGCGGACGGAAATTTCCGTGACGTCATGGAAAAGTACAGTGGTTGCGAGGACATTCGCTAGCCTAAGTTATCGCAGGTGGAAACTTAAATCACGTGACCACTTTTAGGCCAATCACGAAAATTTAGATGGAGACTCAGGGATACCATCTTAAGAGATGATGGATGAGATATTCTTGTAACTTCAAAAGTAATCAGTAATAAATTATTGTGAGTACACGGAGCAATGTAATGAATTTATTAGATGTCACGCATGGAAAAATAATCAATAATTATTGGCAAATTAAATAAATTGAAGGCTGGATTTCTTGGAAACCAGACAGCTTGTATGTCATTGGCTGGACGAAAACCACGTTGTAAGGGACGCTTCCAAAGGCGCGAAATGTGAGGAGCTAAATCCACCCGTATCTCCTAAATCTATGATCGTTAGGAGTTCATATTTAATCCAGCAACGTCCAATTCGGAGTGCAAGTGCCGATATTAAAAATCCACCCCTCCCTCATGGGTATGACGTCAATGAATCCGCGAGGGAAAGCTGCATCCATATATACGGGACAAGGGATACTCGCCAAACACACTTGAATTGAATCTCTGGAGCTGAACCGTCGTTCGCAGCTGACTTCAAATCCGTCGGGTGTACAGTAACTCAACATTTAATGGCGCGAGCATCCGCCAGTACTTATAAAATGTGATCGCGCTCAAGCAACATGAACTGGAAGTAGTTAACGTAGGACAGTGTTTGCCAGTTATAAACATCATAGTGAAGTCAATTAATTGCCTTGTAAGAGTGAGTAATATAAATTGCACCGCAATAAGTACGTAAATAACATAGTGTGTGACGAACAGTACTTTGAGTGAATAATAGCCTGTACTTTGGAATATCGAACCGCTATCATGAACACTTCAAGAGGGCCGTATGAAGCAGGCGTATCGCGTCGGACGACATAAATCGCGACGGGCGTAAAATTCGACACACCGTCGTACGTGTCCATGTCCATTGTGCGGTAATTGGACGAAGCTTAAAACAGTGTAAAATATTAAATTTTTGGGTCTAGGGTATTAATTTGTTCTATAAAAGTAAAGTTTTCAGTGTTAACATTGTCAATGGTGAAGTATTGTGATAATTAAGGTATTAGTGTAAAAGGGGGTAATGTGCCAGGAAATCATTTGTGGAACTACGCCATCAAGAATGGAGGAGTAATACGGCGGAGAGGGGCCGAAGGGAGCCTCTCATCTGCCAAGCTGCAATGGATTACCAATAACTATGATGAGTACTAAAATGTAGATAATATTTGGGAAATGTTAGCGTGATTGGAAAAATGGGAATAATTTGATTAGACTTGGTTACCTTCTGTAACAAGATGAGTCGCTTAACGACCCCATCCTAAATTTGTAGCACGGACAGTATTAAATAATAACAATGTAAATAATCGGGTCTTTTTATGTATTCAATTTGTTGTAGGTGTAAATTTTGTAGATATAGGGTAGTACGTTAAGTCATGCATGCATTCATATTTTCTTTGTAGTCAAGAATATTTTCTTTACATTTGATTTTGTTATCATAGTCTAATAGACCCGATATGTGCTTTTCTGTTTGTCAGTTTGACGAGTTATGTAATGACATTGAAGCAAAGTCCAGCATTGTCATGCCAAAGTAAAGTTGTTAAATTTGTGAGAAGCGATATTAATAATAATTCATGAGATATTGGAATTTTAGTGAGCCGTGCGTAATAATAAAATTTAAGTGATAAGGTGTTGAGTTTGTCGGAAATCATTTAATGACGGGATGTCGTTTTTAATTCGGAATGAAAGTGTGTAGTAATTTAACTTGATAAATTGATAATATTGAAATTTAAGATCGGTGCTAATAATCCGTACATGATAATGAACGTGTGGTTTAAATTACGGTCCAATATTTTTTACGTATAAATGTGTCTTAAATTTGCAATTCAGTAGCCGGAACACGTAGGACTAATGTTACGAAGCCATGATCGTCAAATTTTGGTAAATATAATTTCAAAATGTTACGATTATTTGTGGAGAATGAATTAAGGCGTAGATCAAAATGAGATAGAAAAATGTTAAAGAATCTGCTGTCAGATAATAAAAGGTCGTACGATGTCAGAAGTGAATAAATAAGTCAGTTGATAACTCTGTGAGAAATAAATGAATCAAGGAATATTGAGATAGAAAGGGATATAAATTCCGTACGAGAGACACTTAGGATATTGAAATGAGTGTAAAATGTACGGGCAGTGTCACAGAGAAATACTGAGTTACGTAGCGGGTAGAATTCGAACCTGTGACAGCATGTACGTAATAAATAGACTGCACCGCTATTCGTCGAGATACAACGGATCTAAGGATAATGAGAGTTCAGATTCCACATAAATGATCGTATATTGTAATCATTGTAATGACGAGTGATGACGATCATGATGGCGTGATGATAATAATAAATATTGCAGATAAAGGATTGGACCGCCTTAATTAAATGAGCGTTGATAAAGATGTTAAACGGGAATCTAAATGAGAATATGCAACCGATAATAATAGTAACAATGTTAGGACGATGTTAAATCGTCGCGGTCAGATTAATAATAATTGTCATAATAATAACAGTAATGATGTCGTTGGTTGATCAGTGAAATAATTGTAATTGCGACCGATATCCTAATGCATTTTTGGCGGAAGTGACCGGTTCATTAATAATAATAATCTTGAGTGACATTAATAATAATAATAATAATAATAATAATAATAATAATCATAATAATAACATCTTGAGTGACGTTAATAATAATAATAAAATCTGGAGTCACCTATTCATTAATAATAATAAACATCAGAGGGATATACTAATAATAATAACAGTAATAACCATTTGTGTTTGCGTCCCGCATAATAATGACGATATTAATCAAACGTGGCAGTGCCAGGAACCGTTGAGTATAATAATAATAATAATAATAATAATAATAATAATAATAATAATAATAATAATAATAATAATAATAATAATAATAATTTCAAGGATGGTAATTTCGTGGATAAATGAATATTCTGACGATAGTGAATTAATTAGTTGGTGACAACATCCCTCTACTCGTATGTTTGAATAATAAGAATAATAAATATTATAGTCATTTGTTACCTCGTTATTGTACGGTTTCCGCACGGGACGAGTTACAGTAATACTTAGTGTGTTTGTTTACTTCGCTCGCGATGCGAGGGGAGGTCATCGGCACGGTATTTCCCACCGCTTCTCGTTATCTCATCTGTGGCAGTAGTCTACTGAGGCTACTTTGTAACATTTCAGATCATGTGTAAATAAAATATAAATGCTAATTCAGTGGTATGGCATCAGCGTGACATCGTAAGATAGGAACTGTCCGTGTAATCCATTTTTCGTAATTCACGAGAAACATTACCCAGTCCGAGTACCGGTCTCGGAAAAATGTATATAGCCGGGGTACATCATCTTAGTTAAATCGAGAAGCCGACCGTAACATGGGTTATGCTCGGACTCCCGATAGAAGGAAGCTATATCCTTGAACAACGGTTCGATTCAAATGGAATCGATCCATAAGTTATACTCCACTTGTAATTTCTTTCAGAAGCAACCCAGCAACATATTGATACCACTTGCGGTATAGCAAGTGATTTATTTATGTAACATGTGTGGAAATTTAAATATCATTGCCAAATGTATCAAAGTTTCGCACGTCGGATGGCGTAATAAACTGCTCCTTCTGGCAATTATTTCAAAGGAAACCATTCTCATAATCTTTTTATTGTAGTTACATGATACCCTTTTTTAAGTTAACTGCAACTTCCTAGTCCTATCATGGAGTCCTTAAATTCAAGTTTACAATCGAGCTTTCCCCATTTTAATTTTAATTGCTCCGTTCATTCCCGTGTTCTATTATGCCTCTATATTTATATATTCATGGACTTAAAATAATGAACCGATACCCCTGAGATAAATGCTAGTCTGGGACTCGGGAGGTGGACAGGTGCAATAGGTCTTATGGTGACGATGGGATAGGAAAGAGCTAGGAATGGGAAGGAAGCGGCCGTGGCCTTAATTAAGGTACAGTCCCAACATTTGCTTAGTGTGAAAATGGAAAACCATGGAAAACCATCTTCAGGGCTGCCGACAGTGGGGCTCGAACCCACTATCTCCCGGATGCAAGCTCACAGTTCCGCGCTCCTAACCACACGGTCAACTCGCCCGGTAATTGAAGACTGTACGCAGAGTATGGATGAACTTTTCCCTTTATTACAGTACCTGATAATAATTCAGAAAGGAACGAACCACATGAATAACAACGAGGTAAAAATCCAATTTCTCTGCAATGCTTATGTTTTGTTTAATTTGAATGTTGCAGGGGGCATTACCATTTCTAAAGCATGCTACCTCTTTGCAGTAAGCTGTTATGGAGTACAGCAACCTTGTCGACAGCACAACCAAGACTGTTGTATAACCGGTAGTTGTTTGTTTAATTTTGTAAATAACTACCACCATGCAGGTTATACACATGGAAATCGCCCATGGACAAACTAGGACACATTGTGAGGAATCAGATTGATTTAATGATGGTGAACAAAAGGTACAGAAATGGTTGTACATCTGTCAGAACATTTCCAGGAGCAGACATACAATCAGACCATGTCCCAGCGGTTGGAAATTTTAAGATCAAAATGAAATATGTTGTCCCCAAAACAGCACGGAAATACGACTTGAGAAAATTGAAATATGCTACCATACAGCAGACAGTCAAGACAGCTCTAAACAATAAATTGATTGACAATTGTGACGATGTTAATGAAAAACTCACACACCTACAAGAAGTGGTAAAAGGAGTAAAAGAAGAGCATTTGAGACCGGACTTTAGAAAGAGGAAAACGTGGATGACAAATGAGATTCTGGACCTAATGGAAGAACGAAGGAAGAGAAGATGTAATTTGATGGAATACAGAGCGGTTCAAAATACAATCAGAAGGAAAATTAGAGAAGCCAAAGAGAAAGAGAAAACTGAATTATGTGCAGAAATAGAGTTTTATCAGAGTAGACATGACGATTTTAATGTTCGCCGGAAGGTCAGAGAGGCAACAAAAATATCGCAAATCAGACTGTGAAAAGCTTGTAGATAGTAGTGGTAACCTCATAATCGACAAGGAAGAAAAAAGAGAAAATGGGAGAAATATCTGGAACAGTTATTCCAAGATGACATGAGGAGAGAGGAACCAGAGATATCAGATACAACAGGACCAGATATCCTAGTAAGTGAAGTGGAAGCGGGAATACAACAAATGAAGGAAGGGAAAGCAGCTGGGCCAGATGGCATACAAGCAGAATTTCTCAAACTGCTCAGTGAGGAAAAATAAAAATGATCACAAAAATATTCAACGACATTTACTCATCAGGTAAAATTCCTCCAGAATGGTTAAAATCAGAATTTATTGCTTTACCTAAGAAATCAAATGCCAAAGAATGTGGGGACTACCGTACCATCAGTTTAATGAGCCATCTGCTAAAATTATTTCTTAAAGTGATACACAAGCGGATATATAGTATTCGTGAAGAACAGATAGCGTCCAACCAGTTTGGGTTTTTGAAGGCAGTTGGCACTAGGGAAGCAATATTTAGTGTACAGGTACTGTTCCAAAAATGTAGGGATATCAACTGTAATGTATTTGCATGCCTCATTGATTATCAAAAGGCGTTTGATCCCGTGATTCATGAACACCTGATAGACGTACTCAAGAAAACAGGAATTGATGGGGAAGATCTAAGAATAATAGCAAATTTATACTGGAACCAATCTTCAGTCATGAAAATAGATCAAGACCAATCTGAGCAAGTGAGAATACGCCGAGGGGTCGGGCAAGGATGTATAATATCACCGATACTCTTCAACCTGTATTCTGAGCACGTATTCAAAGAAGCCCTATTGGATGTGGAGAAGGAATTTCAGTGAATGGTGTCAAACTCAACAATTTGCGCTACGCAGATGAAACAATTGTCTTTGCAGATACGATGGAAGGGCTACAGAAGTTGATGAACAAAATTTCTGAAACAAGCAAGAGATATGGTCTGGACATCAACACTAATAAAACAAAATTGATGATCATCAGTAAGAAGAACATCCGAGGCGTGAATCTGTTCCTCAATGGAGCAAGTATAGAGAGAGTTTCACAGTATTCGTACCTGGGTACCATCATTAACGAAGCATGGGACAATTCGCAAGAGATAAAGTGTCGTATTGGAAAAGCGAGAAGTGTTTTCAATTCAATGAGCTCAACCTTCAAGAATCACGACCATACCATGGATACCAAAATGCGGCTCCTTAGGTGCTATGTGTTTTCAGTTCTCTTTTACGGTGTGGAAATATGGACGCTTACAAAAGCCACCACTGCTAGACTGGAAGCATTTGAACTCTGGCTATACAGAAGAATTTTGAGAATATCATGGACTCAGAAGATTACAAACGTTGAGGTTCTACGCCGAGCTAACAAGAGACCAGAGCTGATCAACACCATCAAGTGTCGTAAACTACAATATTTTGGACACATCATGAGGAATCAGAAAAAGTATGAGCTGCTTCAACTTATCCTGCAAGGGAAAATAGAAGGAAAAAGATCTCCTGGCCGAAGAAGAATTTCCTGGCTCGACAACCTTAAAACCTGGTTCAACAAAACATCTGCAGAACTGTTCAGAATTTCAATGGATAGAGCCCGAATAGCCATGTTGATCGCCAACGTCCGAGGCGGACAGGCACGCTAAGAAGAAGAAGAAATCATTTATTAATATAAAGGGCGTTGGATTTGACCAACTGGTGGAGGAAAGAGCTCCTGTAAATATATATATATATATATATATATATATATATAAACGTTGGTCTTATATGTTTTTACAAATTTTTGGTTGTGACGTGCAGCTGTTACCAGGGAGGATTGGAAGTGTGTGTAGTTTTTCTATTTATTTTGTTGTGTTGTGGATTCCTGTACGTCGAAGCGGTTAGTGAGGTTAACGTTTTATGTGTCTTTTTATGTGATTGTCGCTTGTTCCGTAATTTAGTATTCCGTTCCCTCATTGCGAAAAATGAAGTCACCATGGAAGTTAGAAGATAGCGCCTAAAATATCACACAGTTCGTTTTTATTCTTTCCTGGTTACTAACCTTTCAATTCGTGGTCACATTTTTAATCAAACAAAATTTATCAGAGTGACATATTATGGAAAATGCTGTATGCTCATAGTTATATTTATATATCAATAATGTATTTGTCAGTTAAGAATTTACAGCCAACAACATGGCTACTAGTTATCTTCGCGTCACTAGTTCCACTTTTCAACATTACAATATTACTTTACGGCCACCATCATGGCCGCTAGTAGGCCACAGAGATAACTTAAATTATTATATAAATAAGTGCTTTCCAGTGATGAGGAAAAACGAGGATCCATCTCGCTCTGGATGATAGCATCCTGTAAGGGACGCTGCCTAGGGTTACTAGGTGAAACCTGGTCAACGGTCTCAAAGGAGGAAGAGGAATCTGATTCCCAACGGCGGAGAGAACGGAAGAGCCTAGTAGAGTTCACCACGAAATAAAAATCAAATCAAAATCCAAAAGCGACTGTTCCCAAATTGTGCGGCCTTTGGTCAGCGTCTGTCTCCATGTAAGGGGTGGTTGTGAATAATCCTCCGGGCTTAACAACCTCGGTTGTAACAAAGGGTTACTCCAGAATTCAAAGAGTGATCAATCATGGAAAAGTGTGATGTGAAACTAATTACCCCAGGTGCACATAAGTGCCCAAGCAGACATTCGAGTTCTGGGGAGTCTGCAACGTCACGCAAAGACGAATCTGAGCGTCTTGGAAGCTCAAACAAAATAAAATACAGGAAAGCAAACTACTTAGCCACTTTGACGGCAAATTCGCTTTTGAAAGTGGAGAAACTTAAGACTCTAATAGACACATTAAATGAATATAGCATAATTATGACGGCTGTGCAAGAGACCAGATTCTTGGATGAGGACAGCTTTAAATCGGGAGGATTCAGGATACTTAAGGGAAAGATGGGGGCAAGCGTTATGAATAATGTTCCCCATCTTGTGACAGGTTTTGTAATCGACAAAAAAGTATTAGACTCCATTACAAGCTTTGAGTCTATATCTGAAGGGCTATCCATACTCACGTTTAAGTCCACCAACAAAGTATATACAATTGTGAATGTTCACGCCCGTATAAACACTGACAACAAAAATAATAAGTAGAAGGGGGAACTATTCTGGGATAAACTAGATGACACGATCCAGAAGATACCTGATAAGCATAACGTCATCCTTCTAGGGGATTTTAATGCCCAAGTGGGTAGAGAGAAACGGTTCAGTCATATAGTGAGGTGTTACCCAGAACATAACAGGACCAACCAAAATGGTGTCAGGCTCATCGAATTATGCCAGGCACACAATTTGTTCCTGAAGTCAATTAGCTTTAAGAAACTACCAAGAAAACAGAAGACGTGCGTATCACCTAACCCTCTCCTGGGAGACTTCCAGCTAGATCATGTTGAGATAAAGCGGAATTATCATAAGGAAATCCAAAATGTTAGGATTCTCAGAGGGACCAACCTCGACTCGAACCACTACTTATCTAAAGTGAAACTGAAGATCATCCCCAAGAGTAACTTTCAAAGGAAAACCTTGCACGAAGGAGATATGATCCGGAAAAAATAAAGGAGAAGAAGGAGGACTGGGGCAAGTTAACCAGCGACCTAGGAGGTCAGGAGTGGAAGCAAATGGAGAAGAGTCTTATAACCAAGGCAAAGCAGCTTGCGCCTGTTACCAGGACGAAGAAGCACAAATGGTGGAACGAAGAGTGTAATAGACTACTTGATATGAGGAAGAAGGCGTGGCACATCTGGCAAACCAAAAAGGACGAGAGTGCCTGGCAACACTTTGTGGAAACTAGGAATATGGTGTCCAAGGGGATCAAGAAAGTTAAGAAGGAACAAGGAGTCAAACTACTCAAGAAAATAAATGATAACTTTACTAAGAACAACATGAGAAACTATTATCGGATCTTCAAGGAGAAGCTAAACAGATACGACCCCCTCAACTCTCCAATTTCAGGACAAAAAAGGGAACATGGCGTATAGTAATAGGGGCAATTGTAAGATACTAGCAGAATATTCGAAACTTCTGAATTGCAAAAAACCACGCCAAAATATGGCGTTCGATGGTGGACCGAAGTCATCCCCAAACCCTGACTCTAAACCCCCAGACAATACTAACTCATATGGAAAATAAAAAGCATCGGGGGAAAATCAGATAACAGCTGAATTATGGAAGTATGCCAGCAAAAATGCAATTGTCTCACTCCAAAACTTTATGAAGAGATATGGAAGAAAGGTTATTCCAGAAGAATGGAAAATGGCCCTGATACACCCTCTTCACAAAAAAGTTTCGAAATCGGATTCCAACAACTACAGAAGGATTTCACTGGTAGATGTGACATACAAGATATTGTCCAGAGAATTACTGAAAAGAGCTGAACCTCAGTTGGATCGCCAACTTAGGGAGTATCAAGCAGGGTTTAGGAAAGGAAGATCTTGCCCTGAACAGATCTTAAACCTCAGAAACATTTTGGCATACCAGAAGCAGAGGGCGAAACCGTATACAGTGACTTTTGTAGACTTCCAAAAAGCTTACGATTCCATAGATAGAGAGTCGTTGTTCAATATTTTGGAGGAGTTTGGCTTGGACGGGAAAACTTTAAACATCATCAAGGAGACGCTCACGAATATGTCCCCTAAAGTCAGATTCATGGGCGAACTATCAGAACCTTTTGAGGTCAGAACAGGGGTCCGGCAAGGGGATGGTCTCTCCCCTCTGTTGTTCAACTGTGCACTTGAAAAGTTGTGAGGGAATGGAATGCATGAACGAGAGGGGGAATAAGACTTGGAACAAAAATCGAAGGAATCATGATTAAGTGTTTGGCATTTGCTTACGACTTGGCGCTGCCCGCAGAAACGTGGGAGGAAGCAAAAGAAAAATCGCCGAATTACAAGAGGAGGCGGGGAAGATAGGACTTAAAATTTCTTTCGAAAAGACGAAGATCATGACGAATATACTTGACACTTCGAAGAGAATTAAAATAGGAGCTCAAAAAATAGAAGTGGTGAAGAGTTTCAAGTACCTAGGGGAATGGATTGAATGGAACAACCTTGAAGGGAAAGCAATGGAAGCGAGAAGGACCAAAATAGAACTAGCTTTCCAGGAAACCAAAAACACATACAACAAGAAAGCCCTGTCTTGGAACATCAAAATAAGGCATTATAAAACAATAATTAAGCCGGAAGCACTCTATGCAGCAGAGACACTAGTCATGGGGAGGAAAGGGCAAATGGAGAAATTGGATATCAAGGAGAGGAAAATATTGAGGAAAATCATGGGTCCCAAATTCCAAAATAACAAGTATTTTATAGAAACGAATCCCTCTACATAAAGTCGGAGAGACTCTCGGATACCATGAGGAAAATTAGGATTGATAGACACATATTCCCAATGAATTCTGACAGATTAACTAAACAGATCTTTGACTTCTTTTACAAAAAAAGGCTAAACCCAATTGGTTTAAGGAAGTTGAAAAGGATCTGAGAGATCTTAAGATTACCGAACTCATGTTAAAGAATGGTACAGCTAAAACTGTGACCAAAGACAAAACTAAGAGTTTCCAAGTTAAGAATAACACCAGAAAACCGATTCAGATATCAGAGGAGGAAAGGAGGAGGAGATCAATTAGAATGAAGAACTATTGGGAGAAGAAAAGAGCACAAGCATCTCTAAGAAATGATTGATCTGACATACCCCAAAGATGGGTGATTCGAAATGAAGAAAAAGAAATCATTGATTAAATTCAAAATGTTCTAATTGCATTCCTTTGCCTCCTTACACCTATCGAAAATATTCGCACTCATTCCATCTATAAAAGCTTGAGTTTACTAGAGAGTAACCTTGATAACGAACAAGTCCCAACATGCATAACCATGGCAACGTCATTGCTGCGTGTTAAAACAGAATAATCTTAGTATGGCAGGTGCTCAGTCTCGTCGGAGAAAGTCTGTCGGATGGAGGCGTAAAGCCTTAAGCATAAGATCTCGACGTCATAGTTATGCATGTTTAGAATTGTTCGTTACTGACGGATAGAGATATACAGCTATTTGCCCCCTCTAGTAGGAGGATCAAAATAGTAACTGGAAGGTCATCTGACCGCAATACAGTGCCCTGTTAGCCTCCCTCCAAGGTGACGACAGGAAGGGCATCTAGCGATAAAACTAGGTTAGGTCATATGTGCCTCCTGTGATGTGAAGATCAAAATACCGACCGGAAAGTCATATGTCCGTAAAACTGTGTCCTGTGTAGTTAGGCCCCTCAAAAATTGCGTCGGGGAGGGCATTAACCGTAAAACTAGGCTCTGCGCAATTAGGCTCCTCCATGTGGTTAGGTGTTAAATGAGGTTAGGCCCATCCAGGATGGCGACTGTCCGCGTCCGAAAGGGCATCTGCCTGTAAAACTGAGGTTAGGCCCCTCCAAGATGGCGACTGTGAGGTTAGGCATGAGATCTTATGCAAAATCCACGTCGAGAAAGGCAACTACCCGTAAAAGTGTGGTAAGGCCCCTCCAAGATGGCGGTCGTGCATTAGCATTTTAACATACGATTTAAGAAAATTTGCGTTTCATCAACAAATGTTAACATTAACAAATGTTAAACTGCGTATTAAAGTTAACATCAGCCATTTCCAATGTTAAATGGCTAACATTAGCATTTAGCAACCTGTTCCAAAATGGCTGCTGTGAATTTCGCTTTCGAGGCGGAATTGCTCTATTTAGATCTTTTACAAAACAATCCTGATCGAAGAAGAGTTCAGCGACGTAATGACTTTGAAAATTTGACGGATCCGAAATTTCTTCATAGATACAGGTTATCGAAAACAGTCCTTGCTAAGGTTGTTGACGAAATTCAAGTGAGGTTAGAATATCCTACGAAGAGAAACTTACCTCTTTCTCCAATGTTGCAGGTACTGATAATATTACGAGTTTTTGCTACTGGTTATTTTCGCATAATGGCCGGGACAATGCTGGAATTTCTAAAGCCACTGTTAATAGAGTTGTTTGTCGAATGTCTGCAGCAATAGCATCCATGAGAAGGAGGTATATAACATTCCCTTCAGTAGAAGAGCGTCAGCAAATTATCCGCGACTTCTGTGAAATAAGCCGTTTTCCTGGTGTTTGTTCTACGTGTAATATATTGCACACATGTAAGAATCCAATCACCTGGAGGCAATTGGGCCGAAATATATCGTAATCGAAAGGGATATTTCTCAGTTAATGTTAATGTTCAGGTGATTAGTGAGCCTAACCTCCAAATCAGGGATATACTTGCTAGGTGGTCTGGTTCTGCACACGACAATACAATATTTAATAACTCCCATATCGGAGCACAGTTTGAAGTAGGACAATTAACGAAGTGATTTTGTTAGGTGACAGCGGATACCCACTAAAAAAAGTATCTGTTTACCCCATTGAAACCCTCGCTGACTTTTCCCGCGCCTCGTCCTTTTATTTTATCGTCAAGCCATCTGTGCGCTTGCACTCAATAACTTATATATATTTACTAATTCAATTAACAACTCTTTTTCGAAGGAGGAAAGATTAGAACTACGATTCCGTTTCACTTCACGCGCCATATTTTACAAACAAAAGCGCATCGGAGCGCGTTGTAAAACAGCATTTTCGTACCACTGCCTCCTTGATTCGCACCAGTTCGCAATATTGGGAGAGTTAACAGTCGATTAGTTAACATTTCACAAAAAAAGTTTGATGAAACGCAAGAAACCTAACAAGATGTTAAATTTCTAACTCCGTATTAACTAACTACTTGTTAGTATATATTTAACATGTGTTGATGAAACCGGGCCTCAAAGCTCCCCAACTAAAGTAGGAAAATACAAGCATATGTGGAATTTGTACTGGAGCCTAAATTGTAATTCCACCCAAGAACACCGTTACAACATTGCCCATATTTAAGCATTTGAATTTTCCGGCAGTAAATTAAATCGGAGGACTACCGGAGGTCTCTGGAGGAAGAGCGAAAACAACTGCTGCGCTCTTACCGTTCCTAGCTCTACTTTAAATTCTATTACAATAACGACACAAACATCACACGGTTAAAAACACCAATCATATTAAAGTATGGGTTATTGATTATCGTGGATTTGCCTTCGACCAAGACCGAGCGTGCTTCGACCCATGCAAACAATCGATTGTACGGAAGTGGAACGATTATCGAATGTTAACGTTTCAAATTTTTGTCCACGAAGTCTTAAAATGACACCGTTCATCCGTAAAATGCTGCATTTTCCGTAAATTTTACGGATAAGCCGTAAAAGTTGACAGTATGCATCAAGCATTGCTACCTCCGGAATGTATCAGAGCTCAATGGCTGTTATATACTCTGTACGCAGCAGTAATCCCATCCATCGGAGATGAGTGGCAGCATAAGAGAAAGATCACAACAAACAATGGTCAATATAACGCTATTGTTGATCAATTTTATGAGCTTTCGATATTGTAGGCCTTCCCATTTAGCATTTAGTTTTCTTCCGACTCAAATACCACTCTTATCACAGTCAGTACGGTAAACCTGAATTAAACAATTGGTCGGAAATTGTATTCTCTATAACTTTTGTTATGTAGTAGGCTCTACTTTTCGATATGACCAAGAACATAGGAATTAAAAAATTAAATTTTAGGCTCCTTTCCCTGAACTACCATTTCATTTAGGGTGAATAAAATTGTTTAGCTTAGACTGTAGTTTCTCACTCCGACTCTGCATACCAATTTTCATGAAATCCTGTTTACGCATTTTTCTCGTGGCTTGGCGTTGATATGGACTTAGCAACAAGAATACAAATTTATTAATCTCTTATCATAGCCGGTATGGAAAAAATGACGTAAATGGTAGGAAATTGAATTCTATGTAACTTTAGTTATGCAGTATTTATCGATAGGGCCACTAACAAATATTTGAGAATTACATTTTAGGCCTTCCTCTAAACTACAGTTTCACTCAGCGTGAATAAAATTATTTATAGCCTAGTTTGTAGTGGCTCATTCCTAGACTTTACCTACCAATTTTCATTAAATTCTCTTCAGCCGTTTTCTCGTGATGCGTGTACATACATACAGACATATTACGGGGAAGTAAGGAGTACATTTCCTTGTTACTGTGGATACGACCGATACAGAAATACTGGTACTAGTAATTGGCAACGCTCTCGCTCGATACTCTCGAGACGGACGTCACGGATCTCGCGACTCTCGCGGGAATCTCGAGACCGACTCTCCTGTGTTGCGATCTGTGCCACGTCCCAGTAACTACGAGTGTAAACTTTATAGAATACCATAAGCAGTTATTGCGTGAAACAACGTGAGCCGATAAATTTTGTCAAAAGCCTGGAAAGTACTACATGTTCAGCAGTACCATTAACGAAAGTGAAAACAGAATGTCAATATCTTAAACTGTTCACTACTTACTTGAGGTGGACATCTTAGCTGAATAATCCTGTATAAATTGTGAATAACTGCAGACAGGATGTACACCTATCCGGATACTATACCGCTTTTCACGAGAGTTTAATCCTGATGAAAACAAATAGGCGGAGCAACTAGCCATTGCAGGTGGACATACACGTAGTTGATTGGAGAAGCAACCGTCGCACTCACACGACTGTGTGCGAGCTCGAAGAAAAGTAGTACGTCGCATTAATTTTATTTTAGTTTAAACTTATTACATTTAGAGAGTTTGGAAGAGTACGTAATCAAATTAAAATATGGTTGTCATGTATACCGGTATATATTGTGTCCGTTACATTTTCTGACGTGTTTCAAAATGGCGTCAAGTAGAGGTATGGACCACACAGGCCGGAATTGTATGGAAAATATTAAGTTAGAAGTTTATAGGAGGCCATGACCAAGTTGGAACATACAATTTTACAAGGCTTTGAGAAGAGAACAGAACAGTATTAAATTAATTGTTTCGAAAACAAGTAAAATGTAATATATTATTATTATCACACTTATGAAATTGAACAGATAGAGAGACCAGACGTGTATTAGTTCTGCTGCGACGGAAGAGCAGAATAATTGCCACGATAGTTGAAATTACGAAGATATTACCTTAAGTAAAAGGGAAAATACAGCATAATACTTGTTCGTCGACATTGAAGAGTGTAGTCGTGACGTAAAATACGAAAATTTATTTCAAATACGTTCACCATTTGGACCGATTCCAAGTGAAACGATACGTCGAAGCTCATCGTAAACAGAGTTTAAAGAAGAGAAATACACAGAAATCATTTTCTGAGAAGAAGAAGAAGTGAGAAATAATTAAGCTTTCGAGAATAGAAATATCCTAAAATTACAGATTATTTTAAAAATAAGATCGTAGATACTGAACCCAGTATAAAATATTTGATTTTCCGTGAGCCGTGAATTTTATCCCCCTCCACCCCCACCTTTTAAAAACTTGGTATATGTTGCTGTGCTATTTATCTCGTTGGTATCTACTTAATTATGCTTGCTTATTTGCATCACGCCGTCGGTGTGTTATAATAAAGGTGTTCTCTCCCTGTTCCTAACTTACGGTTCCAAGCCAGAACCAAACTCCATGGCACTACAGCCCTTGAAGGGCCTTGGCCTACCAAGCGACCGCTGCTCAGCCCGAAAGCCTGCAGATTATGAGGTGTCGTGTGGTCAGCAAAACGAATCCTTTCGGCCGTTATTCTTGGCTTTCTAGACCGGGGCCGCTATCTTACCGTCAGATAGCTCCTCAATTCTAATCACGTAGGCTGAGTGGGCATCGAACCAGCCCTCAGGTCCAGGTAAAAATCCCTGGCCTGGGCGGGAATCGAACCCGGGGCCTCCGGGTAAGAGGCAGGGACGCTACCCCTACACCGCGGGGCCGGCCTAACTTATGGCTCCAGGGTAAGGAAATTTTGCGTTCTGGAGCGTCCTTTCTCTCTTGCCCTTTCCTTCCGTCTTTGGTTCTTTCTTTCATGCCCGGCGCGCTGACGTATACCTTGGGTCATTCCCCTACCGCCGAAATGGCTCTCGAGCTGAGCCCCGAGAAAGGAGTGCGCAGCGCGGGAAAAGCGAACCAGGAGGCTTGACGTTATGTGAATTGGAACCGGGGTTCGACCCTGCAGTGCCAGAACTCGCACTCGGGAAGGAACAGTCACATGACTCCATTGAGCCAGTGACTGGGGAGACACTCAAACACAAACAGGAGACTACTTCTCCCCCCAACACAAATCTTGCCCCCAAACCCAACCTTGTGGCAAGCTAGCTGGACGCCGGGAAAGCGGGACCCAGTTCCGCCAACCCGAGCGATGAGGCGGCGCCCAAGGGAAGGAAAGAGGGCAAGAAATAACGGACTCGGCGGAAGGTGCCACGTAAAGTCCCCCTCCCAAGCAAGCCGACAAATCGGATTCTGACTCAGATGAGGCAAAACTGGTGATTGATGTATCAATCGCATCCCACGAAGCCGACACTGAAGGTTCAGAGGGAGAGGAGCCGTGCGAGCGCGGGGCGACCGAAACCTCTGACCCAGCCACCCAGCCGTGAAACCAGGAAGACGATTTCAGGGAGGCTAAGAGTGGGAGAAGGAGAAAAGGGGAGGGAAAAGGGAAGGACCCCAAGCCTCTGAGCCGCAAGGCCCAACAAGGCGGGGGTCGGAAACCGAGTACCCGAGCCGAAAGCTCCACAGACACCTCATTCAACTCGATCATGCCACCACCAGACACAAACACGAGACAGGCTCAACAGAAAAGACCTCAACAAGCACAAACAAGTAAACCAGCCACCCATAAGGGGTCGACCCCCCACCCCTTACGGTGTACAGTAACAACATCAAGCATATTGAAATGGAGCTTCTCATAAAGCTGACACAGGAGCAGAGAAATTATTATGTCTCTAAGCCGAGAATAAACGCGCATGAAGCGGTCCGGCTACATATGTCCAGCTTTGAAAGCTACGAAATCGCTATACAAGTGCTGAAAGGGCTTAATATCAAGTTTGTACACATATTGCCCGATACAACAGTAAAGCGACTTGTGGTGAGAACGCCCAATAACACGTATGAGCCAGGTGATATCGGGCTAGCCATGCAAGCCCAGGGTATCAACGCTCTTACTATATACAGGATGCGAACAGGAAACAGGCCAGCCAAAGGCTGCCTCTTCCTAGTTGCCGTGGCGGATACCCCAGGAGCGGACAACCTGCGGAAAACGCGGATGCTGAAGAACATGCTGGTGACAGTCGAACCGTACCGCCCGCAAGCCACTGGCCCCCAATGTGGGGTGTGTCAGAGACATGGGCATTCGGGGGCGACATGTCAGCTGGATCCCAGATGTCGCAGATGCGCCACCTCCCCCTCACCCGTCTCGCGACTGCCCCCACAGCAATGACCCAGCCTACTCTAAGTGCGCCAACTGCGAGGAAAAACACGCGGCTAATTATAGAGAATATCCCAGCCGCAAGGACTACAAAGCCGCCTATCAAGGCAAAGGGCCAAAGGGTAACAAGCGTGATAACCCTAAAGCCAACCAGGCCCATCAGGCATAGACGCTTCACGTAGGCAGAAAACTGGTCCCTCAGGCAAAAAGGACCCTTCAGGACGTACACGCCCTTCAGGCACCAAGGGCCAAAAGCAAGGCCAATAAGGCAAACTAGACCCATCAGGTGGAGGCAAAGTAACCTTGCAACCCCCAAGGACGGAGGGTACACACAAACGTGGGCCCTCAGCCCAAGCACTCCCCACCTCCGTTCAAAGTAAGACCTCCGGAAATAAATACAGAAAGAAGAAGGCCCTATCCCCAAGACCCAACTTAAGGCAGGTTAAGCCCATGCACGCTGCCCCGGAGCAGTCCCAGGGCCCGCCCCAGGTCAGCTCCACCCCCGCAAGGAACCTGCCGTTAATAAACCAGCATCCGACTCACACCCCCCAACACTTGCCCCCCCCCCTCCCGCACAACAACAGCCACACCCATCTCACCACCTACACCTGTAACACTAACACAGGTACAATAGACAGTGGGAAACATGGCAGTAAAGGCGTTCAGGGAAAGGATAGAAGAAATCCTGAAAACCTTCTTTCCGAACCTGAACCTCACGGAAGCCATAACTACTGGGGTTATGATGGCCAACATGCTCCCATTCTCCTGGCTAAGGGATCTGGTTAATGCGATCGCTGACCTCCTTGCCCAAGATTCCTGAGCAACACGACGATGACAACAATAATAATAACAATAACGCGCAGGAGCTTCGAGTTCTAATATGGAACTGCCAGGGCGTCCGGTCTAGGAAATATGAACTCGAAGCCTTCCTAGCCGCGAACACCATACACGTAGCTCTCCTAACAGAAACCTTCCTCCCACCGGGGAAGAAGTTCACCATAAGAGGCTATAAATTACACAGAAGCGACAAGGCTAATAGAGTCGGAGGGGTGGCAGTTCTGGTAAGGAAGGACATTGAACATATGGAACTAGACTTACCAGAACTGGTCGAGCTGGAGGCATGCGGAATTGCCATGCCAGTGCGAGGAACACTCATCAATGTCTTATCGGCATACGCCAGACATAAAAGCCTTAACACACAAGGCATTGAAGCAGTACTAAGGCTAAATCGAAACACGATCCTAGGAGGAGACCTAAATTTGAAACACGCCAACTGGAGCTGCCTGAAACCTAACGCAGACGGCGAAAGGCTATACAACCATATGCTAACCCAGGACTATGTAGTAACAGCCCCCAGCGAACCCACGTTCCTAGCGCCAAACAAACAGGTCGACGATATACTAGAAATAGTCCTACTGCGACATATTCCTCAAAGACACCGCATTAAAGTCATAAACGACCTAGGGTCAAGGCATCAGCCAGTGATATTTACACTAGAAGCGAACCAGGAGGAATATGAGAAAAACCTCAAGCGCCGACTCAACTATAAAGCAGCCAAATGGGGTAAATTCGAAAGAAAACTCGATTCACTCTACAGGGGACTGAGGACATACAAATAGCAAACCCAGCCCAAACGGATGAATCCCTAAAAACACTCATATATGCGATCCAGGCAGCCACAACTGCGAGCATCCCGGTACACAAACCCAGACAACACACTAACATCGAAATACCGGCCCACATTAAAGATCTAATACGCCAGTGCAACCAACACAAGCGCAAATGGGCCCGATACCACCGCGATGAAGACCGGATACGTAAAAATGAACTCAGAATCGAAATCGAAACCGAACTAATGGAGTATAGGTCGCGGATCTGGAATAACAAACTGAGTACGTTTGACACTAATACCAGACCGGTGTGGAACTTAGCGAGATATTTCACGCGAGAACCACACGTGATCCCAACAATCAAGGGACCTAATGGAACAGTATACGAAAACCATTATAAAGCCGAGGTGATAGCTGACTCACTGGAAGCGGCCTTCACGCCCAATGACGAACCGTCAGATCCCGCCTTCATTAGACAGAGGCCAAGGTAGCGGAGTTCCTAGCAAACGCACCCAAGCCTGAGGTTAAGAAGACTAATATTTACGAAATTAAGTGGATAATAGATCACCTTAACCCGAAGAAGGCACCCGGCCCAGATGAGATTCAGAACATAATACTAAAAAAGCTAACACCGAAAGCCCTCGCATTACTCACTAAAATATACAATGCAATGTTTCAATTGCGGTACTATCCGGAAGAGTGGAAAAAGGCGAGAATCCTTGTATTTGGCAAACCAGGCAAGGACAAGTCTAACCCTAATAATTACAGGCCCATCAGCCTCCTGGACACCCTCAGCAAAGTATTCGAGAAAATACTGCTGAAAAGGGTAATAGCACATATTAAGGAAAGAGGAATCATTCGACATGAACAATTCGGTTTTAGGAACGGCCAATCCGCCCCGCAACTGCGTACCCGGGTCATAGAACAAGCGACCATCGGACTAAACAAGCGGAGGGGCACAGGCACGGTATTCCTCGATATCCAGAAGGCATTCGATAAAGTCTGGCACGGAGGCCTGTTAGCGAAATTAATAGACCTCGAATTCCACCCAGGGTACATAAGATTAATTAAATCATACCTGGAAGGCCGAGAGATCCAAGTAGATGTCTACAACATACTGTCAAGTACGCGACTGATCAGGGCGGGCGTAGCCCAGGGGTCACTAATAGGTCCAATCCTGTTCATCCTATTTACGAATGACATGCCGACAGCGGAACTCGCTACCACGCACCTCTACGCGGATGACACTGCTATCACAGTACAACACTCTCAGCTAGCATGCACCCGAAAGAGACTACAATTAGCACTGCGAACCCTCGAGCCCTGGCTAACCAAATGGCGTATCAAGGTCAACGTTGACAAATGCCAAGCTGTGATGTTCGCTAGGAAGAACAGACGCACACATAGGCCAGCCAATATAAAACCGCTCAAACTATTTAATCAAGACATAGCATGGCACGACAAGGTCAAATATCTAGGAGTAGTCCTAGATAGAAAACTAACCATGCTATATCACATTAAAGAGATCCAGCGGAAAACACATGCACGACTGTCACAGCTCTATCCTATACTGAATAAAAGATCCAGTATTAACAAAAGAGTAGCAATCAACAAGTACAAGGCCCTAATTAGGCCAATAGCGTACGCAGCCCCCATCTGGGGCTACACTGCTATGACGAACCTGGATAAGCTGGAACTAATACAAAACAAAGGCATTCGAGCAGCGGCTAGACTCCCGTATGATACGCCACCTACGCGCAATTGCGAAAGTCAGATCGATAAGGCAACATATACGGAAACAAACACTCCGAATGTACACGAAGTCATGGGGTAGTAAGGTCAACCCACTAGCCAGTGGAATAGGACGCTATGACGTCGACCTATGCACCAAATACCCCACACCGAAACACATTCTGTTCAGCCACAGGGTTAGGAGGCCGGGGGCCCAAAACCGCCCCCCCTCCCCTATTAAGCTGACACCAACTCACTACACCGCACCTCTTAACGTTACGCACACACACCACAACACCTGTATATATGTACATGCCTGTTTACTACCTACATCCTTGTCCTAGATTATGTTATTACTATGTTGCAGATTTATCCACCACAGGGAATCAAGCGAGGGAGGATTAAGAGAAGAAATACAACATGACGAAGGCAACACAGCCATAATAAGAGACGATCCAATCCAAACCCGCCAGCGGACCCGAACCGCACTAGGCAGTGACAAGAAGGACTGATTCCCCATAATAATTGACAAAAGCTAGGTAAATGGTTATGATTGCATGACACATACTCCTAACTAACACAACCTCTGGACTTTTCCAGCCCACATCTTTGCATGTGCTATCGAAAGATGTCAGGTTTTACATGTAGGCTCCTTCTATTTTCTGCCTATGTGGTTTTTCCCTGACCCTTCAATACCATACCTTAACACCACCCTACCAATACAAAATCGCCTGGTAACGTGTTTAACATGGAAACAGGCAGATACCCCTTGTATCACTTCCCACTCTCCCTGCTATCTCTTTCTACTTAGAACTAATAGCATGTCGGAGGCAATGTAGATTGTGTCTATTGCCACGCCGGGGGAGCGGGCTACGGGGGCCTCCCGTAAAAAAAAGCCTCGCCGGGCTGTGGACTCACTCAGCTGCTGCACTTTGAGCAGATCACTTGTCTTTCGTCGAACCAAAGACCGTAGGGGGCATGGGAGGTAAGATGTTGAGGTTTTCATAATGTTGGTAGGATGATGGGAGGGACTAAGAAATGGTAATATAAAGCCATGTATTTGGCATCTTTGGTTTGTGTGCTGATATCAGCAAGCTTGGTCTTGAGCTATCATTGTAAAGCGTACTTTGAAACTAAGTGTAACCCTTTTTTAATTCAATGTCTTGTTTTAAAGCTATCATTAGTTGTTGGTGGGCACTTGGGCCATATTTATCGATGTTTTGCCTTGTAATCACGGTAGGAGCTAATGAATTGGCTCAAGGGAATGAAATGTATAGTGCCAGAATGTTCTGGGCGTTTAGCTCCAGAAGCGATGTGATTCGCGTATAATCGTACCTTAATGGGTTGTCAACATTATATTGATTTTTAGATGTATTATTTATTTGAGAAAATTTGTGACCTAGATATCAGGCCAGTAGTGTTATTGTTCGAATATTATCTGGTAGCAAGCCAAATAGTTTACGTTGATGTTAGTCCTCTTGTAGGAGGAGAGAATTATATTACTGTTCTATATGGGGCTGGTCCCCAACTTACAGGTGAATAATGAAAAACCCTCTACTTAAACATGTTAATTCTCAATCGCTTCCAAACCTGTTCGTTGTTATTAATTTGTAAAATAAATGTTCTATTCTGGTTGTTTAACCTATTGTCTTGAGCATTGTAGCCTCTGGGTTGGTCCTTACATTGTTAGTCCAGATCCTTGGCCCGCACCCCTTTGGGTCGTCCTGCCGGTAGAATTACGGTACAGTCCGAATTGATAAGAAAGACATAAGGATATTCAGAAGAGATTAATATTAAGAAGCTTTATAAATGAATGATTACTTGTTGAATTTCTTGGATTTTATCATTAGCTCAAGAATGAAGAAGCAGATGACTTGCTAATTCCGAAGTGGACCGACCTGGAGATGAATGTGGACCGGCCAACAGACCAGACCTGATGAAAGGAGAAATTCCAGCCGTTCCACATACCGCAACCAACCGTGGTCCAATGATGTGACGCGGAGAGCAGCAGAGGTCGTCGTACTTGCTGAATGACGAGCGAAGTTTGCTAGATATTCGTTCTTAATTAAGCTAGACATACTTATCTAATATAATTTACAATAAGTGTGAAATATGTAAGAAGTGAAATGACTCAGTGAAGTGATACATTTGAATGATACCATACTAAGTTAAGTTATGACAAGATCGATATCTCGAAAGAAGTGGCTAAACATATGTCAAGTGGATTATGATAGCAAATTAGAATACGAGTATTTGCGAGAAGGAATGTAGATCACACACAGCTGGATATGAGTATTTGCGCGTATAGACTTCATTAATGGGTTTTGTGAAGCCATTAATGCTAAGCTAGCGTCCTTATGGGATGAAATAGAGAGGAATTATGACTGATACGAGTTATTCTTTGTCGAATTACGTCATCAGATGGAATTACGAGGTGATAGAGGTTAAGCACTGTTCTATGAGAAGAAAGATGATCCAAATAAGCGAATATAATTGCAACGGAGTTTTATACGTCTTAACAGATGTGTTTATATATGAAGAGGTTATGATATATGAAAAATGGTTATGTTGTTGGTTTAATGGAATTGATTGAGCGATATAGAATCGAGAATGAATTTAAATGAAGCGACTGAAGTAAAGTAATAGGAAGATATGTTGCAATAAGACGTAAATATGGATGATAAATGTTAAAATACTCAAATATGGATAAAATATGTGATGCAAGAACACTGAAAGAAATTCATTGAGGGAATAACGTAATACAAGGTATGCATGACAAACCCATATGCGTAGATGAGTATAAATGGTTCCCGCAATGTCAAATACAGCTGTTGTTGTAGGGAAATACTTATAGCAAATGACATATTATAGTAATGCCCATAACGGAAGATGAAATGAGTGTGTAGCCTTATTGAATAACATGTATAATATCAAGATATCATAATTGAAAGTTAGAGGAGTCACTTAAACTTGTCATGAGAATATAAGGTTCGTGAAAATTCAAATGCATGTCGCGAGGAAATGAATAAAGTTAATTAGGAACTACTTTAGTTAGAAATAGGAGGTAGATTATTTTATATTTTGAGAGATGATTCATGATTTATTTTTATACGTAAATATGTTAGACTATGATGATAGGTGCCGAGATTTTGGAAGGCAATAGGGATAGTAACCTTAGCACGTCGTTCAACAAAAACATCTACATACGAGTGACCAATACAAAAGTGAATCAGATTGCAACATTAACATAAATATCAGAAAACAAATTAAGTGTTATGATAGTCAGAAACACGAATCATAAATTTTCTTTCAATTTAATAATTAATTTAATAATGTAATTGAATAATTGGATGATTTTCCATATCAAATGGAATGTAAAGGACGTTAACCATTTTTCTTTTGAAAGCCAGCGCTGACTTTAATGAGATTCATGTATATAATAATTGATGTTATGTCATAACTGGAAGAATATCAGCATATTCTACGTTCTCTTTTATTTCACATTTAATTAGTTTAAATAAATTTCTTCTTACAATTTATTTTTTAATTAGTGAGTTTGTGATTTGTAGACGTTAAATGTATGTTGACTTAGTTTTTAAGTTGTTTTTCATGCGTTTTACTAAAAGACCTGCGGTGATTGATTGATTAAAAAATGCGATAGGATGGAGACGTTCATCCGGAGATATATTTGTCGCGCCCGATCCGAGTCTTTTCTCTGAATCCACGTTAATCTAAACCTTTTTTTACGAAGAATTGCCCTGACAGAACACCAGCTACCGGGATATTTTTACGTGTCTCGTTCCTGGACGTGGGTTGGGCGCAATATATATATGCTTTTTATATAAAATAGTGATTAAATAACGAGAAATGAAGGCACAAGGCGTGGTGTAATACAGGAAGTCTTTTCGTGGTGGAGGAAAGTCCCAAGCTGTACAGCGTGGAGATAAGGTGTTGTATCTTGCAGCAGCAGTCAGCGAGTATTCATAGCGAGCGAAATGGAGCGTGTAGTGAAGCACAAAAGAGGAAAACCACTCAAAGTGTCCATAGGCATTGCATTATGAATGTGTTCAATAAACTAACTGAACAGAATCCAGGTTTAGTCGTTTATTCAGAAGTTCAGATCTTCACACTGTTGTCTTATGCGTGCGCAGCCCTGTATGTCCGAACACGAGACGTTGACGGGTTGGAGGTCGGTACTACACGCTCAGCGAATCAACTCTTTCTTTAGCGGAGGCGTGGACATACCATGTTTACATCAGGATTAAACTCTCGTGAAAAGACATATAGAGGCGCGCATTATTCGAAATTAAGTCGGGTCAAGATGTGCATGACTGCATATGCAACCACCATTACACATGACTGGAACATGTAATCTAAAATGCCCGATTTGCTCCAATTCTTTCGACAAGGGTAATGGCCAACGCTCTCGAGGCAGATTCTTCTGTGCTGCGAGCTGTGCGACGTCCCAGTAACTACGAGCGTAAGCTTGATAGTATATCATCAGCAGTTCTCATTTGGAAACGTGTGCGCAGACTATGAGCTCCTTAATACCATTGACGAAAGTGAAAACAGAATGTCAGTGTATTCAACGGTTGAGAAGGTGCTAACATAAGGGCCTAGGGAAATAGGAACATTCCCAGAGAGGAAGCTAGGTGGACCGAGGTGAGGGAGCTTTCCATCTGTAAATCCATCTGTCTTTTATTCACTGACAACAACATATGTACAACATTATGTATAACATTATAGCTGAAACACTCTTTAAAGGTAAACCAATAAACTTCTATTGGCCTCTTACGTATAAGATAGAACAGGAGATCTGTTATCCCCAGAAAATATAATAGAGACAAGTAGTTAACATTAAAGAAAAGAAACGGCCTTCAACTGGCCATAGGCCCCTGGACTACGAACCCGGCCCATCCAAACAGCACAGCACACACAGAAGCACAACTCAAATCCACTTACACACACATTCGCGGCCACAAGCATTAACCTCTCACTCAATACACACACATACAACATTCACTCACGACTTACGCTCCGATGTTCGCAGCCCAGAAGCCTTGGGTTCGAAAGGAACCTCCCAGTAGTTGCTCAAGAGAGCGACAAATAATTAGTGAGAGTCTAACGCTGGATGCAACCAGCCACCAATACTACGTTTGAGAAGGGAAGGGGAAGGGACAGGAGGGGGAACAACCAATGTAGAAACTCACTCACAGCGCAGGCGCACTTCAAGTGTCTGTAAGAGTCTTGTGAGAGAGCGTAATAGAAGTTTCTCGTAACACAATTTCTTAAATATAAAATGAAAATATTTCTTAAATGAAAATATCTGTGATACGGTTCAAGAGTTATTTCAGGTGGACATCTTTGATGAATAACGCTTACGTTATAATTTGTTGGACGTACACCTCGCAACTGTTTTCGACAGGGTAGCTTCTTGTGGCGCAGACCGAGCCGGAGGTGTTCGGTGACAATTGGTGGTGGTGGTGATTATTTTTTACGAGGAAGTACAGCTAGGCAACCATCCTCTATACAACACTAATCAGAGAGAAAGAACGGAAGGTATCCGACACTTCGAAAAACGAAGGTGTCGGCGAAAGGAAGACGAGGGCCACGAAGGGCGTGAAAATGGAAAATGCCCTAAGCCTCGAGTGCTGTAATACCGTCGGGGTCGAAAAAGAACAAGATTTGACCAAGAGAGGTCGGATAGGGTAGACGAAAGTGAGGAGCCTGGCACAAGTGGAAGCAATATCATGACTCAGCTGAGGGCCCCGTGGTCGACAACCCACGCTCCCAAGTTAGGAGCCACTTTTAGTCGCCTCTTACGACAGGCAGGGATACCGGGGGTATTATTATACCGCCCCCACCCACAAGGGGTTTCTGTGATGATTATGCGTTTTTAAGCAGTAGCGGCTATTGGGAATTAGAAGTGAAGGGGCTAAACCTGAACAGACAACAAAAAGTACCCTGGATTGTGAGATAATGCGACGGAGGGTATATATAAAAGTGGGGGGAAATCTACAAAATTGTAAGTTTTGAAGCTCTCTGAGCGAATTTCTGCAGAGAGGTAACAGTTTACGAACTTGAGTGCGGTAATAAATTTTTATGGGATTTTGATTCAATACTGTACAATAAAACTTTTATCAAAGGAACAATTACACATGCATTACAATTTAATGGTAGTACGGCGTGATAATACAATTAAAATGATTTATTAATTGGCTACATACTAAGAAACTAACAAACGTTTAAGAGACTTGTCACACTGACGACTGCGCACGGCAAGCGGGAGAATCATACCTCAGCGTCCATAACTTTGGCAAATAAAAGACTGCTACCCTTCCTCACAGCACATGCAAAGTCTTCACTACTTGCTGTGGTGCTATACAAATCGGTTTGCCGCGACAAACGATATTTTGTGCGTATTTCCACCAAAACGTTTGTAATAATTTAAGAAAATAGAGTAAGATCTGAAAAGACAACAGGGCTTGAAAACATTGCTTTAAAGAAATAATTACCAGTTTCAGCCGGCTAAAATGGAATACAAATGGAATGTTTTCTCCACAAAGTGGGGGGCAAGTGCCTTCCCCCCATATCGTCGCTACTGTTTTTAAGTGCCGGATCATCCCAAAAGTATTTCTGCTGACATATTTTACTCCTTTTGAATAAACAACACAGCTGGCTGTGCTATATGGCATCTCTTCAAAATACGGTACATCCACGACTTACGTTGCCTTTTGGACATCGTCTTAAAGTTGTCGCGTATAATCAGACACAATTACGCATTGCACCGTCATATACCGATTTACCTAATTATGACGGGAATATTCTATGACATTGTAAGGAATTATTCCATTCGTCACCAAAATATCGGTAAACACAAACAGTGGTCATATACCGAATATGAGGTCTGATAACGATGTACACATACCTGTCGAAAGAACTGGAGGAAACTCAGACATTTTAGATTACACGTTCCACCCATGCGTGATGGTGGTTGCATACAGTATGTACCTATTCTATTCGTACGGGCTGTTTGCTTTAGTACTTCAACGCACTGCCAGATAATAATAAACTGAAAATGATTTTATTCACTGTACATATATTCAATAAAGCCTTCAGAAAACATATATATACTGTATCTGTTTGCAATCATGTTAACAAAACATACAGCTTCTAATCAAGAAAAGCGCGTCTGTAATCTTGTATCTTTCCTATTCGTACAAGCAAATTGAACATTTTGAAATAAACAAAAATGCATAGGGTACTTGGAACCTGTTAGTATCTAGTGGAATATCCCCTAGCCTTTATAACTGCCTGACATCGTCGTTTATTGCACATGTCCGGGCTGATTTTCTGCCATTCCTGAAGAATCACACTTTTAAGTTCCTCCTTCGTACGCACACGTTGCATACGGAGCCCAAAGATGTTCGATGGGATTTAAATCCGGAGACTGGGGAGGTGTTATAACTAAGCTGCTTGGGAATGTTCATATCAACCCTGTCTTATTAACACCAGCAGTGTGTTTTGGGTCATTATCATGCTGGAACATAAACAGATGGTATTCCCATTTTCTCGCCACTCTGCTTCACGTTTCTTCTCAGGGTTGCATTATAGCCCTCCTAGTTCATTATTTCGTCAATGAAATGTATGTTACCCATACCTCTGGTTGACATACAGCCCCAAAGCATTACGAACCCACCACCGTATTTTACAGTTAGGAGTGTATTAGCCACATCATTGTCCATGCAATCTGACCCAAATAGGTTAATTTTTGTCTCATCTGACCAGATAATATCATTCCAGAATTCGTTCCCCTTATTAATATGCTCCTTAGCGAATGCCAGTCTAAACCGTCTGTTTGTTCTACTTACATATGGCCTTTCCGAGGGATTCTTCCATAGTACCCATGCCAGTATAGGATCCCACGGATAGTGGAGTTGCTGATCTTTCCAGTTCGTTCCTCCGTGAGTTGTCTCAATACTGGTGCACTTAATTTGGAATCTGGCTTTATCAGCCGAACAGAAAACCGTTCTTCCCTTTCAGTTAAAATCTTTCTCCTGGGTTTCCTTGGCGTGATCTTAATAGTGCTTTTGTATTTAAATTTATCAACCACATATCGCACCGTACAATGTGTTCTATTGACCAGTTGTCCCATCTTTCGTAATGAAAATCCTTGTTAAGTGCAAATTTATGTATAGTGTTCTTAAACTCCTACTCCTACCCATGTCCACCACAGAAACACTGGGAAGGAGAGTAACGAACTTTACCAGTCGTATGCGGCCACATACTTTTCCGTGCATCACAACCAAACGGCGGGCATCATCCTGTCCATGTGTACGAACACAAATGGTACACCCATTCGTCGATGCCGGCACATTCATAGCAAATCTTCTTGCCTGAATGTAAATATGATTTTCACTAACGAATTATCATTGACAAACCATGTTTTTAACCGCAAAGTGCGTTTCATTTCAATTTTTCAATCGTTAAGGTGAATATACGAAGCTTGATAAGAAATTGAAGCCTGTACGAATGCCAGAGCCGCATACTGTATACTAGTGATGGGAAGTCTGAGACTAGGTCCCGGGATTTCTCGGGATTTCTCGAGACTAACGCAGGCACTATTTCTCGCTAGAAATTTCGAGAGATCTCGAGAGCGTTGTCCCCGCATTGTGCGGCGAGCAGCGTATCGCAGGCCTACAGGTAGTAGGAGTTGAATATTGTTTGTGCCGAGTATGCGAATAGCTAACCACGGGCCTTCTCCATTTCGTAAATACGTGTCAACAGGCGACTAGGACGTTCTATTTTTACCAAGGTCTATTTTGACGCAGTATAACATAATTATAAAAGATACGCATTCTGGCATTGTATGCACTGGTAGGTATACAAATGAGTGGTTTAAGTACTGAACCTGAGGGCTACTGTAGGTACACGTACCTGGATACTAGAAACGTGCATTATTCGAACTCGAGACGAGGCAAGATACGCCTTGTTGCACACGCAACCACCATTACGCATGAGTGGAATGTGCAATCTAAAATGCTTAAGTTTGCCCCAATTCTTTCCACAGGTAGGTATACATCGTTATCAGACCCCACTTTCAATAACATATGACCACTGCTTCTGTTTACCGATATTTTGATGACGAAAGAAATAATTTCTTACAATGTTATAGAGTATTCCCGTCATAACTAGGTACTCCGATATATGACGGTGCAATGTGAAATCGCACTAGTTATAAGCGACAACTTGAAGACGATGTTCTAAACGCAACGTAAGTCGGGGATGCTGGTTATTTTGAAGAGATGTCGCATAGCACAGCCCGCTTTGTTGCTTGTTCAAAAGAAGTAAAATACGTCGGCAGAAATACTTCTCGGATGATCCGGCACTTACAAACGCATAATATCAATGAAGAGGAATCGTCAAAGAACACTTCTGGCCTGGTCTGTATCATATCACGAGAAGCTACCCTGTCGGCTAGTGATAGGCAGTCGGAGACGATATCTCGAGACTTCCTAAGACTGCGCTGACACTATGTCTCGCGAGAAATTTCCAGAGATCTCGAGAGCGTTGTCCCCGCATTGTGTAACAAGCAGCGTGTCGAAGGTCTACAGGTAAACGGAGCTGAATATTGTTTTCGCCGAGTACGCGAATAGCAAACCACGCACCTTCTCCATTCCGTAAATACGTGTCAACAGGTGACTAGGGCGTTCATTTCTCTCATTTCTATCGAGGTCTATTTTGACGCAGTATAACATAATTATGAAAGATACGCATTCTGGAATTGTATGCAGTGGTAAGTACACGAATGAATAAGCTAAGTACAGAAACTGACGGCTACTGTAGGTACACCTACCTGGATACTAGAGGCGTGCATTATTCGAACTCGAGACGAGGCAAGATGCGCCCTGCTGCATATGCAACCACCATTACGCATGAGTGGAATGTGTAATGTAAAATGCTTAATTTTTCTCCAGTTCTTTCGACAGATAGGTGTACATGGTTATCAGATCCCCACATTCAATATCCTATTATGACCACTGCTCGTGTGTACCGATATTTTGGTGACGAAGGAAATAACTCCTTACAATGTTATATAGAGTATTCGCGTCATCTGTAAAGTTAGCATAATTACCCAACAACAAGAGTACAACAAGCAATTCCATGGAAAGGAAATATTACAAGAAATACTACCTACTAATTTAACATTTCAAATCCAGCATCATCATACACAAATTCAGTGCTTAACACTATCACTTACAATACTATAGGTTGAGCTTTCTACTAGCTTAAAATTACAAGTAATAAAGTGAAGTTAAACCGTCATTACTCTACAACTATGACGACAGCAACAACGACGAAAGAAAATATGATAGAAGTACTACGAGTTTAACTTTCTAAATCCAGCATCATTATACACAAATTCATACACAACTTAAGTATTTCATTACTTAACACTATGGCTTACAACACTATAGGTTGAACGTACTACTAGCTTAACACTACAAGTGATATTAAAATTAAAATAAAACTACCTAACAACTACAACGACAAGAGTACAACAAGCAATCCCATGGTGAGAAAATATTAGAAGAAATACTAGGTACTACATTAACATTCTAAATCCAGCAAAAACTCACAAATTCAGTGTCCGTAGTTTACAGCTTTCACTTTACACTAGCACCAATAATCATCTTAAACGATTGACACCGGATGAGAATCCATCAAAGACTACTGCAGGTAATTTACTCCAATCCGTCATGGTGCTGTTTACGAAGGAATACTTGCCCACATCAGTATGCTGGTTATTATTACACTACTGTTAGTGACCATTGCCACCGGAATATTTCCCATTTGCAATGTATTTTTTAAATAATTATTATAATAATTAGGTACTTCGGTATATGACGGTGCAATGTGTAATTGTGTCTAGTTGTACGCGACAACTTAAAGAGGAATAGTCACAGAAAACCTTCGGCCCGGTCTGAATCACAAGAAGCTACCCTGCCGACGATTGTGAGGCATCCAGGTAGGTTTACATCCTAATAACAGTTATTAACAAGTTATACGGGTTATTCCGCTAAGAAGCCCACCTGAAATAACTCGTAAACAGTTTAAGACACTGGCATTCTGCCTTCACTTTCGTTAATGGTATTAAGGAGCTCATAGTTCAACATGCAGTGCTTATCTAGGCTTTTGACAAAGTTTATCGTCACACACGTTTCCATATGAGAACTGCTGATGATAACTATCAAGCTTACACTCGTAGTTACTGGGACGTCGCACAGCTCGCAGCACACAAGAATCGGTCTCAAGAGCGTTGCCCATCACCCCTGCTGAAAGAATTGGAGCAAAGTCGCGCATTTTACATTACACGTTCCACTCATGAGTAATGGGAGTTGCATATGTAGCAAAGCACATCCTCCCCGTCTCAGGTTCGAATAATGCACGCCTCTAGTATCCAAGTAGATGTACATCCTGTCTACAGTTATTCACAAATTGTGCAAGGTTATTCAGCTAAGGTGTCCACCCCAAATATGTTGTGAACAGTTTAAGATACTGACATTCGCTTCTCACTTTCGTTAATGGTATTAAGAGGTTCACAGTTGAACATGCACTACTTTTCCAGGCTTTTGACAAAATGTATTGGCTCACAGGTTTTCATATGAGAACGTTATTTCACGCAATGTCTGCTAATGACGTACTATCAAGTTTACAGTCGTAGTTACTGGTACGTCGTACAGCTTGCACTACAGGAGGATCGGTCTCGAGATTCTCGCGGGAGTCTCGATATCTGCCACGTCAGTCTCGGGAGTCTCGAGCGAGAGCGTTGCCCATCACTAGTATTTATGGAATGGAGAAGGCGCGTGGTTTGCTATTCGAATACTCGGCGAAAATTACATTCAGCTCCGTTTACCTGTAGGTCTACGACACGCTGCTCTCCTCACAATGCGGGGACAACGCTCTCGAGATCTCTCGAAATTTCTCGCGAGAAATAGTGCCTGCGCTAGTCTCGAGAAATCCCGAGAAATCTCGAGACCTATTCTCAGACTGCCCATCAATAATAAATACGTGTCAACAAGCGAATAGGACGTTCCTTTCTCTCACTTCAAGCGAGGTCTATTTTGACGCAGTATATCATAATTATAAAGGATACCAATTCTGGCATTGTATGCTGTGGTAAATACACGAATGAATAGGCTAAGTACAGAAACTGACGGCTACTGTAAGCACACCTACCTGGATACTAGAGGTAGTGATGGACAACGCTCTCGCTCGAGACCCTCGAGACTGACGTCACAGATCTCGACACTCGCGAGAATCTCGAGACCGATCCTCCTGTAGTGGAAGCTGTGCGACGTACCAGTAACTACGACTGTAAACTTGATAGTATGTTATTGGCAGTTATTGCGTGAAATAACGTTCTCATATGAAAACATGTGAGCCAATACATTTTGTCAAAAGCCTGGAAAAGTACTGCGTGTTCAACTATGAACCCCTTAATACCTTTAACGAAACTAAAAACCGAATGTCAGTATCTTAAACTGTTCACGGCTCATTTGAGGTGGACATTTTAGCTGAATAAACCTCCATAATTTGTGAATAACTGTAGATAGGATGAACACCTACTTGGATGCTTGAGGCGTAAATTATTCGAACCTGAAACGGGGATGATGTGCTTTGCTACATATGCAACCCCCATTACACATGAGTGGAACGTGTAGTCTAAAATGCCCGACTTTGCTCCAATTCATTCAGCAGGGGTGATGAGCAACGCTCTTGAGACCGTTCCTCGTGTGCTGCGAGCTGTGCGACGCGACGTCCCAGTAACTACGAGTGTAAGCTTGATAGTTATGATCAGCAGTTCTCACATGGAAACGTGTGTGGTGATAATTTTTTTCAAAAGCCTAGGAAAGCACTGCATGTTGACATATGAGCTCCTTAATACCATTAACGAAAGTGAAGACAGAATGCCAGTACCGATATCTTAAACTGTTCACGAGTTGATTCAGGTGGACTTCTTAGCTGAATAAACCGTATAATTTGTTAGTAACTGTTATTATGATGTAAACCTACCTGGAAGCCTCACAATCGTTATCGGTAGGGCACCTTCTTGTGATTCAGACCGGGCCGGAGGTGTTCTGTGATTATTCCTCTTCATTTATATTATGAGTTTTTGAGTGTCGGATCATCCTAGAATTATTTCTGCCGACGTAATTTACTTCTTTCGAATAAACAACACAGCGGGCTGTGCAATGTGGTATCTCTTCAAAATAACCGTCATCCACGACTTACGTTGCATTTCGGACATCGTCTTCAAGTTGTCACGTACAACTAGACACAATTACACATTGCACTGTCATATACCGAAGTACCGGTACCTAATTATTATTATTATTATTATTATTATTATTATTATTATTATTATTATTATTATTATTATTATTATTAACAAATACATCGCAGATGGGGAATATCCCGGTGGCAATGGTCACTTACAGTAGTGTGATAATAACCAGCATACTGATGTGGGCAAGTTTTCCTTCGTAAACAGGACCATAAGGGATTGGAATAAATTACCTGTAGCAGTCTTCGATAGATTTTCTTCCGTTATCAAATCGTTCAAGATGATGATTAGTGCTAGTGCAAATTAAAAGCTGTCAACGACGGACACTGAATTTGTGACTGTCTGCTGGATTTAAAATGTTAAAGTAGTAGTACTTCTTGTAATTTTTTTCTCTCCATGGAATGGCTTGTTGAACTCTTGTCGTTTTAGTTGTTGGGTAGTTATATGTTTTAAATTAAATATCACTTGTAGTGTTAAGCTAGTAGTAGGTATGTTCAACCTATAGTATTGTAAGCCATGGTGTTTAGTAATGGAAATACTTAAGTATGTGTGTAATGAAGCTGGATTTAGAAAGTTAAACTAGTAGTACACTATTTCTTGTCATACTTTCGATCGTTGTTGTCGTTATAGTTGTAGGGTAATGATGGTTTAACTTCACTTTATTATCACTTATAATATTAAGCTAGTAGAAAGCTCAACCTATAGTAGTGATGGGCAACGCTCTCGCTCGAGACTGACGTCACAGATCTCGAGACTCTTGAGACCGATCCTCCTGTAGTGGAAGCTGTGCGACGTACCAGTAACTACGACTGTAAACTTGGTAGTATATTAATGGCAGTTATTGCGTTCTCATATGAAAACGTGTGATACAATACATTTTGTCAAAAGCCTGGAAAAGTACTGCATGTTCAACTATGAGCCCCTTAATACCATTAACGAAAGTGAAAACAGAGTGTCAGTATCTTAAACTGTCCACGACTTATTTGTGGTGGACATCTTAGCTGAATAACCTTGCATAATTTGTGAATAACTGTAGATAGGATGACACCTACTTGGATACCTGAGACGGGGAAGATGTGCTTGCTACGTATGCAACCCCTATTACACATGAGTGGAACGTGTAATCTAAAATACCCGACTTTGCTCCAATTCTTTCAGCAGGGCTGATGGGCAACGCTCTCGACCGCGTGCGGTTCCTGCGCGCCGTAGGCGGACCCCGATGAAATCCTACCGCGGAGCTCTTCATTGAGTGTCGAGGTGGGCTGGCACGTTTACTTTGAACAAATTAGAGTGCTTAAAGCAGGCCGGCTGCGCCTGAATACTGTGTGCATGGAATAATGGAATAGGACCTCGGTTCTATTTTGTTGGTTTTCGGAACCCGAGGTAATGATTAATAGGGACAGGCGGGGGCATTCGTATTGCGACGTTAGAGGTGAAATTCTTGGATCGTCGCAAGACGGACCGAAGCGAAAGCATTTGCCAAGTATGTTTTCATTAATCAAGAACGAAAGTTAGAGGTTCGAAGGCGATGACCGATTCTCATATGCTGCGAGCTGTGCGACGTCCCAGTAATTTCGAGTGTAACCTTGATAGTTATCATCATCAGCTCTCATATGAAAACGTGTGTGACCATAAATTTTGTCAAAAGCCTAGGAAAGCACTGTATGTCGAACTATGAGCTCCTTGATACCATTAACGAAAGTGAAGACAGAATGCCAGTAGTTTAAACTGTTCACGAGTTATGTCAGGATGATTTCTTAGCTGAATAATCCGTATAATTTGTTAATAACTGTTATTAGGATGTAAACCTACCTGGATGCCTCACAATCGTTGTCGCCAGGGTAGCTTCTTGTGATTCAGACCGTCCGGAGGTGTTCTGTGACTATTCCTCTTCATTTATATTATGTGTTTTTAAGTGTCGGATCATCCCAGAAGTATTTCTGCCACCGTATTTTACTTCTTTTGAATAAGCAACACAGCGGGCAGTGCTATGTGACATATCTTCAAAATAACAGACAACCACGACGTACGTTGCGTTTCGGACATCGTCTTCAAGTTGTCGCGTATAACTAGACACAATTTCACATTGCACCGTCATATATCGAAGTACCTAATTATGACGCGAATACTCTATAACACCGGGCGAGTTGGCCGTGCGGTTAGGAGCGCGCAGCTGTGAATTCGCATCCGGGAGATAGTGGGTTCGAACCCCACTGTTGGCAGCCCTGAAGATGGTTTTCCGTGGTTTCCCATTTTCACACCAGGCAAACGCTGAGCCTGAACCTTAATTAAGGCCACGGCCATTTCTTTCCCATTCCTAGGCCTTTCCTGTCCCATCGTCGCCATAAGATCTATCTCTGTCGGTGCAACGTAAAACAACTTGAAAAGTAAAGCAAATAGCACCAAAAAATACTTTATAACATTGTAAGGAATTATTTCCTTCGTCACCAAAATATCGGTAAACACAAGCAGTGGTCATATGTTATTGAATGTGAGGTCTGATAACGATGTACACCTACCTGTCGAAAGAATTGGAGCAAACTGAAGCATTTTAGATTACACATTCCATTCATGCGGAATGGTGGTTGCATATGCAGCAGGGTGCATCTTGCCGCGTCTCGAGTTCGAATAATGCACGCCTCTAGTATCCAGGCAGGTGTACTTACTGTAGCCGTCAGTTTCTGTACTTACCCTATTCATTCGTATACTTCCCACTGCATACAAAGCCAGAATGCGTATCCTTTATAATTATTATGTTATACTGTGTCAAAATAGACCTAGGCAGAAATGAACGCTATAGTCTTACGAAATGGAGAAGATGCGTGGTTTGCTATTCGCATACTCGGCGAAAACAACATTCAGCTCCGGCTACCTACAGGCCTACGACACGCTGCTCGCCACACAATGCAGGGACGACGTTCTCGAGATATCTCGAAATATCTCACGAGAAATAGTGCCTGCGGTAGTCTCGAGAAATCCCGAGAAATCTCGAGACCTTGTCTCAGACTGCCCATCATTAACATCATTAACTGATTTTCTGCTGGATTTAGAATGTTAAACTAGTAGTATTTCTTATAATATTTTCTCTCCATCGAATTGCTTGTGTTATTCTTGTTGTTGTTGGCTAATTATGCAAACTAACTTTACATATGACGCGAAAAATCTATAACATTGTAAGGAATTATTTCCTTCGTCACCAAAATATGGGTACACACGAGCAGTGGTCATAATATGATATTGAATGTGAGGTCTGATAACGATGTACACCTACCTGTCGAAAGAATTGGAGCAAACTGAAGCATTTTAGATTACACATTCCATTCATGCGGAATGGTGGTTGCATATGCAGCAGGGTGCATCTTGCCGCGTCTCGAGTTCGAATAATGCACGCCTCTAATATCCAGGTACGTGTACCTGCAGTAGTAGTCAGGTTCTATACTTAAACCACTCATTCAAGTACCTAGCAGTGCATACAATACAGAATTCGTATCCTTTATAATTATGTTATACTGCGTCAAAATAGATCTGGGTAGAAATGAAAGCCCTAATCGCTTGACACGTATGTACAGAAGGCTCGTGGTTGGCTATTCGCATAGTCGGCACAAACAACATTCAGCTCCGACTACCTGTAGGCCTACGACACGCTGCTCGCCGCACAATGCGGGGACAACGCTATCGAGATCTCTCGAACTTTCTCGCGAGAAATAGTGCCTGCGCTAGTCTCGAGAAATCCCGAGAAATCTCGAGACCTTGTCTCAGACTGCCCATCATTAACTAGAGGCGTGCATTATTCGAACTCTAGACGAGGCAAGATGCGCCTTGCTGCATGTGCTACCACCATTATGCATGAGTGGAATGTGTAATCTAAAATGCTTCAATTTGCTCCAATTCTTTCGACAGGTAGGTGCACATTGTTATCAGACCCCACATTCAATATCATATTATGACCACTGCTTGCGTGTACCCATATTTTGGTGACGAAGGAAATAATTCCTTACAATGTTATAGATTTTTCGCGTCATATGTAAAGTTAGTTTGCATAATAAGCCAACAACAACAAGAGTAATACAAGCAATTCGATGGAGAGAAAATATTATAAGAAATACTACTAGTTTAACATTCTAAATCCAGCAGAAAATCACAAATTCAGTGTCCGCCGTTTACAGCTTTTACTTTTCACTTTACACTAGGACTAATCATCTTCTTACAAGATGTGATACCGGAAGATAATCTATCAAAGACTGCTGCAGGTAATTTATTCCAATCCCTTATGGTCCTGTTTACGAAGGAAAACTTGCCCACTCAGTATGCATGTTATTATTACACTACTGTAAGTGACCATTGCCACCGGGATATTTCTCATTTGCGACGTGTTTGTTAATAATAATAATAATAATAATAATAATAATAATAATAATAATAATAATAATAATAATAATAATAATAATAATAATAATAATGATAATAGGGTACTTTTGTACATGACAGTGCGTTATGTAATTGTGTCTACTTTGTATGCGACAACATGAAGACGATGTACGAAATGCATCGTAAGTCGTGGATGTCGGTTACTTTGAAGAGATGCCACATAGCACAGCCCGCTGTGTTGTTTATTCAAAACAAGTAAAATACGTCGGCAGAAATACTTCTGTGATGATCCGACACTTAAAATCACATTTAAATGAAGAGGGATAGTCACAGAACACCTCCGGTCCGGTCTTAATCACAAGCAGCTACCCTGCCGACAACGATTGTGCGGCATCCAGATAGGTTTACATCCTAATAAGTTATTAACAAATTATACGGGTTATTCACCTAAGAAGTCCACCTGAAATAACTCGTGAACAGTTTAAGATACTGGCATTCTGTCTTCAGTTTCATTAATGGTAATAAGAAGCTCTTAGTTTAACATGTAGTGATTTCCTAGGCGTTTGACAAAATTTATCGTCACACACGTTTCCATATGAGAACTGCTGATGATAAGTGTACCGGGAGGTACACCCCAACGCCGCGCATTTAAATCTAGCGCCTAAAAGAACTCCTCTAGTGCAGAAACAGTGAAATTGAAACTAGACCAACTTATAAATTTACTCAGAAGATGTCACCAATGAAATATAATGTAATTTTGTTATTGTGAATTTTTCTGAACTGACTGTATTTCTACTTGTTTTGTTTGCAATTCATCAAGAAGTTTGGACTTTCTTCCATAGATGTCACCACAAAAAACTATGATCATGCACCCTGGTGTGAAGTGAAAGAACTTTTGATTTAAAGAAGTTTTGTATTCATAAGTTTTTTTTACTAATTGATGTTCATTTATTTTTGGGTTGGCAATATTTACCTTTTCTTTCCGCCAGTTTTGAATTCAGCCAATCCCTAATTTCTGTAATTAATTTTCTACCAATCACAGTCTTCTTCTTCGGTTTTCAGTGTAACTTTTAAATGAACCAATAAAATTGAGAGGGTGTGGGTAGTTAATCTTGAATGGTCTCGAACTGTCCCCGAGGGTTTATAAACTTCGGATTTTCTCGTCTCTTGGCCAATTGATCGTTATCTGAACTAGTGTGTGTGTGTGTGTCAAAGCAGGAGGCGGGCGGCGCCTCTTTCGTCAGGCAGCAGTTCACCGTCAAGGTAATGGCCACATAACATCTTTATTTCTTGCTAGCTCCGCAGTTTAACTTGAGGGAAAGGTCCGAATCATTAACTATGTAACCTAGTTTTCCTAAAAATGTAACTTTCTGCCGGCTAATGAAAAACATAAATCTTTAACTGTAAATCGGGGGTAGAGAGCGATGTACCATTTCTAGCTCCCCTTCATCTTGGTTTGAGGTGACTACGTTTGTAACTGGCTTTCTTCCTTTCCGTAATGCATTAATTTATCCTTATACGAGTCACCTCAGTAGTTTGGGAATAGCCCCTGTATCTCCGGCCTAGTGCCCTTTAGGTTTTAAGTGCTCAAATATAGGAGTGCAAGCCTTCACCTCCATTCATTTTGTGTTCGGGCCATTTATTTAACCGTTTTTTCTTTTACATGAAGGCCCAGCAGGTTGGTATTAAATGCCCATGTATAATCATTTTCCTATTGTAAGTTGTACCTTCAGAGGCCAGAATTTGTAAGTTGATGTTGCCTTGAGTAGGCTTGGAAAACTGAGAGCCTCTTAGCTCTTTTTTAAATTTTTTGTAAGATTAATGAATGCCTCTTGAAGGCTAGGTGTTGTAATTTCGGGGAGCAAATGCTCCGTGAATTAGGGGATTTCTTCCCTTTGAACAAATTGGTGGTCGTCTGTAAATTTGAGCTGGGAGCTCAAAAATTGTAAAACTAGGAGCTTGAAGCCCAAGAGTGTTAACGTTCTGAAATCTTGGATTTTTCTAAGTCTTGTTCCCTAATTGCTATTTGTACCTGAAATGTCATTGTTATCTCACTAAGTGAAAATTGTTAAGTTGTTGTTTTTAAAAAATATATCCTTCAGTTTACGTTTTAAATTCAATTCTTGACCTTGACCCATTCACCCCGGCACCTTCTTTCACCTCTGCGTTCCACACACAACAGGTCTCGCATATACCAAGCAGCAGCGTAAGAAGTGGTAGTAGAGCGTGGTTGAATGGGTCTCAATTAAGCCCCATTTGATGGCTAAGCATAGAATCCGTTTCGAACTTTAAGAATTTTCTCAGTCGCTGGAATTTCTTTTGTTTCCCTTTTCCAAATTCGTACATTTCTTTCATCATGTCCGGCCTCGCGAAGTCCTCCATCCCGGCTATTTGCGCAAGGAGGAATTAATTTACGAATTGCTTATTAGGAATGTTCAGTCTGAAGGCACGGTTGCGGCCGATACCACCAAGCTTAAGGAATCATTAGAGTTACCAATTTGTATCCCAACCTTGGGAGAGAAGGAAATTGATGAGGCTCTCTTCACTATCGCTGATAACACCACTGAGCTAGCGTCAGTAGTAAGTTTTTTGAAGTGAGTGATCCATCTCCTAATCAACTTAAAAGAGTACAAGCTAGATTGTTTCACTTTTACAATAGAGTTAGGGATCTATTGTCTCTTAAACTAAAAGAAGACCATGCTAAGGACGCTAGTAACCTGGTTGAACACCTTTCAGAAATGTCTAATAAAGTTCTTCAATTGTTGACTGGGACAGCTACTCCCAAAACTGACCAAGCCCCTGCGATAAACATGGTGAGTGAGGAAGATTCTTCCAAGAATGTAGAAAGCAGAAAATCGGTAGCAACTTAACAAACATCGGGCCCATTGGAAACCGAACCCGAGCATCGTACATCCATCCCACCATTCTTTTAAAATGCTGTCTCTGAAGCTTCTTTACCCCTAGGCCGTTACCTACTATGTCACCTGGGTTTAGTAGTTTGCCTCACCCTTTGGCTATATTGCTTAGGGGAATTTTTGTTTTCTGTTAATTCTACTATAGATGCCATTTCATTTTTAAGATTGTTAGTGGAATTTCAAGATCACGCTCTAGTGTTTTCTCCTTCTCCTTCTCAAATTCTTCAAATTATTTACCCTTACTCCATAGGTGTCCTCTCGGATAAAATAGTCAGAGCTATAGCTGAGCAATCTTCTATTGAAGACTTCCATGCACACCTTCTGGCGAATTTCATTCCGGCTCGAGCTATGTCATCATTCATTCAAAGGTACTATTACAGAGTACAGCGACTGGATGAAAGTCACGCTGACTTCATCCAGGACATTAAGTTCTACACTAGGGTATTTGCTCTTCATTTCCCAGAAGATCAAATTGTTCAGACCATTGTGGAAGGCATTTCCCCACCCTATAGGTCGTACTTGTGTTTTGCGTCGCGTCCTCAAACCTTTGCTGAATTAGAGGCTATGGCGGTCTCAGCCGAAGGAGTTAGGTATGCCGACACCTTACGAGTCGCTAAGGAGTCCCCTCCGTCTTCGAGTAACGTTCGGCCTCCACATCGCCGAACTTTCACCACCCGTAAATGCTATGCGTGTGGGTCTACGGAACATCTTTGTAACAAGTGCCCAGGAATAAAATCCAGTGGGACAAAGAATGGAACAGGTTCATCACAAGGATGTTTCAAGTGTGGCTCCTTTAATTACGTCGCCAAGAATTGCCCTAATTCCAATGGCACCCCCTTCTGTTCAACTTCTCCTGCAACCTCCACCAATTCGAATAATCGAAAGTGACTAGTGGCATCGGCTGAGTCGGCAAATTAATCTTCCCAAGGCTCAGCCCTGGTTAAAACTACCGAATGCTCAGAACAGAGTAGAAGTTCTTCTAACCCCGCATTTGAATGCCCTAAAGAATGACTTATGATTACGGCGGAGACCCCCGCATTGGTACCTTTTCTGAAAGTGGAATTGAATAGTGAGCCCGTTACCGCTCTGTTAGACTCTGGGAGTGTTTGTTCTATTATTTCGTCTGAATGGTACTCAAAATTAAAGTCTTCCTGTAAATTTCCTGATTAATGTTCGTCTGTTCAATGCGTTTCGGCTAACTCCTCTCCCTTAAAAATTTTAGGTTTTATGTTTGCCAAAATTCGGATCTCTAAATTCTCCTGGAAAGTTACATTGTTTGTGGCTAAGAACTTGTCTTGCCCGGTAATATTGGGAGTGGACTTCATGTCTTCTACTGTTCTGGTGCTCGACATTCAGAGCAAGTCGTGTACTTTCAAATTTGCTAGTAACTGTAAAATTCCTTTGATTAAGTGTAATTCTGCATCACGTTCATCTGTTTCGCCTACCCAGGATGAGATGTTTAGACCTTAGACATCTACCTGAGGAGCAGGCTGATATTATTCGTAAGTTGTGTCAGTCATTTCCGGATGTGTTTTCCGATACTCTTGGTGTCACTGACCTTATTGAATATAAGATCGAGGTTACCAATTCGATCCCAGTTAGGTTTCCACTTCATAGGTTGTCTCCTAAAATGAAGGCTCTCAAGGAGATCATTGATCAAATGTTAAAGGACGGGATTATTCGACCCTCTAAGTCGGCGTATTCATCACCCATTTTTCTGGTTCAGAAACCCCAAGGTGGCTTCAGGCCTGTGATTGACTATAAGGCTTTAAATCGGAAGGTGGTGTTACATGTGCCTCTTCCCGACCTTCACTCTTGTTTTTCATGGTTTCGGAAAGATAAGTTCTTCACCATCTTAGACCTTAATCAGGCGTACAATAAGATCCCTCTAGCAGAAGAATCAAAACATCTAACAGCTTTTGCCACGGACTGGAACTTGTATGAGTACAAACGCGTGCCTTTCGGGCTCCCAATGGGGGCCGCTGTGCTCACGAGATTGCTAGATAGGGTCTTCTCCGACATAAAATTTGAATACTTGTATCATTATCTTGATGATGTCGTCGTATTTTCTGAGACCTTTGAGGAACATCTAGATCATCTAAGAGAGGTCCTTAATCGCCTTCGTAAGGCAGGGTTAACTGTGAAGTTGTCTAAGGTAGCGTTTGCTAAGCCTTCTATGTCATTCCTAGGGCATATTGTGTTGCCCTATGGTGTTTCTATTGATCATTTTAGAACACAGGCCATCCGTGATTTCAAACCTCCTGAGGACATCAAAGGTATTATCAGGTTCATAGGCATGGTGAATTTCTTCAGTAAATTTATTCCTAACTTCGCTAACAGAGCGGCGCCCTTGAACTTACTTCGTAGGAAAGGCGTCAAATTTGAGTGGGTCCCGTCGCAACAAGCCGCTTTCGAAGATCTGAAATTAGCCCTTTGTAATGCCCCTGTCCTTACTATGCCTGAATTCTCGAAGAAATTCATCGTTCAAACCGACGCCTCGTCGTCGGCGGTGGCTGCTGTGCTTCTTCAAGGAACTGAACTCGGAAGGCGACCCATCGCCTATGCATCTAGGACACTATTGGCTCAAGAAGCCAAGTATTCCATCTATGAACTTGAGGGTTTGGCAGTCTTATTCTTATTTGCATTAGAGAAGTTCCGCCTCTATCTGGAACACTTCAATTTCGACCTGGAAACAGAAAACCAAGCCTTAAGTTGGGTCTCAGCTAGGCCGCGTCGTACTGGTCGTATAGCCCAATGTGCCATGAGGATTTCTGCCTTCCAGTTTGATGCTAGGCATATCAGAGGATCTGAAAATGTTGTTGCGGATGGACTAAGCCGGTGTAATTCGTGAATTGGTAAAAGCTTGTAAATCTTGTTTTGCTTAGTAAACCCACCTTGTCCACTAAGCTAGGCCTATTATCTTCTCATCAAGCGTCGCGCACCATGGAACGCCTCTATATCGACCACGTCGGATCCTTCCCCCAATCAAAGGGGAACGCCAACAAATTCATTCTCGTGTGTGTAGATGATTTCACACGATTTTCCTGGTTATTTCCGACTAAGCTGGCAACTGCTCAGTCCACCATTTCTTGTTTAAATACCATTTTGGCTTCCTTTGGTCCGTGTCAATATTATAACCTTCCAATGTATGTCAGGATGAAGTTGGTAAATACATTGGAAGTTTATGATGAAATTAATATCAATGAAATCATATGTCTGATCATCATACATCCAGGAGTGTCTGAACTCAAGTGACTCGTCTAATTATCTGAACGATAGGCGGCGGATTGAAGGAGCCGACGGAATGATGATAAGCTCTAAACCCCATGGTGCCTCGTAAAATTTCGGTAAATAATAAGACGTCGTGGTACATAATGCAGAATTAAATGAATGTTACACTTTCCTCAAGTAGAGTCTGCTAAAATGCGTATAAATGGCGAAAATATCAATGGAAGAAAGGTATCGGAGGCCATGGAATGAGTTGAATTAATCGGAATAAGCTGAGTTTATATGTGATGGCCATACCTTCTTCATTTAGTCTAGTACGATTCGATGATCGAGATTGATGACGAAATTGTCGGTTAATAACCTAAAATACGATGCAGTAAATTGTTAAACGAGTTCCTTTGCCGACATAAATGATTCGTACGGGATCACTACGTATTATGTGTCATGTGTTTTAATTGTCAAAAACATATGGAAGCTGGAAGTATGGAGAGATCATAAAATGCAAACCGTCTGTCATTATTACATTGTAATGTGGAATTTGTTTCCTGATGAGGATGGATCTCAATCTCGTTAAGTCTTGAAGGATTAGAGCTGTTAAATACGTAGAGAGAGATTGTATAAAAGCTAAAAGTAACGCGATATTGGCATATCATTGTGAAATAACTTATTGTTGTGCTCGAACTTTGTAACTATTCTGATGCATGTAACCCTGTTCTAATAGGTATTTTAAGTTTCAGGTATCATGGGACCAATATTCATTAGATGTGATTATGAAATCATTGGAAATTCCAACATGAGCAGTTAAGCAATGGAAGGACCTCAAAGGATCTGATGAGAAATATGATGGATTCCGATGGCTAAAGTTAAGAACTGGAAGACGAGAGGTGTCGCGGGATTCGACCAAGGATGAGTACTTAAATAATGTCTCACTATTCCGCTATGTAGTTGCTTTCTTTTGAATGTAGAGTAACATGTTTCTTTTATGTCGAATTTATGACATGTAATCATACAACTTGAAGGCGACCGTTTCGTTTATTAATCATTGCTTTGCGTTGAACAAGATCGTTGCGTGGTATGGTAATTCAGTCTGTGTCGTGATATAATGTACGATAGGTCGTGTGAAGTCTTAACGATCTTTAGCAAGCTTACACAGGATGATTTAGGCATCGATGGTGTTTGTGTCGAAATAGTGTCATTGTGAAGATTGTTCATTTAATTTGTGGTTATAAATACTTCGGAGGAATCTAATAATCGTGATGTGCGCTATTTTAAGTCATCAGAGATCATGTTCTTGTACAGGATACAGTGTTCGGGAATGCAATCGCGATGTTGTCGCGGTAATATCGTGCTAATACGGCGATAAGATTGGTAGTCTTCAACGTGAAATGCCTAAATGTGGATTCGCTGTGCATAGCATATGAATGTTGTGATGAAGTGTTTAATATAATAGGGTCGTTGAAATATGCAAATGGTTAACGTAATGTGAGTTGTTATAGATATGTCATTGGGATTACGTATTCTTAGGATGATGCGATATGAAGGTCCTGATGCGTTGTTATGACAGGAATTGAATCAGCCATGCGTGTGAATTTTGATATTGTTATAATGAATGATAATTATTTGGGCATGAGGCCGTGTTTGGAATGGTATTCTTAGGATTCGTTTCGAGAACATTGATAGTATGATCGTCAAATTACTCCAATTAAATAAAATGTAGACATGTGCACACAGTGTTAATGGAAATATTTGGATCTTCACGAGGTAAATAATATTGTATGATATCGGATCACGTTATAAAGGAGATGATCTTCGATGATGAGTAAGTCAATTTTCTCTGCTAGTCGAATATTTCTGTACATTATTTGAATCGGTGCCTAGAGCTGGCGTAGTTTTCCAGGCTGAACTTCGCAGAGGACTCCAGAGATGCAGAATCAACGTAGTTAGAAAATCATTGTAGATGTTGCGATATTTCTTTGATGTCCATTATCTAGGTGCAGATGTTGGTGAAGGTCCAAGAGGGATCGAGCTTATACTTCACCTGTAGTAGAATGTTGTTGAATGTTGCGTTATGGTGTAATCTTATGCCATTTGAACATTTTTCTTGCCTGTGCGATGATTACGAACCTAACTTACCGGTGTGTTCAAGTTGTCAAGTAGATTTTTCTCAACAGTCAATGCAATGATTTGAATAAGAAATAACGGAATGTTGAGAGATATTTGAGTAGAGATAGTTCTGCGATGCGAATGATTTAGCAATTCCCAGTTACCTGTTTAAGAATATGTGATGGACGATAAACTTTATTCACCTTAAGCCTTCAGCACTGAGACATTTGTTTCTTTTATTTTCGATTTTTAATTGATGATATTACCAATGTACGAAAGTATATTAACAAGAGTGGAAAGTTAGACATCTTATTTTCCTAATTAACGTAACATTCAGTCTTTCCCATGTTCATTTATGTTGCATGTCAATTTAATTAGTATGTGATTGTCATTTAAAGCTTATTTTCTTAGTCATTAAACGGAAAATCCTTCCATAAAAGAAATATTTTCAATGTTCTCATTTATCGTAGTATAAGGATTATTAGGATAATAACCTAATTTAGGATAACTAGTAAAAATCATTTCTTCGCATCAACCGTACCAATATTAATCCACCGTAAGATACAAAGTTTTTTTAAATATTCTGACACCCAGCTGTAAAATCTGTGACTCAAATCGTCGAACTTGCACGTACCCTTGAGCGAAGACTCATGTATCACCGCGTGACACCAGCCGAGGCGTAACCCAACATTAAGAACCATGAATTGAGAAGTACGTGAAATGTCACAATATATGGTTTCTGATAATTCTAAGGCAATTACATCCAACCTCTTCCGTAAATTCTGTTTTGATCTATTTCACATGTAACTACTACGGCGTATTATCCTCAACCATCTCTGGCTGAGCGAGTCAACCGTAATCTTAGATCAGCTCTCATTGCATATCATCACGAAGATCATTCCAGGTGGGATACGTCCCTGCATTGGTTGGCCTTTGCTTTGAATTCGGCAGTTCATGAGTCCCATAAGTTCACTCCTGCTTCTCTGATGTTTAAATTTGTGCCTAACACGCCGCTCTCTAACCTTTGATCACTGAATGATATCCTTCCAGAGACAATAGATTCCGATAATATTAGATCTATGGAAGAAGGCTAAGGCCAATCTTAAAGTGTCACATGAAAAGGTTAGGGAAAGATATGATCGTGGACGGAGGCCCACCACTTTAAAAGTAGATCAAGTCATGGTTAGAAACTTTGTTCCCGCGGGCAAGCTTGCCCCCAGATTTCATGGGCCGTGCATCATATTGGATTTCCTGACTCCTGTTACATTATTAGTGAGCAATCCAGTCACGGAGAGGATCTTTAGGGTTCACCTATCTCAGGTGAAACCTGTGTAATGTCATTGTTAACTTAGCCATCAACGTTTACAGCAGTTTGAAGGTTATATTTTTTGGGAGGCCTTCTGCCCCAAATTATTTTTTGTTATATATATATATATATATAAACTGTATGTACGATCTTACCCTCTGGTTTTCCTGCTGTCAATTCCCACGCCGCCCGCCCCTCAACATCACCAAAAAGATCAAACTCTCAAGTCTGCAACAACACTTCTCTGTCGCCGAGATCTTACTGTTTCAGTGCCCCCTCAGCCGTTCGCCGCCGTACTGCAAGCGAGGTGGGGTACGGGCCCACTCCACTCCCATGAAGACTACTTGTGAACGGCGTGCTGGAGTCCGTCTCCCGGCAAAGGCTGAAGTGCGGTGCCCCTACCGCCAACTCATCTGAGGAGTGCTCATATACTTTTAAATTGCGGCGACCATCACCACGACTACCCATCTCATAGTAGCGGGAGAGGTGTATCTGAGGGTATTTGAGGGGTTCGGGCGACCTCAACTGGATATCGGCAGTGGCGGCAGGTCTTGCCGTCAATATTATCAACATAAATTTCATATTCTACTAAAACAAAGACATTCTAAAGCTAATGTTAAACTAGTTTCTACCTATCAACTTCAAAAAAACGTAGAAATTTTCTTCAACTGGAAATACATTTTTTTCTTTTTTTTCTTCTGTCACCCCAAGGAAGGACATTTGGGGGGGGCTGTACCGCGAGGTACACTCCAACGTCGCGCATTTAAATCTAGCGCCTAAAAGAACTCCTCTAGTGGTGAAACAGTGAAATTGAAACTAGACCAATTTATAAATTTACTCAGAAGATGTCACCTCAGAAATATAATGTAATTTTGTTATTGTGAAGTTTCCTGAACTGACTGTATTTCTACTTATTTTGTTTGCAATTCATCAAGAAGTTCGGATTTTCTTACATAGATGTCACCACAAAAACTATGATCATGCACCCTGGTGTGAAGTGAAAGAACTTTTGATTTAAAGAAGTTTTGTATTCATAAGTTTTTTTACTAATTGATGTTCATTTATTTTTGGGTTGGCAATGTTTACCTTTTTTACTTTCCGCCAGTTTTGAGTCGAGCCAATCCCTAATTTCTGTAATTAATTTTCTACCAATCACAGTCTTCTTCTTCGGTTTACCGTGTAACTTTTATTTAACCGTTTTTTTTTCTTTTACATGAAGGCCCAGTAGTTTGGGTATTAAATACCCCTGTATAATTATTTTCCCATTGTAAATTGTGCCTCCAGAGGCCAGAGTTTGTAAGTTGATGTTACCTTGAGTAGGCTTGGAAAGCTGAGAGCTTGTTGGCTCTTTTTCAAAGTTTTTGTAAGATTAATGAATGCCTCTTGAAGGCTAGGTGTTGTAATTTCGGGGAGCAAGTGCACCGTGAATTAGGGGATTTCTGCTCTTTGAACACATTGGTGGTCGTCTATAAATTTGAGCTGGGAGCTCAAAAATTTTAAAACTAGGGGCTTGAAGCCCAAGAATTTTAAAATTCTGAAATCTTGGATTTGTCTGAGTCTTGTTCCCTAATTGCTATTTTGTACCTGAAATGTCATTGTTATCTCACTAAGTGAAAATTTGTTAAGTTGTTGTTTTTCAAAAATATATCCTTCAGTTTACGTTTTAAATTCAATTCTTGACCTTGACCCATTCACCCCGGTACCTTCTTTCACCTCTGCGTTCCACGGGTAACCCCGTAACAAAAAGTATCAAGCTTACACTAGTAGTTACTGGGGCGTCGCAGAGCTCGCAGCACAAAGAATTGGTCTCGAGAGCGTTGCCCATCACCCCTGCTGAATGAATGGGAGCATTGTAGATTACACGTTCAACTCAGGTGTAATGGGGGTTGCATATGTAGCAAAGCACATCTTCCCCGACTCAAGTTCGATTAATGCATGGCCCTAGTATCCAAGTAGGTGTACTAGTAATGGGCAGTCTGAGACGAGCTCTCGAGATTTCTCGAGACTAGCGCAGGCACTATTTCTCGCGAGAAATTTCCAGAGATCTCGAGAGCGTTGTCCCTGCATAATGTGGTGATCAGCGTTTCGTAGGCCTATAGGTAGGCGGAACTGAATGTTTTGTGAATAGCAAACCACACGCCTTCTCCATTCCGTAAATACGTGTCAACAAACGACTAGGGCGTTTTTTTCTTTCATTTCTACCGAGGTCTCTTTTGACGCAGTATAATATAATTATAAAGGATAGGCATTCTGGCATTGTATGCAGTGGTAAGTACACAAATGTATAGGCTAAGAACAGAAACTGACGTCTTCTGTAGGTGCACCTACATGAATACTAGAAGCATGCATTATTCGAACTCGAGATGAGGCAAAATGCACCTTGATACATATGCAACCACCATTACGCATGAGTGAAACGTGTAATCTACAATGCCTGAGTTTGCCAAAATTATTTCGACAGGTAGGTGTACATTGTTATCAGACCCCACATTCAATATCATACTACTACTGCTTGTGTTTACCAATATTTCGGTGACCGAGGAAATAATTCCTTAATATGTTATCGAGTATTCGCGTCATAATTAAGTACTTCGGCATATGACGGTGCAATGAGTAATTGTACGCGACAACCTGATGACAGTGTCCGAAACGCAATGTAAGTCGTGGATGTCGGTTGGTTTAAAGAGATGCCACATGGCATAGCCCGCTGTGTTGTTTGTTCAAAAGAAGTAAAATACGTCAGCAGAAACACTTCTGGCATGATTCGGCAGTTAAGAACACATAATATCGCTGAAGGTAGCGATGGGCAGTCTGAGACGGGGTCTCGTGATTTCTCGAGACTAGCGCAGGCACTATTCCTCGCAAGAAATGTCGAGAGATCTCGAGACCGTCGTGCCCGCATTGTATAGCAAGCAGCGTGTTGTAGGCTCACAGGTAGGCGGAGCTGAATATTGTTTGTGTGGAGTGAGGAGTACCGAACCACAAGCGTTCTCCATTCCGTAAATGCATGTCAGCAAGCGAATAGGCCGTTCATTTCTACGGAGGTCTATTATAAAGGATACACGTACTGGAATTGTATGCAGCGGTAAGTACACGAATAAGTAGGCTATGTACAGAAACTGGTGGCTACTTTACGTCCTCCACCGTTATCACTAAATTTATCAAACCCAACATTTAATACCCATTTGACTAGTGCTTGTATGCACCGACGTAAGAGTGACGTAGGAAAGAATTCCTTACAATATTACAGAGTATTCGCGTCATAATGAGATACCGATACTTCGGCATACGACTGTGCAATGTGTAATTGGTCTAATTGTACGCGATACCCTTTAGACGATGTCCGAAACGCAACGTAAGTCGTGGACTTGGGATTATTTTGAAGAGACGCCGAATAGCACAGTCCGCTGTGTTGTTTTGTTCCAAAGAACTGAAATACGTCAGCAGAAATACTTCTGTCATGATCCGTCACTTAAGAACACATAACATCTCATCACGGGAATCATCACAGAGAACACCTCCTGCCCGGCCTGCACCATAAGAATCTACCCCGTCAACAACTGCGAAGTATCCAGGTATGTGCTCATCCTATCTATAGTTATTAACAAAGTATACAGGGTTATTCAGCTAAAAAGTCCACCTCAAATAACCCGTGAACCGTTTAAGATATTGATATTCTGTTTTAACATTTGTTTATTTGAACCTGCAGTACTTTTACAGGTTGTCAATATCTACTGAGCTGTGGGATTATGTTATTTAACTACTATATTTCCTTCACGCAGACTTGAACGTACGGTCGTTAAGAATTCTTGAAAATCGGAGTAGTACTTCTCGAAAAAGTAAAATGTCTTCAAACTTGTTTCATTTGCTAGCTGTGGGCTTTCCCGTTCGATTGAATCACGAACGACTGGTACCGGGCGAGAAGACGCGCTACGTACAGCACGTGAGCTGTTGACGTGCAGTTTGCCTTAACCTTCTTTTGATAACTAGGCATTCCCTCGACTGTGCCCGTAAATACTCTCGTAATAAATTGTGTGCTTTAACGCCTTTCATACTGTCGTAGGTAACAGGTGAATGAAAAAGGAATATGCGATGGAGTCTGAGAGAAATAAAAATCTACAGCCTCTTTTTCAGTCATTGACCGGGTCAGGAATGGAATGAATGAAGCCCCTGTCTTGTGGCGAGGATAGGAATTGTGCCGGCTGCCGAAGCCTGTCGCACTCATCTGGGGCAATGATTAATGGCAGACAGATAAAATGAAAAGATATTGAAGTGTGTTGCTGGAATGAAAGATGACAGGGAAAACCGGAGTACCCGGGGCACCCTGTCCCGCCTCCGCTTTGTCCAGCACAAATCACATATGGAGTGACCGGGATCTGAACCACGGAACCTAGCGGTGAGAGGCCGACGCGCTGCCGCCTAAGCCACAGAGGCTTCCGGCGGGAGACAATATAATTATCCTAAAGTAGCATTACAAAATACAGAACTGAAGGAACTGGCTGCGCGCGGCGTACCACCTGTTAGCTTGAGTTGGCCATACGGTTAGGGTCGCGCAGCTGTAAGCTTGCATCCGGGAGATAGTGGGTTCGAGCCCCACTGTCGGCAGCCCTGAATGTGGTTTCCCGTGGTTTCCCGTGTTCACACCAGAAAAATGCTGGGGCTGTACCTTAATTAAGGTCACGGCCACTTCCTTCCCACTCCGAGCCTTTCCTATCCCATCGTCGCCAAAAGACCTATCTGTGTCGGTGCGACGTAAAACAAATTGTAAATAACAGAATCCCTAAAGAGACATTATTACAAATTAGGTTGTTGGTATTGTATGTGCGAGGTCATAGCGACTCTGTTGTTATTATTGAGTCATGTAAGAGTTCGTATTAGCCCAATTCAATTATGTTTTCAGTAAAATACTGTAATTGCATGTCAGTGGTGGCTCATAGTCGTGTAGGTGAGCAGCTGTAGTGTTGTGCTGTACGCAGTACCGGTGGTATGCTGCAGGCAGGGGCGCTCCCACGAAGGGGGGTAATCCCTTTCCACCAAGCCAGTTGGCCGTGCGGTTAGGGGCGTGTGGCTGTGGGCCTGCATTCGGGAGACAGTAGGTTCGAACCCCACTGTCGGCAGCTCTGAATATGGTTTTCCGTCGGTTCCCATTTTCACACTAGACAAATACAGGGGCTGTACCTAAATTAAGGCCACGGCCGCTTCTTCCCCACACCTTGCCCTCTCCGATCCCATCGCCACCGTACGACCTATCTGTGTCGGTGCGACGTAAAGCAAATTGAAAAAAATCCCTTTCCAGGATCTGATTTATATCCAGTTTGTTAACACTATAGTCCTTTATAGAAAATAACTATAATCAGTGAAAGCATATTTCCTACATCTAGGTACACAAATATTTATGTGCTCAAGTATATGATCTGAAGCCCGTCCTGATTGTGCCTCTGGCTGCTGTATGCCATGTAGATATAGGCGTATGGAGTGGAAGACATAACAAAATATTGACCGTTTGTTGTATTTTGTTTGTTTATTCAGAGCATAACCAGCGACAACACCACCTCGATGCAGCGTTGGTGCAGTTGGTGACAAAGGATTTCCAACCGCTTTCCATCATCAACGATTCCGGATTCCGTAATTTTGTAACAGTTATGGACCCGAAATATAACATTCCGAGTAGGAAGAAATTAAAACGACTTGTTGAGGAAGCTAACGAACAGGCAGAGAAACATGTTCGTAATGAAGTAGCTGCCGCAGCACATGTTTCTTTGAGCACCAACATGTGGAATAGATGAACTGTGAATCGTACATGACCGTAACCACTCACTATATCGACAACGAATGGGCCATGCAGAGTCTATCGCTCGAAACATTTCGATTTCCCCAGAGGCACACGGCGCTGAATATTAATGAAGCACTGGATACTGCAATTACAGACTGGGGGATAGCTGGAAAAGTAGTATCAATTGTTACGGACAATGCTGCCAACATGACATTGGTCCTTAGCGGAGGTGAGGGTGTTCAACACGGATCATGCATGGCGCACACGCTCAATGTAGCTATAAAGCAAGCTCTTATGAGCTATGAAGTGTTATCAGCCGTACGGGAAAAAGCGCGAAAAATAGTCTCATACTTTAAGTCCAGCTGGACTGCTAAGGAGAAACTAACGGAGACACAAAAGCAACTTGAAAAACCTGAACACAAGCTCATTCAGGAGGTGGAAACGCGTTGGAATAGTACGTTTCATATGTTCAGGAGGCTGCAGGAGCAAAAGGAGTGCATTGCAGCCTGTCTGACAGTTCTCCGTGCAGGAATTGAATGTCTGTCGCAGGAAGAATGGCATGTTCTAGATGAAGCCCTCCATCTATGACAGCTATTTGAACACATTACCACAGAGATGCCAACGGAACAGGATATTTCGATATCGAAAGTTATACCTATCAACAGGCAACTTCGTTTGGCGCTGTCAAGGGGAGGCTGGAAAACAGAGGCAGCGCGGCAATTCGAGAGCGACTTGCGGGAATCCGTAAGTATAAAGCTAGGTGACCCTGAAACCAATCTCCTGTTCGCCACCGCGACTATTCTCGACCATCGTTTCAAAACGTTGCCATTCACGGACGAACATCATGCGACAAGCGCAGTGGAGTATTTGACGACACAGTGTACGGCCTAACTAACCAATACATCAAGGCATGTATCAGATACCGCAACCGGTGAGCAGTGCACACCATCATCATCCGACGTATTTTCAGTATGGGCATCATATGATGCCATAGTAGCAGCAAGAAACAGAAGCCGTAACGCTGCAGCCGATGCCGCTGTAGAGATGCGGCGTTACCTTGGTGAAGCCTATGTTCAGCGCACAGACAATCCTCTACAATACTGGCGCAGCAGCGAGAGCCGATATCCAACATTGTGTGTTTTAGCCAGGAAACATCTCTCCATACCGGCTACATCCGTTCGAGTGAACGGATTTTTTCCAAGACTGGTTTTCTGATTAATAAACACAGAAATAAGTTGCATGGGAAACTCGCAGGTAAACTTATATTTTTGAATAAGAATTATGGGGCTGAGACGGTGTAATCAACTTGCATTGTGATGAAGCGGCCCACATTATTGTTACTAATTAATTATTATTTCCAAAGAGCAGTTTGGTCACACAATTTATTGCAGATATTTGGAGTATACACAGTACAAATTCATAAGTACCGGTAGTTATCAATTGAATTAATGAGAAAAGTTATTTACATTAGGAGGTATGTTTTACAGTACATGTGTTACTGTAGTATTCTAACACATATATTGTTATGTGGTCTCATGTAGCCGAGTAAAGTAATAAATAATGCTTTCGTACCCAATAATCCTCAACATAAAACTAAGTTAGCCGCAATACTCTTATTCAAGTTTATTCAGTAATGTAGTGATTTATGTAGGAAAAATCTTGGATTATAGAGGTCGTCCTAATGCCAAATTACGTCATGACTAGAGGCCGGATATGGAGGTAGAGTACCAATGATACTCGTGATTTATTCGTGTTTTATACCAAGCGTTGTATGGTACGGCGGCATTCAGTTTGGCCTCAGTTCTTACGTCATAAGTTCTTAAACTTTTATCATGATTATACTGTATGATGAATAACGATTCATAACTTAGGCAGTTAACGAAAAGTGTCGGCACACAATGACTACTTATGATATACTATCAAGTTCACACTCGTACTTTTGGGACGTCGCATAGATCTCACCACAGGAGAATCGGTCTCGAGAGCAAACTCGGGCATTTTAGATTGCACGTTCGACTCATGCTTAATGATGGTTGCATATACTCCAAGGCACATCTTGCCACGTCTAAAGTTCGAGTAATGCACGCCTCTAGTATAGTACGCGAACCTTTTCTTGATCCCAAGTTGCCAATCAGCACTATGGAGCTCAGGGATCAAGAAAAGGTTCGCGTACTGTAGAGTTATTCACAAATTATGCATGATTATTCAGCTAAGATACCACATCAAATGAGTTGTGAATGGTTTAAGATACTGACATTCTGTGTTCACTTTCGTTTATGGGTTCATAGTTGAACATGCAGTACTTTTCCAGGTTGTGGACAAAATGTATTGACTCACACGTTTTCATATGAGAACATTATTTCACGCAATAACTGCCAATGATATACTATCAAGTTTACAGTCGTAGTTACTGGTACATCGCAAAGCTTGCACTAGAAGAGGACTGGTCTCGAGATCTACGACGTCAGTCTCGAGCGTCTCGTGCGAGAGCTTTGACTATCACTAGGAGAAGGTCCGTGGTTGGCTATTCGCATTCTCGGCACAAACAACATTCAGCTCCGAATACCTATAGGCCTACAACACGCTGCTCGCCGCGCAATGCGCGGACAACGCTCTCGAGATCTCTCGAAATTTCTCGCGAGAAATATTGCCTGCGGTAGTCTCGAGAAATCTCGAGACCTCGTCTCAGACTGCCCATCACTACTGTATACAGCAAGGCGCATCTTGTCCCGTCTCTAGTTCGAATAATGCACGCCTCTAGTATCCAGGTAGGGGTAGGTACCTACAGTAGCCGTCAGTTTCTGTACTTAGCCCGCTCAGTCGTGTACTCACTGCTGTATACAATGCCAGAATGCTTATCCTTTGTAATTATGTTATAATGTGTCGAAATGTGTAACAACAACTAGAAAACAAAGAACAACCCCACATATATTGTCGTACTCGATCGATAATTCTCCGCGCGACTCTGTACTTCACGGTGCACACACAGATGGCAGGAGAACGCAGTTCAGATGGAACACTCAGCCTGATAATCACCGCCGTGCGCTCGTCAACGGTACTACTAGTAAGAAACCAGCTTCTTATGCATCGTGTACAATACCATCGGGCCTTGAACGACTTTGAGATAATTTTCAAGTCTATACATACTCGAAATACGTTATATATTTGCATACGCCATAAATGGACCTCGGTAGAAATGAAACAAATGACCGTCCTAGCCGCTTTTTAACACGCATTGACGGCATGGAGAAGGCCCGTGGTTGGCTATTCGCATACTCGGCACAAACATTAAGTTCAGGCTACCTGTAGGCCTTCGACACGCTGCTCGCCATACAATGCGGGGACAACGCTCTCAAGATCTCTCGAAATTTCTCGCGAGAAATAGTGTCTGCGCTAGTCTCGAGAATTTTCGACAAATATCGAGACCTCGTTCAGACTGCCTGTCACTAGCTGGTACAATTCTTTTTAAGTTCTGAGCAATGTACAGACAAAAATATATATCTCTCTCCATTGAGTCGACTTTCACTTGCTTATTTTCTTTAGTAAAAAATCCATTGGGGAGGTCTAACCCCCACCCTTGGCTACGCCCCTGCTTGAGATTCGCATGCGCTCAAAGAGCACAGACACGAGATCACCAATATTTTGGACGTCTGCCTCGTGTAACCCAATGATGTCCGCGTAAATTCCTGGCATTTTGCCTGTAACCGAGTTGACACCCACCCCCACTTCTTTTCAAATATAATTTCCTTCTGCGTACCATTAGTTCCTCCCAGACGTGCCTTGGTTGTGTTGTACGGTTTATATTACCATCTTGTTGCTACTTAATTTAAAATGCTGAAGTTGAACCGAACTATTACTGGTAGCGAATAGAATGTTAAAAGAATTTTCATCAGCAAACATAGCACAAAGGTTACTACAGTATATCTCGCCATGTTTGAGAGTCGAATAAAGCAATCACAAGCACATGTATTCTGAAATACTACCTGTTCCAAAATATTTATATTTCGTTCATTAGACTGATTCGCCTGAGTATTAATCCTCATTATTACGATTTTCTTAAATCGTAGGGGAGTTACAATTCAATTTTCCGCTCTGAGGTTTGTAGTAGAGAGACTGAACGTAAGGACAACCTATTGTCGCGACCACCAAATTGGGCGGGTGTGGAAAACTGCGTCAGATATGGGAACGGCACAGCGACAGATTGTCGAGAGTCGCTTTCCTCCGAGCACGGATTGGCAACGCAGATCGTGCGATGCTGTCTATAAAAAAACTGAAATTCAACTCAAAAGCTTAAGAAAAGTATCCTTCCGCACGTGAGCACGTCCCTTGTTCCCCCTTCCCGTCTTCGTTCACAATCTCTGGCACAACCAGCTTATTATTAACGCCGTGCGTCTATCTGACAAGTACTTCATTCTGAAATAGTGAAGCATCAAACGCAATCACATATTTTCACATAGCTGTACTTTGATTATGTACATAACCTATTTATTCCTTTACTCATCATGTAAAACATACAGATTACTGACAAATACCGAGGCAAGAGAAGCAAGGTTTATTTTTATTTCATAATGCAATTTGTGTGAGACACATGGGGACTTAAGACATAATTATACGATTCCGCTCTAGTACAACGACTGTCAGTGGCAGTTTCTCACATTTCAAAAAGCAGAAATAAACACATGTGAGTGGGATTGCAAAATACAATGTTTCCAGGAATGATGTAAATATTGTAGTCTCGTCATTCGGACGGTAAAAACGAACTCATGATCCCCTCATGACAACATTTCTGCAGGTAGAGGGCGATTACGAATATAAAGCAAAGCACAAATTATTATTATTATTATCATCATCATCATCATCATCATCATCATCATCATCGAATACGCCAAGGATCCTATTCCCATGCCGTGTTAACGCCCTTCCTGTTTCATTTACGGCGAATGCTGAGCTGACACATCGACCTTTCGGTGGAGACATGGGTTTTCCCTGGAGTTTAAATTCCACGCGAGCGGCATAAACACTGTACACAGAAACACCAGTCAGCTGCGCGGTGTTTTTCACCACGTCTTCCACAGTCCACAGCGTATTCTCATCTCGTAGGCTACTGTAAACGTTTAAAACAATTTGGTTTAGATTTCCTACTTAATTTTTCTCCACTTTTGTTAGCTTAAAAATATTTCACAGGGGACTCAAGCGTCACAGCATCACACACGTTTTTCTCACCGCTGGCAGCCATTATGAATACTGAACAAGCTGTTGCAGCCAGTATTGCCAACAGTTTTCTTGGATCCATCTTCAACGTCGCACATATTATGCGAACTTATCAGCAATGGAATGAACTCGAACAAAGCTTACTAAGTACACAATGCAATAAGATATCAGTATCATATTAAATAATTATTATTTTGCTACATACCACACTGAGAACAATAACTATTCATAGCCATCTACGTATGAAATATAAGAGTTGGTAACGAACCGGAAAAACATACAACCTGTGATATATTTTCCATGTTTATACAGGGCAAAAATTTTTAATTCGTCAAGTCAGTTCACCAGAATATCTAACCAAACTGAAGGAAGCTCCTGACTTTAGGAACAAGTAACAAACCTAGGGAACGATTTGGCGCTGCGGAAGCCTTTTCGCCGACCAGAAGTCTGACTAACATCAAAGAAACCGCTAAGGTATTGAGTTGACTCTCAGTAGAGTTGAAGCCCATCCGCTCCAGTCCACCTTACCCGAGTCATTCCCTGTCATGCGGCTGCTAAGTTCGCACCCTAAGTGCTGTTAAAGATGGATAGTGAATGCTTTCATCCTGGTGTTTCTTCGGGCCTATCACCTGAAGAGGACGAAGTAAGTGCGAGAAACGAACAAGAAACTAGTTATGGGCAACGCTCTCGCTCGAGACTCTCGAGACTGACGTCGCAGATCTCGAGACTCTCGCGAGAATCTCGAGACCGATCCTCCTGCAGTGCACGCTGTGCGACGTACCAGTAACTACAATACGACTGTAAACTTGACAGTATATCATTGGCAGATATTCAGTGAAATAACGTTCTCATATAAAAACGTATGAGCCAATACATTTTGTCAAAAGCCTGGAAAAGTAGTGCATGTTCAACTATGAACCCCTTAATACCATTAACGAAACTAAAAACCGAATGTCAGTATCTTAAATTGTTCACGGCTCATTTGAGGTGGACATCAAAGCTGAATAACCCTGCATAATTTGTGAAAAACTGTAGATAAGATGTACACCTACTTGGCTACTAGAGGCATGCATTATTCGAACTTGAGACAGGGAAGATTTGCTTTGCTACGTATGCAACTCCCATTGCACGTGAGTGGAACTTGTAATCTAAAATGCCCGACTTTGCACAATTCTTTCAGCAGGGGTAATGGGCAACGCTCTCGAGACCGATTCTCGTGTGCTGCGAGCTGTGCGCCGCAATGTCCCGGTAACTACGAGTGTAAGCTTGATAGTTATCATCAGCAGTTCTCATTTGGAAACGTGTGTGACGATAAATTTTGTCAAAAGCATAGGAAATCAATGCATGTTGAACTATGAGTTTCTTAATACCATTAACGAAATTGAAGACAATGCCGGTATCTTAAACTGTTCACGAGTTATTTCAGGTGGACTTCTTAGCTGAATAACCGGTATAATTTGTTAATAACTGTTATTAGGATGTAAACCTACCTGGATGCCTCAAATCGTTGTTGGCAGGGTAGCTTCTTGTGATTCAGACCGGGCCGGAAGTGTTCTGTGACGATTCCTCTTCAATGATAAGCGTTTGTAAGTGCCGGATCATCCCAGAAGTATATCTGCCGACGTATTTTACTTCTTTGGAATAAACCACACAGCGGGCTGTGCTATGTGGTATCTCTTCAAAATAACCGACATCCACAACTTACGTTGCATTTCGGACATCGTCTACAAGTTGTCGCGTACAACTAGACACAATTACGCATTGCACTCTCATTTTTTAAAAATAATATTATTTCTGGGCGTCGACCTAAAGAGATTTTTTGCCTCTACTGGCACCATGTGATATGGACCTGCGTGTAATTGGAATGGAGGAAATGTAGAGTGCTGAATGTGAGGAAAGGAGCGTTAAGGACGACACAAATACCCAGTCCCCAAGCCAGGGATATTAATCATTTACAATTTTAAAAACCTGACTCAGCCGGGAATCTAAACCGGGGCCGTCGGGTGACAGGCGGACGCGTTGCCCCATACACCGCGGGGCCGGACTGCACTGTCATATACCGAAGTACCTAATTATTATTATTATTATTATTATTATTATTATTATTATTATTATTATTAACAAATACATCGCAAATGGGAAATGTCCTGGTGGCAATGGTCACTACAGTAGTGTAATAATAACCAGCATAGTGATTTAGGCAAGTTTTCCTTCGTAAACAGGATCATGAGGGATTGGAATAAATTACCTGCAGCAGTCTTTGATAGATTCTCTTCCAGTATCAAATCGTTTAAGATGATGATTAGTAAAAATAAAAGCAAAGTCATCTCTATACAGGCCACGAAGGCCCTTGGAGGGGTGGAAGGTAAAGGCTTCCACTATCCGTAACCTCGGCACTTGATGGGGTTGCGTGGTTAGCTCTAGTGATGGGCATTCTGAGACGAGGTCTCGAAATTTCTCGGGATTTCTCGAGACTAGCGCAGGCACTATTTCTCGCGAAAAAGTTCGAGAGATCTCGAGAGCGTTGTCCCCCGCATTGTGCGGCGACCAGCGTGTCGTAGGCCTACAGGTAGTCGGAGCTGAATGTTGTTTGTGCCGAGTATGCGAATAGCCAACAAAGGGCCTTCTCCACTTCGTAAATACGTGTCAACAAACGACTAGGGCGTTCATTTCTACAGAGGTCTATTTGGACGCAGTATATCATAAAGGATACGCATTCTGGCACTGTACGCACTGGCAGGTACACGAATGAGTGGTTTAAGTACAGAACTGACGGCTACTCTAGGTACACGTACCTGGATACTAGAGGCGAGCATTATTTGAACTCGAGACGAGGCAAGATGCGCGTTGCTGCATATGCAACCACCATTACGCATGAGGGGAATGTGTACCCTAAAATGCTTCAGTTTGCTCCAATATTCTTTCGACAGGTAGGTGTACATCGTTATCAGACCCCATATTCAATAATATATGACCACTGCTTGTGTTTACCGATATTTTGGTGACGAAGGAAATAATTCCTTACAATGTCATAGAGTATTCACGTAATAATTATGTACTTCGATATATGTCGGTGCAATGTGAAATTGTGTCTAGTTGTACGCGACAACTTGAAGACGATGTCCAAAACGCAGCGTAAGTCGTGGATGTCGGTTATTTTTAAGATATGTCACATAGCACAGTCCGCTGTGTTGCTTGTTCAAAAGAAGTAAAATACGTCGGCAGAAATACTTCTGGGATGATCCGGCACTTACAAACGCTTATCATTGAAGAGGAATCATCACAGAACACCTCCGGACCGGTCTGATCACAAGAAGCTACCCTGCCGACAACGTTTGGGAGACATCCAGGTAGGTTTACGTCCTAATAACAGTTATTAACAATTATATGGGTTATTCAGCTAAGAAGTCCACCTGAAATAACTCGTGAACAGTTTAAGATACTGGTATTGTCTTCACTTTCTTTAATGGTATTAAGGAGCTCATAGCTCAACATGCGGTGCTTATCTAGGCTTTTGACAATTTATCGTCACACACGTTTCCATATGAGAACTGCTGATGATAACTATCAAGCTTACACTCGTGGTTACTGGGACGTCGCACAGCTCGCAGCACACGAGAATCGGTCTCGAGAGCGTTGCCTGTCACCCCTGCTGAAAGAATTGGAGCAAAATCGGGCATTTTAGATTACACGTTACACTCATGTGTAATGGGGGTTGCATATGTAGCGAAGCACATCTTCCCCGTCTCAAGTTCGAATAATGCACGCCTCTAGTATCCAAGTAGATGTATATCCTATCTACAGATATTCACAAATTATGCATGGTTATTCAGCACACCAAATACGTCGTGAACAGTTTAAGATACTGACATCCTGTTTTCACTTTCGTTAACGGTATTAAGGGGTTCATAGTTCAACATGCAGTACATTTCCAGGCTTTTGACACGTTTTCATATGAGAAAGTTATTTCACGCTATAACTGCCAATGATATACTATCAGGTTTACAGTCGTAGTTGCTGGTACGTCGCACAGCTTGCACTACAGGAGGATCGGTCTCGAAATTCTCGCGAGAGTCTCGAGATCTGCGACGTCGGTCACGAGTAAGAGCGTTGCCTATCACTAGTTAGTTCTACGCCCGGCCGCCTTGCCCCCAGGAATTAACCTGGTACTCAGTTTTGGTGTAGGCTGGGTGAACCTCAGGGCCATGTGCACCTCCGGAAGTGGAAATCTCGGTTCTTAAATTTTACAACTTCCTGACGGGGATTCGAACCCACGTCATTCCGGCTGAACCGATCACTTCTTTACCGCCTCGATCAGGAAATCCCTAAGATGATGATTATTGCTAGTGTAAATTGAAAAGTAAAAGCTGTAAACGATGGTCACTGAATTTGAGATTTTCTGCTGGATTTAGTATGTTAAACTAGTAGTATTTCTTCTAATATCGTCTCCCCATGGAACTGCTTGTTGTACTCTTCTTGTAGATGTTGGGTAGTTATGTTTCAACTTTAATATCACTTGTAGCGTTAAACTAGTAGGAAGTTCAACCTATAGTATTGTAAGCGGTAGTGTTAAGCACTGGAAATACTGTTTCTTTTATCATGGTGCTGGATTTAGAACGTTAAATTAGTAGTACTTCTTGTAATATTTCCTTTCCATGGAATTGCTTGTTGTACTCTTGTTGTTGGGTAATTATGTTAACTTTACATATGACGCGAATTCTCTTTAACATTGTAAGGAATTATGTCCTTCGTCACCAAAATATCGGTAAACACAAGCAGTGGTCATAATGTGATATTGAATGTGGGGTCTGATAACGATGTACACCTATCTGTCGAAAGAATTGGAGCAAATTGAAGCATTTTAGATTACACATTCCACTCCTTCGTAATGGTGGTTGCATATGCAGCAAAGGTGCATCTTACCTCGTCTCGAGTTCGAATAATGCATGCCTCTGGTATCCAGGTACGTGTACCTACAGAAGCCGTCAGGTTCTTCACTTAAACCACTCATTCGTGTACCTACCAGTGCATACAATGCCAGAATGGGTATCTTTTATAATTATGTTATACTGCGTCAAAATAGACCTCGTTAGAAATGAACCCCCTAGTCGCTTGTTGACACGTATTTACGAAATGGAGAAGGCCCGTGGTTGGCTATTAGCACACTCGGCACACACAACATTCAGCTCCGAGTACCTGTACCTAGTGATGGGCAGTCTGAGACTAGGTCTCGAGATTTCTCGGGATTTCTCGAGACTAGCGCAGGCACTATTTCTCGCGAGAAATTTCGAGTGACCTCGAGAACGTTGACGTTGCATTGTGCGGCGAGGAGCGTGTCGTAGGTCTACATTTGGTCAGAGCTGAATGTTGTTTGTGTCGAGTATGCGAATAGCCAACCACGGGCTTCTCCATTTCATAAATACGTGTCAGCAAGCGACTAGGGCGTTCATTTCTACCGAGGTCAATTTTGACACAGTATAACATCATTATAAAGGATCCATATTCTGGCATTGTATGCACAGGTGGGTACAGTACAGTACAGAACCTGACGGCTACTGTAGGTACACGTACCTGGATACTAGAAGCGAACATTATTCAAACTCGAGACGAGGCAAGATGCGCCTTGCTGTGTATGCAACTAACATTACGCATGAGTGGAATGTGTAATCTAAAATGCTTCAGTTTGCTCCAATTCTTTTTGCTAGTTGCTTTACGTCGCACCGACACAGATAGGTCTTATGGCGACGATGGCATAGGAAAGGCCTAGGAGTTGGAAGGAAGCGGCCTTGGCCTTAAGGTACAGTCCCAGCATTTGCCTGGTATGAAAATGGGAAACCACGGAAAACCATCTTCAGGGCTGCCGACAGTGGGATTCGAACCCACTATCTCCCATATGCAAGCTCACAGCCGCGCGCTCCTAACCGCACGGCCAACTCGCCCGAACCAATTCTTTCGACAGATAGGTGCACATCTTTATCAGACCCCACATTCAATAACATATGACCACTGCTTGTGTTTACCGATATTTTGGTGTCGAAGGAAATAATTTCTTACAATGTAATAGAGTATCCCCGTCATAATTAGGTACTTCGATATATGACGGAACAATGTGAAATTGCACAACTTGAAGGCGATGTCCGAAACGCAACGCAAGTCGTGGATGTCGGTTATTTTAAAGAGATGTCACATAGCACAGCCTGGTGTGTTGCTTGTGCAAAAGAAATAAATAAAATACGTCGGAGAAATACTTCTGGGGTGATTCGGCACTTACAAACGCGTAATATCAATGAAGAGGAATCGTCACAGAACACCTCCGGCCCCGTTTGCATCACAAGGAGCTACCCTGTCGACTAGTGATGGGCAGTCTGAAACGAGATCTCGAGATTTCCCGAGACTAGCGCAGACACTGTTTCTTGCCAGAAATTTCGAGAGATCTCGAGAGCGTTGCTTTCGCCGAGTATGCGAATAGCAAACCACGCACCGTCTCCATTCCCTAAACACGTGTCAACAAGCGACTAGGGCGTCCATTTCTCTCATTTCTAGCGAGGTCTATTTTGACGCAGTAAAACACACTTATAAAGGATACGCATTCTGGTATTGTATGCAGTGGTAAGTACACGAATGAATAGGCTAAGTACAGAAACTGACGGCTATTGTATGTACACCTACCTGGATACACTACTAGAGGCGTGCATTATTCAAACTCGAAACGAGGCAAGATGCACCCTGCTGCATATGCAACCACTATTACGCGTGGGTGGAATGTGTAATCTAAAATGCTTGAGTTTGCTCGAATTCTTTCGATAGGTAGGTGTACATCGTGATCAGACCCCACATTCAATATCATATTGTCCCCGTTAAAATTGGCGATATTACGAATATTTTAACAAGTGGAAAGTGAAAATTTTATTGTCTGCTTGTAACTGCAGCATATCATTTGGGGAGTTGTGGCGAGCTGAGAACGAGTTTTTTTTCGTCGTTCAGAGGGGTGACACACCGGCAAGACTGTGCCAAGGTCAGAGCAAACCACGTGACTGCCTTCGCACGCGCGCAACCCAGCTTGTTTCTGGAATAGTCTGAGCCAATTAAATGAGACCATCAGCCAATTACCGTTCTCGCTGAAGATCACACCTCCCTGGCTAATTAGATAAAAGGCCTTGTTTCGAGTAAATCGCTCTCTTAATGTTCTTGAAACTCTTAATGCTCTTAATGTTCTTGAAGCTCGTACTCTGAATATCCTTCGTCGTGTTGTGCTGCACCACATTCTCAGACCACGTGGAGAAGTAATTTCAATTCAAGTCGACGCCGTTCTGCTAGAATTTAGAGAAACCATTAGTGAATTCTATGGAATAAAGACGCCTAGGAGCCAAGTTAAGTGTGACAGTGTAGACGAGCTATTTATATTCGGCGTGTGCTTGTGCAAAATACTTAATTTTGTCATCTCAGTTACAGCTTGTGACCGGCATTCTACGGAAGTCGTCTTAGAATTGAACATCTCAAGATGGATAATTCCGCAACCACCGACAACATCATTTCATCGAGGGACACCTGTTGCAGAGCCTCCATGGAGCTGTAAAGTGTGAGGCGTATCTGGTAATTGGAAGGAGACCGACCGGAGGAGTATGCTGGAATAACTGACTGTCGACGGGAATCGAACCCCATCTAAACTTGAGTACCTTTTTAATTTAATTTATCTGTCTTACCTTTTGTACAACTAGAGGTCTTTCTTCTTAAGTCGTAGATCTATTAGTTTGTTGTAGTTAGAAATATTTCATTTTTCCACTTCTTAAGGTGTCGTGGTAGACTAGGTACGTGTGAATGAAATTTTGGAATCTATTAGAGTAGACATGTAGGTTGTCTTTGAATGATTTCCCATGCTTAAGGAACTTTATATTTAATAATCACCGACCACACGATAAATCTATTTTCCTTGTAATGTTGAAAGTTACTGGATGGAAATTTACGTGTACATTTTGAGTGAATAGGGTCGAACCTAGTGTCTTTCAAGATCACTTGTTGCATTTATGATGAAGTCATCTAATTTTACGATATTCCATGAGGATCAGTAGATGTAATAATCACTTAAATAATAATAATATTAACTAAAGATCGGGTAAAACAGAAGTAAACGCTCGTGAGCCATAAAACTACTGTAGAGTCCTTATATGTGAGATCGAATGTGCTCTGTTCATGAAGGGTCTGGAATATGACCAATCCTGAGGGATACGTGTTGTATAATTGTGCAGTTGTTGATTTAATGATGATATTTGACTTATTCTTGTGTATTGGGAGCGCAAGATAGAATATAATTATTGGAGCACGTGTTGCGAGTGTATTTCACAGGTAGGAAATAAAAGTAATACAAGTAAGGCTCACGCTTGCGGTAATTTCAACCTGTAGCCCAAATGATGGTAGTGCTTATGGATTTTACTAGAATCTTCCATTATAATTTCATGAGTTAGATGAACTTACATTGATATGTGAAATGTGTTTCTACCAAGTGATACCCATGACTTCGATCACTAGCCACTATTAATGAAGGATAATTTCAGTACACGGATTATTTCTGCTAGACATTACGCGTCCCGACCACCAATAAAAATCATAAATAAACTTGCCAAAACAGGATTCGATGTAAATAATGTACATATAAACGTGTTTCCCTAGTGTGAATGTGTGTGTGTATGTAAATATGTATATTTCTCTTGTGTCATGTTGGTTTCATTTAATTTTGATCTGGTCACGCACTCGCTGTGACGCAGATTACACTCATCGTTGTGTGTTGCCTTAAGAAATAATTTTCATGCCCTTAAGGGAAAGTTTAAGTTAAGTCGAGGAAGACTAGGAAGAATTTATTTTCTTAATTAGCGAGATTTAAAAGGAAAGATCATCTCGTTACTTTATGAAGGCACTCGATTTGTAAATAAAATTTATTTAACTAGCTCACACGTTGGTAATGTAAATTTCTAAAATTTGAAATACTTTAAGATTAATTTGAATAGAAATGAAATACAAAGATCAGAGGTAGAAATTTGTTAGCCGCATGATTAATTGGAGTTACGGTGAAAATAAGTCATTAATAATTAATTCAAAATAATTATTCTGAAGTGCTAATGACGATCATTAGGTAAATAATGCAGTGGAAAATTAATAAGAACACGATCGTGTGACAATGAAACATGGGCTAATTAAATGATGAGAAATTAATAATAATAATAATCAGAATAATAATTAATTAATTTTGAGAATTTTGAAATCAATTGTCATTTTCTACTGAAGTTCATGTTGGTGTCATTGACTATTATTAAATACTGTAAATGACAAATTCAGTTGAGTACATCTTAAAACCACGTGTTGAGACTACTTTGAATTGGTAAAGCTTTGAACACATTTATTGTAAAACCCTCGTTCGCAAGACAACTGTTAATCAATTTTTTTAAGTTCTATGTTAATTTATTTAATTCTTTCAGTCAAATATTTTGATTCGAAAAGGCAAGAGGCCTAATTTTTCTTTGGTTTCATTACAGCACAGTAAGGCTGGAGATTAAGAACACGTGTCACTCTAAATCGAGGAAGAAATGCAATATTATGAAAGTTCTATTTTTGTAAACACATCAGCAAGAGTATTTCATTTGTTTGTTTGCTTATGTGAATAAATGTCAGAGTGTTGTTTTAACATTTCTTTTTATCCTGCTTGGTCATCAATCCCTAACAACCCTTAAATGCCTCTAGAAAGTGATAGCCAACGATCGAACGGTCCACCTTGGGATCTCTCGCTCGATGGCTGGGCTTAGCTCGGGAAAAATGGGGGCAATATTATGACCACTGCTGGTGTTAACCGATATTTTGGTGACGAAGGAAATAATTCCTTACAATGTTATAGTGTGTTCGCGTCATATGTAAAGTTAGCACAATTATCCAACAACAACAAACAATTTCATGGAAAGAAAATATTACAAGAAGTACTACTAATTTAACATTCTAAATCCAGCATCATCATAAACAAATTCAGTATATCCAGTGCTTAACACTACCGCTTAGAATACTATAGGTTGAGCTTTCTACTAGCTTAACATTACAAGTGATAATGAAGTGAAGTTAAACCATCATTACCCTATAACTATAACAACAACGAAAGAAAATATGACAAGAAATACTACAAGTTTAACTTTCTAAATCCGGCATCATTATACACAAATTCACACACAACTTAAATATTTCCATTACTTAACACTATGGCTTACAATACTATAGGTTGAACTTACTACTAGCTTAACACTATAAGTGATATTAAAGTTAAAAGATAACTACCCAACAACTACAACAACAAGACTACAACAAGCAATTCCACGGAGAGAACATATTAGAAGAAATGCTACTAGTTTAACATTCTAAATCCAGCAGAAAATCACAAATTCAGTGTCCTTCGTTTACAGCTTTTACTTTGCACTAGCACGAATCATCATCTTAAACGATTTGATACCGGAAAAGAATCTATCAAAGACTGTTGCAGGTAATTTATTCCAATCCCTTATGGTCGTGTTTACGAAGGAAAACTTGCCCACATCAGTATGCTGGTTGTTATTACACTACTGTAAGTGACCGTTGCCACCGGGATATTTCCCATTTGCGATGTATTTGTTAATAATAATAATTAGATACTTCGGTATATGAGAGTGCAATGTCTAATTGTGTATAGTTGTTCGCGACAACTTGAAGACGATGTCCGAAATGCAACGTAAGTCATGCATGTCGGCTATTTGGAAGAGATGCCACATAGCAGAGCCCGCTGTGTTGTTTATTCAAAAGAAGTAACATATATAGGCAGAAATACTTCTTGGATGATCCGACACTTAAAATAAATGAAAAGGAATAGTCAAAGAACATCTCCGGCCCAGTCTGAATCACAAGAAGCTACCCTGCCGATAACTATTGTGAGGCATCCAGGTAGGTTTACATCCTAATAACAGTTATTAACAAATTATATGGGTTATTCAGCTAAGAAGGCCACCTGAAATAACTCGTGAACAGTTTAAGACTGGCATTCTGTCTTCACTTTCGTCAATGGTATTAAGGAGCTCATAGTTCAACATGTACCTAGTGATGGGCAATGTTCTCGCCGAGACTCTCGAGACTGACGTCGCAGATCTCGAGACTCTCGCGAGAATGTCGAGACCAATCCTCCTGTAGTGCAAGCTGTGCGACGTACCAATAACTACAACTGTAAACTTGATAGTTATTGCGTGAAATAACGTTCTCTTATGAAAACGTGTGAGCCAATACATTTTGTCAAAAGCCTGGAAAAGTACTGCATGTTCAACTATGAACCCCTTAATACCATTAACTAAACTGGAAATAGAATGTCAGTATCTTAAAGGAGAATAAACACAAAAATAAAGTTGCCTCAGAATCAAAGAGTGTGTTGGACAGTGTTCAACTATATATTTGCTTTTGCTGTGCGCCGCTCCGCAGGCCGGTGAACTAAGGAAACACGAGTAGCTGTGACGTCACTGCGCTGTAAGCGCTGAGCGAGCCATCCAGTTGATTATTGCAGTATGCGCTCAGCCGCTCTTCCGTTTACTTGAAGTGTTGTTTATTATAATAGTGCGGTGACTGTTTGTCGAAATGCCTTCCTGTAGTGTGTACGGCTGTAACAACACAACGAGTAGAAACCGAAAGTGTAGAGAGAAAGAAATACATTTCCATAGGTTTCCAAATCGATGTAAGTCGCCTCGAAGGTTTAACAGTTGGGTGCAATTTTGCAAGAGGAAACACTTTTCTCCCGGTAAGGGAGCTACTGTGTGCTCAGTGCATTTTAAAAATACAGACTATGATGAAACGCAACTTTTGAAAATGAAGGTGATGCCTACGGAAAAGGTGCAAGGTCCGAAATTGAAGCCAGGGTCTGTTCCTTCAATAAGATGTCTGGCGTCGACAGATGGAGATACTTCTCAGGCAGGAATGCTAATTCATACGGAAGCCGCTTCACAAAATACACTGCGGGAGTACTCGTCAGAAATTAAAAAGAGCAGGACGGAAAGGTATGAGGCTAAACGACGAAGGGAGTTTGTTGACACAGTATTAAACGAAAGTGATAACGATAATGATGTACATGACATTCAGAATGATATGAGTGAAAATACTTCACCAGACAGACACGAATGTAGTGTAGAAATGCAGTGTGAGTTAGGAAGTGAAATAGCTAGAAAATACCTCGACGTTGCAACTTCCGGCTCAGCCTTGAACAGTGACGTAATGAGAGAACAGTTTCTGTGAACCAGATGAAAGTGACAGTGAAAATTATATTAGTGATACTGATAACGAACACACTCAGGACGATGTACATATGACAGGTTCATATTTCTTTGTGGCGGGGACAAGTTTGCACACACTCTTTGAAATTTGTTACATTTGTAAAAGTAAAGTGAAAAATATTACATTAAAGGGACTATGTTGTGCGTAAAATCACTTTGCGATTGTGGTAATAAAGTCCGTTGGTATTCTCAACTTATGGAAGGAAACCGGAAGCAAATGTCCTAATATCATCAGCATTATTGTTGTCAGGCATTCTGATCGAACCTTTTCGGTCATTCTGCAAGTCCATTAACTTACATTTGATGTCAAGAACTGTATATGATAGAATTATTCATAGAGTAACTCGTCCGATAGTGGAGGTTGCTTGGGATCAAGAAAGGACTAATGTTATTGATTGTTTGAAAAACAGTGCCAAACCCATTTGGTTATCCGGAGATGGCCAGTACGATTCTCCCGGCTTTTCAGCCAAATATTTAGTGTATTCACTAATAGATATAAATACAGGTCGCATAGTTCATTTGGAACTTGTTCAGAGAGTGATTGTGAAAAGTGATCTTGAAAAGGCTGCGTGTGAAATCGCGATGAGGAATATTGTACAGGAAGAAAATTGTAATATAAAACTCTTCCTTTCCGATTGACACAAAGGAGTAAGGTATTTACTGAGAACGCAGTATCCTGATATTGAACATGATGTTTGGTGCATTTCAAAAAGTCTAATGAAAGAGATGAAGGCTCTCGAAAAAAATCATCCAGAAGTTCAAGCGTGGAAGGCCAGTATAAATAATCATTTATGGTGGGCAGCACAAACATGTAATGGAAACAGTTATGTGTTAATCGATAAATTTACGTCAATTTTTCACCACATAAAAAATGAGCATAAGTGGTTAGAAAACGGTGAATGGAAATACTGTGAGCACGATACATTAACGGAGGAGGAAGAGAGAAAGAAAATGTGGATTAAAGGAAATTCAAGTTCATATGAAGCCTTGAAGAAAATAGTTTTAGACAAATCTTTTTTAAAAGATGTGGAACATATAAAACACTGCTTTCACACCGGAAGCCTAGAAAGTTATCACAACCTTCGTTTGAAATACGCTCCTAAAAGAGTTCATTTCTCGTACAGAGGCTTAAAGCTCAGGTCAGTAATTGCTGCATTGGACTATAATTGGAACATCAATAAATTGAAAGCTGGTATCAAAACTCAGTAATCAAAATCAACAGGAGCCTGGGTTATGAAACAGAAATATGAGGCGTCAAGCGATGGATGGAAGAAGGCAATAATGAACAAAATAAATCTCTTGCAAACTAACTATAGTAGAGCCTCACTTGAAGATCAAGCATGGGATCTGTCACCGCCTAAAAACATCGCTCCAATACCTCGACCTTCCAATGACGACCTGATCAAGAAGCACTTCTCACGATTTCACTCGCAAGAATAAATGAGGTACCATACTTCATGTCAAAATAATACATTTTCTATATTTATCATACAAACAAGCTTAGGAAACTCTTACATAATTCTACTGTTTTAATTTCATTTTTTCATTTACAGCCTGAAGCCTACATAGGTGCCATCGGGTTCCGGAAATGTGTTCCTTACGGTGTTGACAACACATGATGGTATGAAAACTCTGTTCTTTTTACCAATCGCAGTCCATGAATTTATCCACGAAATGAACCGTTTGTAACAATTAAAACGCCAAGTTCTATTTGATGGATTTAGAGCTGTCAGTAAACGTTTCCTTGCCATGTTCTTTGTTTTTAAGCTCATGTTATGCCTTGTCATTGTCAATAATTCACGGTTAAAATAAGCCTTGTAAACGAGGGATTTCTTGTTATACACATAAATTTCTCAGATTTCACTGCTTTTACATTATCTAATTCACAACAGGATACACTTTCTTCATCCGTATCCATGATGGTACACTCATTACATTTACACCAAATTAGCGTGCCGGCACGGCCTGTAGTGTTTAGCATATCCATGTCAAGATCGCTATCTGAATGGACATCAGCAAACGTCGTTCGTTCTGGCTCATACTGATACGGACGAATGATATTTCCATTATAAATAAAAATAAGCCCACTAACACTGGCAACAGGAGAACACGGCAGTAGCAGATGGAGTGCGGGAAAAGACTGCGCGAATTTACTCCCAGCGCAGTGACGTCACGACCAGTTACTACTTCCTCACATAACTTGAGAATGGTTGGACATAGAAACATCGGATTAACGGCGTTGTTATTACATTCCCATAATACATATTTAGCAATGAGTAACGAAATATGTGTTTTTGTGTTGTGTTCTCCTTTAAACTGTTCACTACTTATTTGGGGTGGACATCTTAGGTGAATAACAATGCATAAATTGTGAATAAGGGAGCCTCCGTGGCTCAGACGGCAGCGCGTCGGCCTCTCACCGCTGGATACCGTGGTTCAAATCCCGGTCACTCCACGTGAGATTTGTGCTGGACAATGCGGAGGAGGGGCAGGTTTTTCTCCGGGTACTCCGGTTTTCCCTGTCATCTTTCATTCCAGCAACACTCTCCATTATCATTTCATAGCATTTATCACTCATTAATAAATCACCTTGGGAGTGGCGACCCCATTGTAATAACAGCCTATATATGTTTCATTCATCAATCCCTGACCCGGTCAATGACTGGAAAACAGGTTGTAGGTTTTCATTTTCATTTTGTGAATAACTGTAGATAGGATGTACACCTACTTGGATACTAGAGGAGTGCATTATTCGAACCTGGGACGGGGAAGATATGCTTTGCTACATACGCAACCCCCATTACACATGAGTGGAACGTGTAATCTAAAATGCCCGACTTCAATTCTTTCAGCAGGGGTGATGGGCAACGCTCTTGAGACCGATTCTCGTGTGCTGTGAGCTGTGCGACGTCCCAGTAACTACGAGTGTAAGCTTGATAGTTATCATCACCAGTTCTCAAATGGAAACGTGTGTGACGATAAATTTTGTCAAAATCCTAGGAAAGCATGTTGAACTATGAGTTCCTCACCATTAACGAAAGTGAATCCAGAATGCCGGTATCTTAAACTGTTCACGAGTTATGTCAGGTGAACTTAGCTGAATAACCCGTATAATTTGTTAATAATTGTTATTAGGATGTAAACCTACCTGGATGCCTCACAATCGTTGTCGGCAGGGTATTTCTTGTGATTCAGACTGGGGCGGAGTTGTTATGTGACGATTCCTCTTCATTGATATTATGCGTTTGTAAGTGCCGGATCACCCCAGAAGTATTTCTGCCGATGTATTTTACTTCTTTTGAATAAGCAACACAGTCGGCTGTGCTATGTGACATCTCTTAAAAATAACCGACATCCACGACTTACGTTGCTTTTCGGACATCGTCTTCAAGTTGTCGCGTACAATTCGACACAGTTCACATTGGACAGTCATATATCGAAGTACTTAGCTAATTATGACGCAAATACTCTACAGCAATTTAGACTGGACATTCCACTCATGCGTAATGGTGGTTGCATATGCAGCAAGGCGCATCTTGCCTCGTCTCGAGTTCGAATAATGCACGCCCCTAGTATCCAGTTACGTGTATGTACAGTAGCCATCAGGTTCTGTACTTAAACCGCTCATTCGTGTACCTACCAGTGCATACAATGCCCGAATCGTATCCTTTATAATTATGTTATACTGCGTCAAAATAGACCTCGGTATAAATGAACGCCCTAGCCGCTTGTTGACACGTATTTACGAGAACGAGAAGGCCCGTGGTTGGCTATTCGCATATTCGGAACAAACATCATTCAGCTCCGACTACCTGTAGGCCTACGACACGCTGCTCGCCGCACATTTGGAGGAAAACGCTCTCGAGATTTCTCGCGAGATATAATGCCTGCGCTAGTCTCAAGAAATCGCGAGAATTCTCGAGACGACCCCTCAGACTGCCCATCACTACCTGTACCTAGGGATGGGCGCGACTGAAGCCTGGAATCGAGAACGTCGACTCCATCGACTCCGAACACCGGTCTCGGTTCGCATGAAGCCTCTCGACTCCAAGTTAACCTGATGCGCATTGCGGGGCCGCACGGTCGCTTCTCATGAAGCCTTGCGACTCCAAGCGAACTTGACTCTCATTGCGAGGCCGCTAGCGTGTCGAGGTGCGGAAAATAACATGAAATATAATACATATTGCTGCTCATTTGCCCATTGAGATGTTTAAGGGTATTGTAGAATCAAGTATGGTATCGTAAACGAAGTAAACGAGCATAATGGTGTAGTTGAAATACAATTAAACGTGTCAAGTCAGAAACTATCGGCATAGCAGACCACGGGCATATAATTTCACGTCTTTATTTGTCGTGATCAGGAAAGTGATAAACAGATATCGATGGTAAATCATTATAAATTGCACATGAACGATGAATACAAATTAAATATGGGTAAATCCACTAACATAATTCGAACATAAACTAAGCCATCAAAAGCCTCCTTGGCTCAGGCGGCAGCGCGTTGGCCTCTCACCAGTGGATTCCGTGGTTCAAACCACACTCACTCCACGTTAGATTTGTTTTTCTCCGGGTACTCCAGTTTTCTCTGTCAGCTTTCATTCTAGCAACACTCTACAACATCATTTCATTTCATCCGTCAGTCATTCATCATTGCCCCAGAGAAGTGCGACAGGCCTCGGCAGCCGGTACAATTCCTATCCTCGCCGCAGGATGGGGGCTTCATTCATTCCATTCCTGACCCAGTCACTGACTAGAAAACATGTTGTAGGTTTTCATTATATTTCAAGGACCACGTTGTCTTGTTGCATTATTATTATTATTATTATTATTATTATTATTATTATTATTATTGCCTCTGTAGTGTAGTGGTTAGCGTGATAAGCTGCCACCCCCGGAGGTCCGGGTTCGATTCCCGGCTCTGCCACGAAATTTGAAAAGTGGTACGAGGGCTGGAACGGGGTCCACTCAGCCTCGGGAGGTCAACTGAGTAGAGGTGGGTTCGATTCCCACCTCAGCCATCCTGGAAGTGGTTTTCCGTGGTTTCCCACTTCTCCTCCAGGCGAATGCCGGGATGGTACCTAACTTAAGGCCACGGCCGCTTCCTTCCCTCTTCCTTGTCTATCCCTTCCAATCTTCCCCATCCCCCGCAAGGCCCCTGTTCAGCATAGCAGGTGAGGCCGCCTGGGCGAGGTACTGGTCATTCTCCCCAGTTATATACCCAGACCAAGAGTCTGAAGCTCCAGGACACTGCCCTTGAGGCGGTAGAGGTGGGATCCCTCGCTGAGTCCGAGGGAAAAACCGAACCTGGAGGGTAAACAGATGATGATGATGATCATTATTATTATTATTATTATTATTATTATTATTATTATTATTATAAGCAATAACTGATAAGAAATTGTTGTCATACTTAATACGCTCACCGGTGTTTTGTTATTATGTAATTGAATTTTATATTGGCGATTACTTACGATTCTCCATAATACATTATTAATATTATAAAAAAACAATTGGTGAAACATTTGTTGTAATATTCCATTAGTACATGAAAGTTGTTTGTATTATGTACTTCAAGTTCACGTTGGCGATTATTGAAGATTATTCTGTCAGCATATATTATTATTATTATTATTATTATTATTATTATTATTATTATTATTATTATTATTATTATTATACACAAAAGCCCCTTTTCACGACAGCCCTGGTAGGCCTTGGCCTACCAAGTGACCTCTGCCCAGCTCGAAGGCCAGTAGATTACGAGGTGACGTGTGTTCAGCACGACGAATCCTCTCGACCGTTATCCTTGGCTTTCTAGATCCGGTTTCTACCTCACCGTCATCACGAAACCTGAGATATAGGTAAAAATTCCAGACCTCGCCGTTAATCGATCTCGGGGCCTCCCTAGACTGCGGAGGCGGCTTTTATGATGTAAAATATTTGTTGTAAAATCATACTCTAAGCACTCGCTTCGTTTTTTCTGTTTTATGCCCCAGGCCCCGGTATTTATCATTTACAATTTTAAAAATCTAACCCGGCCGAGAATCGAACCCGAGACCGCCGGGTGACAGGCGGACGCGTTGCCCTCTATACCGCGGGGCTGAACGCATGGAACTTCATATTGGCGATTTTGTAAACGTATACTCTCAGATTATTATTACCACTACTATTATCGTCATGATCTTCATCGTCGCCAAAATAGACCTACAACATTAACACTAACGATGATGAAATCCCGAAACAATATTTAATGTTTGCTGGCTAATAATCATCTTGTATTCATCGTATCACAAGTTACCAAGGGAGGAACGTAGAACTATAATTCCAAGCAGTTCCCACAATAGTTGTTAGATGGCGTTAGTGCATCAGTGGAGCCGACACTGGAGTCGAGAGTGTCGGTTCCAGAGGTAGCAGTCTCGACTCTTCGCGACTCCGTTCGCAGCCCATCCCTACCTGTACCTACGACACGCTGCTCGCCACCAAGACCAACTACAATTACATCAGACCGTAATCCAGAATAAACATGGCGGACATCGGCGTGCGATATGAGAGGTTGAAAGAAAGGTTATGCATGTGTATTTCGAGTCACCTAAAGAAAAGATCACGAGTCGAACGTCATGAAATGCAACTCACTAACTCAAAATATGAATAATTAAACACCAAAAGTAGCGTTAAAGCGTATTGTAAGTCTAAATTAAATTTCAGAGGGGAAAATAACGAAAGGAGAATTATTGTATCAACGTCAGGTTGAAACAGACAGAGTGTATAAAAATATTTCACATATTAATCTCCGGTCAACAAATACGATATATAGATGTCAACAAAGAACATTATTACGGTAACCTTATATGGAATACTATGTAACACCACCATTAACCACAGCCCATTATGTAAAACACGCAAACAAATTTCTCCAACAAAATTTCAACCCTCCAAAATCCACCTGTATTGTTGAGTAGGTACAAGCGATATTTGTATGATACACTTGACCATCTAAAGCACTCGTCAGCTTAAAACTCACAGAATTGATGGCATAATTGTATTTTGTATAAAAGAACACAATCCTCATGTTCACTCCACGGGAAATGGGGTTAGGTTTAGTTTACGCATGTTCATTTTAAAACGTTGAAAATTGATTACATCATTCTTGCGTCACCGTTTAAGATTAATTTAGTCTCTAAATTATAAATTTTAGTCCTGGGACTGATTTAATGTTCTTTGCAGTAAGGTACGTTGGCTGATAAGGCAAATGCTAGGATAGGCATCATTAGTTTAAACTTCGGAAGTTTGCGCGGCACTCGAATTAGATCACCACCTTCTATGGGTATATAATGTCATCCCTAGTAATACATTTGATTTCAAAAATGATAAAATGATTAATCCACACAACATTGTTAGTCCTATGATTCGGTTCGAAGTTTTCCTTACGAATGCTCTTAACCCAATTTTGTCTTAATACTAGGTCTTTGGGAAACGGGAAAACTTAAGCTCTTACTTACAACCAGGCACACAACACATTAAACTATAAACATACTGCATAGGTAACTAAAAATAAAGAAAATACTTTCAGACAAGGACACGAGAATCAACATTAACCTAATCACCACCGATATTGTTGGAATAAATAAGCTCTTTGAGAACAAATAGCTTCTTATGGCACTGAAAGAGGATCTATAACCTTCTTAAGACTATAAATAAATATAATGTACGATTAATAATATTCAAATTTCCGTAAATACTTGGTAACAACACGGCTTACACAAATCAAAACAAACGCATGCTAGCACTCCAGCTGCCGCCAATACGGACAGTTTCGATAGTTCGGTTAAGGTCTGATATATTGTAGTTGGTCTTGTCGCCACAGAATGCGGGGACAACGCTCTCGAGATCTCTCGAAATTTCTCGCGAGTAATAGTGCCTGCGCTAGTCTCGAGAAATCCCGAGACCTAGTCTCAGACTGCCCATCACTACAAGGAACTCCTCTGAAACGTTGTCGGTTGGAAGGTCTTAAGAAGGATGATTTAGCTAGCCAGACACAATCCGTAATAGTGAATGTATTGCAATATGGGCAGAAGTTGGCCGAATAAAATATTCTGCAGACTGAACTTCAAGAAAAGCGAAGAATTGACTGCAACAGTGTGTAATGTTAGCCCTTGTTCAGTCCAGAGATGTGTTAATGAAGTGAAATATTCACCCAACCAAAAAGTACTTTCATCTCCAAGGAAAAACTTGATGAATTAGCTCTCTCTTGGGGCCATGAGGTAGTAAGGTTGCAACCCTACAACTGCCAATACAATCCAATTGAATTGATTTGGGCTCAAGTCAAGAGAAGTGGCAGAGAGGAACAAGACTTTCAAAATAAAGGGCGTAGAAAAACTGACGTCAGAAACCATCGACCGAGTGACTGCTGCAGGCTCGGAAAGTGCTTCAATCGCCCGGAAAATCTTCAAGCAGACGATTGGGCCAAGGAAATAGTAAGGGACGAAAGAATGGAGCCACTCGTCATCAATGTAAATGACGACTCGACAGATGAGCGATGACAATGACTAAGAAATCTTGAGTGCCTTGTAGCTAGAAACCGATTCTTAATTGATTGCAAAATAATGTAAATCTATTCCTTAAAGTAGTTATTTTTTATATTACTCAGTCCAATATACAGTATTAAAATATTTAAAGTTATAATGTAATAAAACTGATACAGATGAATATGTAACCCGAAAGTATTTACGATGTCCTGCAGTCTGTGCTGGCGCGCGCGTCCCGAACTGCCTCAGCTACGCGACGTTTACATGATCGGTTTCCGAGCTATTTTCCAGGAAAACTACAAAACTCACGGTAATATGTTTTAGATAAAAATACAAGTCAGGCAATTTTTATATCTTTCTCGCAGACAAAATTTTATTGGCTGAAGAAATAAAAACTTGGCCGCTTACCGAAATTTTCAATACACGATTCTACGGATTTAAATTTACTCGTTCAGTATTTTATTTTTTATAATAAAGTGGTTTATATGAATAATAGTTGTACCACTGAAATCAGCGATCTTTTCTGGAGCTTGTAGTATAATTTGTTTTGAAACATTGTGTGAAGTAACATCGGGAGCTTGAGAGAGAACAATATGCCTCGCGCTCCGAAAGTATGTGTTCAATTAGACATTTCTTCGCCAATTGCTACATAACCTTGGCAACAGCGTAATTTCTCTGAACCGCCTAATTTGGTGGCCGCGACAATAATGTTTATACATGTACAAATATCCCGCCAGCCACAATCATTCTCTTTGGCCACAATGCGCCTGACGAGGTATACACGCTCATTGAAATAACAGCCGCCTGTTTGAAAAGAAACAATACAACAAACCCAAGAAAAGTGATCGCACATTAACAATTACGAATGTCTTTTGTTAAGCTGTTGTATTTTTCTATTAGCTTTTTTTGCTTTACGCGTTTTCTGAGGAGTAATCAGTTTCCTGTCAACCTGAAATTCTTTCCTAGCACGGTGAATGCTCGCCTTAAAAGGCCCGCTCACATCTAGCGGAAGGGAGACGCGGAGAGAAGAAGTTCCGAGAAGAATTTCTCTCGTATGCACTCATACCTACCGGAAGCGCGCCCCGCCATTTGGATAGCTGTTATCATTCTGTCACAGTAGTGTGTATGAAGCGTGACTCAGTCGATCGCAACTAATGGATCGCTTGTTGGCTGAAGATGCTGAGAGGGAAGAACAAAGGCAAAATCGAAGATTCTGGGTTCACGACATAAATTTATCCAAGAATTTAAATGGTGAATTTTATACATTTTTTCAATCGCTGTTGCGCGATGAAGAGAAATTCAAAGTGTATTTTCCAATGAGCATTGAAAAATTTCAACAGCTATTTCAGCTAGTTGAACATTTAAATAAGCATTTTACGTGATTTCGTGAACCTATATCAGCGACCCTACGACAGGTTGTATGTTTAAGGTGAGTTAATTATGTTGCATATTTTAATACGGTAGTTCTTAATGTTCAATTTAGTACAAAACTCTAGTGGCATGCATATAATAATCACAACTAGAACTACATAATATATATTAAATATTAAAATCAGCGATGTACTAGTACTCAAGTGTTTCTGTTAATACATATAACTTTAAATAATTACGAATAACAATGTAATTCATTATTAAAAGTAGTAACGTAACAGTTTAAGAGTCTCTCAGGAATGTGAATATCCGTAGAGGAAGCAAGCACTCCTGTGTACCGCCAGTGTACCGCATGAGTAGTATAATAAGCGGGTTCGGCGGCCTCCTCCTCCGCCCGCGGCGCGCGAAATTTGAATTCTGGCGGGAAATTTGAATTTTGGCGGGAAATTTGAATTTTGGCGGGAGATTTGAATTTGTAAACAAAGCCACGTGCTTTTTGACAGCTGTCATCGACAACAACGCATCGCTAACCTCACTGCTGCTATCTTGACGGGCCTAAACCTCAGTGGTACCAACTTAACCTAACTAGCATGAGGTAAACAAAGCCACGTGTTTTTTGACAGCCACGTGCTTTTTGACAGACAACAACGCATCGCTAACCTCAGTACTGCCATCTTGACGGGCCTAAACCTCAGTAGTGCCAACTTAACCTAACTAGCGCGAGATAAACAAATCCACGTGCTTTTTGACAGCCACGTGCTTTTTGACAGCTGTCACTTAACCTAACTAGCTCGAGATAAACAAAGCCACGTGTTTTTTGACAGCCACGTGCTTTTTGACAGACAACAACGCATCGCTAACCTCAGTACTGCCATCTTGACGGGCCTAAACCTCAGTAGTACCAACTTAACCTAACTAGCGCGAGATAAACAAATCCACGTGTTTTTTGACAGCCACGTGCTTTTTGACAGCTGTCATCCGCCATCTTTAAACTACAGAGCTCCGTGCTGCCCTCTTTATCGCAGTAGCTGCAAATTCGTCACCTGTCATCGGCAGTGCTGCCATCTTGCCGGGCCTAAACCTTAGTGCTACCAACTTAACCTCACTAGCGTGAGATAAACAAATACACGTGCTTTTTTGACAGCTGTCATCCGCCATCTTTAATCCATAGAGCACAGTGCTGCCCTCTTTAGCTACTTACCTTCGAAATGTGGTGGCGGATAATTTGAAAAATGCTTTTTGACAGCAGCCATCTTGCATCGCAAACCTCAGTGCTGCCCTCTTTAGCTAGATACCTGTGGTGGCAGACAATTCCACGTGACAGCGGCCATCTTTGAGCACCGTGCTGCCTTCTATGTGGTGGCGGCAAATTGAAAAATTCCACGTGCTCTTGTTTGGAAACAAACTCACGTGCTTTTTTGACAGCTGTCATCTGCCATCTTTAATCTATAGAGCACAGTGCTGCCCTCTTTGGTTTGAAATGTGGTGGCGGCAAATTCCACGTGCTCTTGTTTGGAAACAAAGCCATGTGCTTTTTTTGACAGCTGTCATCCGCCATCTTTAATCAACAGAGCACCGTGCTGCTATCATGCGGGCAATTTCATCACCTGTCATCCGCCATCTTTAATCCACAGAACACCGTGCTGCCCTCTTTATGGCTACTACCTTAAGCACGTAGTAGCGGGCAATTTGAAAAGTTCTGCTAGCTATCATCCACCATCTTTAATCAAGAGAGCACCGTGCTGCCATCTTTAGCTAGATACCTTTGAAATGTGGTGGCGGCAAATTGAAAAATTCCACGTGCTCTTGTTTGGAAACAAACTCACGTGCTTTTTGACAGCTGTCATCCACCATCTTTAATCCAGAGAGCACCGTGCTGCCCTCTTTATCGTAGTAGATGTAAATTTGTCACCTGTCATCCGCAGTGCTGCCATCTTTAGCTAGATACCTTTGAAATGTGGTGGTGGATAATTTAAAAAGAGAAATTCTACAGCAGCCCTCTCTCGACGCTAATTGCATAAGATGGCGGCTATACATGACTCCTTAAGGGTGCTTACGCAAGATGGCTGCTATACACAGGTTCTTATGAGACGCCCTTGGGATGCTTGCGCAAGATGGCAGTTATACATGGCTCCTTATGAGATGCCCTAGGGATGCTTGCTCAAGATAGCGACTGCTCTTATGGGACGGCTTAAGTGTCCTTGCACAAGATGGCTTGAGACGCCCTAAGGATGCTTGCGCAAGATGGCGGACACAAGATGGCGGCTATACACGTCTCCTTATGAGACGCCTTAAGGGTGCTTGCGCAAGATGGCTGCTGCTCTTAGCTTAGAGGCTAACGCGTCGTGCTAGTTCGATTCATTAAATTTGGGGCTTAAATGCAAAATATCTCGAAAGCGATGCATCGTAGAGCAAAACGGACAAAAAAATTTCTGCCCAGTACCTCGGTTCGCAGTACGAGGAACAAGAAAAACATAGTCTAATGATGAGATCAACGGTTCGGTTCCGACTTAGGCCCTTTGGCATTCGCTCTGTTTTAGCTTGTATTGAAGCAAGTATTCGTAACATGATCAGGTTTAGCTATGGTAGAGAGTATAACGTGCCGTGCAGGTTCGATTCATTAAATTTGGGGCTTAAATGCAAAATGTTAAATATCTCGAAAACGGTGCATCGTAGAGCAAAACCTGATACCTAGGTTTGCAGTATCAGGAACAAGAAAAAAACATAGTCTAATGATGAGATCGACGGTTCGATCCCTACTTAGGCCCTTTGGCATTGGCAGCTATCTAATTCTATAAGATGGGGGCTATACATAGCTTCTTATGAGGCAGCTTAAGAGCGCTTGCACAAGATGGCTGCTGCTCGTATGAGACACCCTAGGGGTGCTTGCTCAAGGTAGCAGCGACAAGACGGTGACTATACACAGCTCCTTATGATACGGTCTAGAGGTGCTCACACACAAGATGGTGGCTGCTCTGATGAAGAAAGCTAGCTTTGCATCGTGCAGGTATCTTTACAGCACTAAACCTCATACCTTTGAAATGTAATTTGAAAAATTCTACGTGCTTTTTCTTAACAGCAGCTATCTTTAAACAATAGCGGCTATACATAAGCTGTTAAGGCCTCCTCTTATGTCAAGGCATAAACCTGCATCGGGATAGCTAGAGTAAGCACGTGCTGCAGTGATGACGTCATTATGCATGTTTAGACTTGCAAATCACTAAAGAAACATAACAAGACTAGAATCGAACACTGCACTCTATGCTGTTAACTTTATCATGTGTTCGGAACATTGATTGAAGTGTTTAGAACAATAAATAAGTAGAACAGAACACTGTACTCGATACAACATGTTAGGGGATACCTTTGTTCTAAGAAGGTTAGATTACCGCACATTCCTGTAGGGCTAATAGACTAAAGGGCAAATGGGCAAAAGGGCTAAAGGGCTAAAGGGCTGATGGGCTAAAGGGCTATGGTGCCTCTCCTCTCTTTATCCGGGCTTGAGACCGGCTCTACAACTAGAGGCGGAGTTAACACCCTAAGGAAGGGAGAATGTTGGGAAATAATCTATACGAATATAGCTACTCGATCGACTATATACTACATATGGATGACTTAGGTGAGGGTAAGCGCTTACTTAATAATACCAACACGACGTAATTCATGCTCTATTTCAAAAATATCATCTTTGTACTGTGTGTAACCAGCATCATGATAGGCTCTTAGCAGTTGTAAACGTTTTACCAGTACGTTGGGGTCTTTACAGTAGCTTATATCTACATAGGGTAACAGAGGCTTGTTGTGAACTTTGAGTCTATATGCAGACAGTTGATGTGCAGGGACTTGTTTTGATATAATACGTGCTTCAGCAGTAGCGTTTCTAGGTACAAACATAACTTGTTTCGATAGCGATGAAGCGTTGAAATTTCCTTCTTCTTTACCTTGCATCTCTTCTTGAGATGTTTGCACTTCGACAGAACGTGTAGTAGGCTTAGGAAATGAAGTAAAATCATCAAGCTGTAATGGCAATGAATTTTCTTCTTCTTCTACTTTCCCTTTACTACTGTTTTGATCAACATCATTATCCTTATTATCATAATCATGACCTTTCCTCTCTTTATCTTGAAGTTTGTGCTCAGTAACAGAACTTGCAGCAGGCCTAGACAACAAGGGAGAATTAAAAATCTCTCGCAGAGGTGTACTTTTTAAACATAAATCAGTGTTTGCTGGATTATGGTCGAGCTCTTTGTATTTTGTTCCCGATGAAGCTACATTACACGCGGCTTCATGACGTTGAGCGTTGTATGCGTTCTTGAACTCTCTTCTACAATGTTTGCATTGAAAAATCGTCCTACATGATATCTCATGACGTCTCCTGTGATAGCTTCGGGAAAATGCTTTTCCACACTCTTCGCAAATATACCTAGAAATAGGTTTTTCCATGACGGACTTTTATCTCCTGCTAACAGATTCTTCTTTAAATCTACTCGACATTTGTTACTCTCAACTTCGATGATGCGAACAGCTTAGCGATTAACAGTAAACTAACACAAAAGCGTATAACCAAGGTAGCAACAGTAAGTTTTAAGCCCATCAAGATGGCAAGAGTGAGGTTAGCGACGTTCTGCTGTTGGATTTTAAATTCCGCGCTATAACATGCATAAGGTGGCAGCCTTGAGGTTTACTGCCGTAAAGATGGCAGCAGTGAGGTTAGCGACGCTCTATTGTCCTTCAAAGTGAGGTTAGGGTTCGTCAAGAAGACAGCTGTCAAAAAAAGCACGTGGCTATGTTTACCAAACAAGAGCACGTGGTCGTGACGTCACGGTCACGTAATCAATCCTTAGCTCTACGTCGTTAAGAGCAGCATTAGGATTAGCTATGTTTAAAAATCTTAGGAACAGAGCAGCAGTATGAATAGCCATGTTTTAAAGCGTGTAGACAACACCTATCGATCGACTCTCGTACTAAACTTCTTCCGCTAGATCGTGCTGCTATCTTAGCATAACCTATACGCATGACCTTAAAGTACAATGAATAGTCATGTTTCAAAGCGTGTACGCATCAACTATCGATTTTGCATGTATCGAATCTCGTACTGAAATTCTTCAGGTAGATTGTGCTAGTATCTTAGCATAACTTATACACATGAACTTAAGGTACAAAGAATAATCATGTTTCAAAGCGTGTACAGATCACCCTGAACTTCTTCCGCTAGATTGTACTCCTATCTTAGCATAGCCTATACGCGCGAACTTAAAGCACAAAAAATAACGATGTTTAACAGCGTGTACACATCACCTATTGATTTTGCATGCATCGACTATTTTTTACCGCCAGAGTGTACAACGATCGCATATGTGTATTGCTAACGTATGTGTATAAATTTAAAGCACAAAGAATAGCTATACTCCAAAGCGTGTACACATCACCTATCGATTTTGCATGCATCGACTATCGTACTAAACTTCTACCGCTAGAGTGTACAACGTTCGCAATTGTGTGCTGCTACCTATGTGCGTGAACTTAAAGCACAAAGAATAGCGTGTACACAACACCTGTCAATTTTGCACGCATTAACTCTTGTACTAAACTTCTTCCACAACAGCGTGCGATCATTGCTTGTGTGTGCTGCAATCTTAATATAACCTATGTGCACGAAGTTAAAGCACAAAGAATACCCAAGTTCAAAGCGTGTACACATCACCTATCGATTTTAAATGCATCGTCTTTCTTACTAAACTTTTTCCACTAGAGCGTGCAACAACCTTATAAGTATGCGGCTAACTTAGTATAACTTATACGCATGAACTTAAAGCATAAAGAATACTGATGTATAAAAATCTTGTGAACATAGCAGCAGCAGTAAGAATAGCAATGTTTTAAAAGCGTGTACGCATTGCCTATCGACTGTACATGCATCAACTAGAGTACAAAACTTCTCCCGCTAGAGTTTGCTGCTATCTTAGCATAACCTATGTGCACGGATTTTAAGCACGAAGAATAGTTAAGTTTCAAAGTGTGTACACAACACCTTTCGATTTTGCATGCATCAACTATATTAACACATCCCGCTAGAATGTACAACGTTCACATGTGTTTGCGCTGCTACTTTAGCATGACCTAAGCGAACGAACTTAAAGCATAAAGAATAGCGATGTTTGAAAATCTTGCGAACATAGTAGCAGTAAGAATAGCAAGGTTTACAAGCGTGTACATATCACCTTTTGATAATGCATACATCAACTATCGTACTAAACAACCTCTACGCGAGCGTGCGACCATCGCTTGCACTTGTGCTGCTATCTTAACTACGTAGGTGTAGACATTGAACTTTGCATGCTGAAGCAGCATACTGCGTGACCGTCACGTCACGACCACGTGCTCTTGTTTGGTAAACATAGCCACGTGCTTTTTTGACAGCTGTCTTCTTGACGAACCCTAACCTCACTTTGAAGGACAATAGAGCGTCGCTAACCTCACTGCTGCCATCTTTACGGCAGTAAACCTCAAGGCTGCCACCTTATGCATGTTATAGCGCGGAATTTAAAATCCAACAGCAGAACGTCGCTAACCTCACTCTTGCCATCTTGATGGGCTTAAACCTTACTGTTGCTACCTTGGTTATACGCTTTTGTGTTAGTTTACTGTTAATCGCTAAGCTGTTCGCATCATCGAAGTTGAGAGTAACAAATGTCGAGTAGATTTAAAGAAGAATCTGTTATCAGAAGATAAAAGTCCGTCATGGAAAAACCTATTTCTAGGTATATTTGCGAAGAGTGTGGAAAAGCATTTTCCCGAAGCATCACAGGAGACGTCATGAGATATCATGTAGGACGATTTTTCAATGCAAACATTGTAGAAGAGAGTTCAAGAACGCATACAACGCTCAACGTCATGAAGCCGCGTGTAATGTAGCTTCATCGGGAACAAAATACAAAGAGCTCGACCATAATCCAGCAAACACTGATTTATGTTTAAAAAGTACACCTCTGCGAGAGATTTTTAATTCTCCCTTGTTGTCTAGGCCTGCTGCAAGTTCTGTTACTGAGCACAAACTTCAAGATAAAGAGAGGCAAGATCATGATTATGATAATAAGGATAATGATGTTGATCAAAACAGTAGTAAAGGGAAAGTAGAAGAAGAAGAAAATTCATTGCCATTACAGCTTGATGATTTTACTTCATTTCCTAAGCCTACTACACGTTCTGTCGAAGTGCAAACATCTCAAGAAGAGATGCAAGGTAAAGAAGAAGGATATTTCAACGCTTCATCGCTATCGAAACAAGTTATGTTTGTACCTAGAAACGCTACTGCTGAAGCACGTATTATATCAAAACAAGTCCCTGCACATCAACTGTCTGCATATAGACTCAAAGTTCACAACAAGCCTATGTTACCCTATGTAGATATAAGCTACTGTAAAGACCCCAACGTACTGGTAAAACGTTTACAACTGCTAAGAGCCTATCATGATGCCGGTTACACACAGTACAAAGAAGATATTTTTGAAATAGAGCATGAATTACGTCGTGTTGGTATTATTAAGTAAGCGCTTACCCTCACCTAAGTCATCCATATGTAGTATATAGTCGATCGAGTAGCTATATTCGTATAGATTATTTCCCAACATTCTCCCTTCCTTAGGGTGTTAACTCCGCCTCTAGTTGTAGAGCCGGTCTCAAGCCCGGATAAAGAGAGGAGAGGCACCATAGCCCTTTAGCCCATCAGCCCTTTAGCCCTTTAGCCCTTTTGCCCATTTGCCCTTTAGCCTATTAGCCCTACAGGAATGTGCGGTAATCTAATCTTCTTAGAACAAAGGTATCCCCTGACATGTTGTATCGAGTACAGTGTTCTGTTCTACTTATTTAGTGTTCTAAACACTTCAATCAATGTTCCGAACACATGATAAAGTTAACAGCATAGAGTGCAGTGTTCGATTCTAGTCTTGTTATGTTTCTTTAGTGATTTGCAAGTCTAAACATGCATAATGACGTCATCACTGCAGCACGTGCTTACTCTAGCTATCCCGATGCAGGTTTATGCCTTGACATAAGAGGAGGCCTTAACAGCTTATGTATAGCCGCTATTGTTTAAAGATAGCTGCTGTTAAGAAAAAGCACGTAGAATTTTTCAAATTACATTTCAAAGGTATGAGGTTTAGTGCTGTAAAGATACCTGCACGATGCAAAGCTAGCTTTCTTCATCAGAGCAGCCACCATCTTGTGTGTGAGCACCTCTAGACCGTATCATAAGGAGCTGTGTATAGTCACCGTCTTGTCGCTGCTACCTTGTGCAAGCACCCCTAGGGTGTCTCATAAGAGCAGCAGCCATCTTGTGCAAGCGCTCTTAAGCTGCCTCATAAGAAGCTATGTATAGCCCCCATCTTATAGAATTAGATAGCTGCCAATGCCAAAGGGCCTAAGTAGGGATCGAACCGTCGATCTCATCATTAGACTATGTTTTTTCTTGTTCCTGATACTGCAAACCTAGGTATCAGGTTTTGCTCTACGATGCCCGTTTTCGAGATATTTAACATTTTGCATTTAAGCCCCAAATTTAATGAATCGAACTAGCACGACGCGTTAGCCTCTAAGCTAAGAGCAGCAGCCATCTTGCGCAAGCACCCTTAAGGCGTCTCATAAGGAGACGTGTATAGCCGCCATCTTGTGTCCGCCATCTTGCGCAAGCATCCTTAGGGCGTCTCAAGCCATCTTGTGCAAGGACACTTAAGCCGTCCCATAAGAGCAGTCGCTATCTTGAGCAAGCATCCCTAGGGCATCTCATAAGGAGCCATGTATAACTGCCATCTTGCGCAAGCATCCCAAGGGCGTCTCATAAGAACCTGTGTATAGCAGCCATCTTGCGTAAGCACCCTTAAGGAGTCATGTATAGCCGCCATCTTATGCAATTAGCGTCGAGAGAGGGCTGCTGTAGAATTTCTCTTTTTAAATTATCCACCACCACATTTCAAAGTTATCTAGCTAAAGATGGCAGCACTGCGGATGACAGGTGACAAATTTACATCTACTACGATAAAGAGGGCAGCACGGTGCTCTCTGGATTAAAGATGGTGGATGACAGCTGTCAAAAAAGCACGTGAGTTTGTTTCCAAACAAGAGCACGTGGAATTTTTCAATTTGCCGCCACCACATTTCAAAGGTATCTAGCTAAAGATGGCAGCACGGTGCTCTCTTGATTAAAGATGGTGGATGATAGCTAGCAGAACTTTTCAAATTGCCCGCTACTACGTGCTTAAGGTAGTAGCCATAAAGAGGGCAGCACGGTGTTCTGTGGATTAAAGATGGCGGATGACAGGTGATGAAATTGCCCGCATGATAGCAGCACGGTGCTCTGTTGATTAAAGATGGCGGATGACAGCTGTCAAAAAAAGCACATGGCTTTGTTTCCAAACAAGAGCACGTGGAATTTGCCGCCACCACATTTCAAACCAAAGAGGGCAGCACTGTGCTCTATAGATTAAAGATGGCAGATGACAGCTGTCAAAAAAGCACGTGAGTTTGTTTCCAAACAAGAGCACGTGGAATTTTTCAATTTGCCGCCACCACATAGAAGGCAGCACGGTGCTCAAAGATGGCCGCTGTCACGTGGAATTGTCTGCCACCACAGGTATCTAGCTAAAGAGGGCAGCACTGAGGTTTGCGATGCAAGATGGCTGCTGTCAAAAGGCATTTTTCAAATTATCCGCCACCACATTTCAAAGGTAAGTAGCTAAAGAGGGCAGCACTGTGCTCTATGGATTAAAGATGGCGGATGACAGCTGTCAAAAAAGCACGTGGATTCGTTTATCTCACGCTAGTGAGGTTAAGTTGGTAGCACTAAGGTTTAGGCCCGCCAAGATGGCAGCACTGCTGATGACAGGTGACGAATTTGCAGCTACTGCGATAAAGAGGGCAGCACGGAGCTCTGTAGTTTAAAGATGGCGGATGACAGCTGTCAAAAAAGCACGTGGCTGTCAAAAAACACGTGGATTTGTTTATCTCGCGCTAGTTAGGTTAAGTTGGTACTACTGAGGTTTAGGCCCGTCAAGATGGCAGTACTGAGGTTAGCGATGCGTTGTTGTCTGTCAAAAAGCACGTGGCTGTCAAAAAACACGTGGCTTTGTTTATCTCGAGCTAGTTAGGTTAAGTGACAGCTGTCAAAAAGCACGTGGATTTGTTTATCTCGCGCTAGTTAGGTTAAGTTGGCACTACTGAGGTTTAGGCCCGTCAAGATGGCAGTACTGAGGTTAGCGATGCGTTGTTGTCTGTCAAAAAGCACGTGGCTGTCAAAAAACACGTGGCTTTGTTTACCTCATGCTAGTTAGGTTAAGTTGGTACCACTGAGGTTTAGGCCCGTCAAGATAGCAGCAGTGAGGTTAGCGATGCGTTGTTGTCGATGACAGCTGTCAAAAAGCACGTGGCTTTGTTTACAAATTCAAATCTCCCGCCAAAATTCAAATTTCCCGCGCCGCGGGCGGAGGCGGCGGCCGCCGAACCCGCTTATTATACTACTCGCATGGACTCGACGAAAACATCCGACTACTTTACAACTGTTACCGAAGTTATATTCCGGCGGGAGGAGCCGAAGAAATATTCTCGCCAAGCAACTTCCTCGTCTTCGGCGCGGCGCGTTTCCCCTCTCAGTCTGTGCAAGTGTGAGCCACTGCATCTTTTAAGGGGCCCATAGACGTGCAATATTATTGCGCAAAATGGATTGTACAATATATTGTTAGCTGCCTATAGACGTCAATATTATTGCACAAAAATCGAGTTTGTGCAATAAATAGAATCGTTTGGAGATAATATTGATAGTTGTGCAATATATTGTGCAAAGCGGTCATAGACGTACAATATGCGTTGCAATATATAGTCAGTCCATGCCGGTATTTTATTTGGTGATTATATTGAATGAGACTGATCTTTGCTGCGTTTTGATCGCCGTGGGAGTAAGTGCCAAAAAGAAGCAGAAACGGAAGAGAAGCACAAGGGCCAAACAGTGTTTTTTTTTTGCTAGGGGCTTTACGTCGCACCGACACAGATAGGTCTTATGGCGACGATGGGACAGGGAAGGGCAAGGAGTGGGAATGAAGCGGCCGTGGCCTTAATTAATGTACAGCCCCAGCATTTGCCTGGTGTGAAAATGGGAAACCACGGAAAACCATTTTCAGGGCTGCCGACAGTGGGGTTCGAACCTACTGTCTCCCGAATACTGGATACTAGCCGCACTTAAGCGACTGCAGCTATCGAGCTCGGTACAGAGAAAAGTACACTCGTGAAAATTTACTCAGTGAAATGAGAAAATGGGAACCTAATGATTTTCGAAACTTTCTGCGCATTAATGGTGAATTGTATGATGAAATCCTCGCTTTGCTCTTAACGTCCCACAGAGCCGGAAGGCCATGGTACACTTCGATAAACTCCAAAATAAACTTTTTCTCCTCCTTTTTGCCTGCCATCACGATACCTTCTCCAACGCTTGTTGATACTAGTGATGGGCGATATTTCACGAACTGTGATTTTTTCACTGATATCAATAAATCACGAGTAACGACTGCTACTTTCTACGCTATCACTGTGATCAGCCGTGATTTCAAGATTTCACTTCAAGTGATCACCGTACGCCCTCTTAACTCCATATACCGAACTAGAATGTTGCTACCTAAACTGTGACTGTTATCGATGTTGTGATCAGTCGTGATATCACGACATGTGCTGCCGCAACGGTATCCACGCGAAGCGATGCGTTCAAGCAAATACAGTAGAGACAATACGCCACACTTACGGATTTCGCCTTGCTAAAATAGGAGACAATTCGACGGTGGCGCTCCTAGTGACTTGACCTGAACAAATCGCGCTAAATTCAAATATCAATGGAAATGTATATACGGAAGTGGATAAATAAATTACGTCTAGAAAGAAAGTGGTATTGAGATATTAACTTCGAAGTTGCTAAAGCAATTCTGGATAAATGAATGAAGAATTATTTAAAAGGTTATTATTCAAAGACTGAAATTAGGCACATAAAACAGGATATGAAATGGGCTGCTGTGAAATGGCTTGATCTTTCATTTATGCGTTACTTTTTTTAGCTTTAGCATTCCTGCCTGAACTTTTACGGTTGGATTTGTCTTTTTCTCATTTAGAAAAACATTGTATGATCACATTAAGACACTTGTCAATAAAAATATTGGCACATTCCTTACACACATGGTGCAATGAATTAACATTTAAAAGCTGGACAATTTTCCTCTTAACATGAAGCCTGCTAACAGAAAGAAAAACTATAAAATTCCGGCTTTAATCTGAGAAGAGGGATTAAAGAAAGAAACGTATGAAAATGTTGTCGATAGTGATGCTTTGAGGAATATTTACGTACAATTAGAATAAAAATGTAACATACCCTTGGCTGTATAGTCGAGGATTTGTAAAGTCGCTGGCCTGGAAATGATCTGAACAGATCTTATAATTCTTATATAAGCGTAACGTCCCTTCTTTCTTGTACACCTTATCCAAATCACTTCTGTGACATTTCAAAACCCACAGATCACACCTACAAGCCATTTCACAGCAGTCCATTTCACACCTTGTTTATATGTCTAATTTCAGTCTTTGAATAATAACCTTTTAAATAATTCTTCATTCATTTATCCAGAATTGCTTTAGCAACTTCGAAGTTAATATCTCAATACCACTTTCTTTCTAGACGTAATTTATTTATTCATTTCCGTATATACATTTCCATTGATATTTGAATTTAGCGCGATTTGTTCAGGTCAAGTCACTAGGAGCGCCACCGTCGAATTGTCTCCCATTTTAGCAAGGCGAAATCCGTAAGTGTCGTTTATTGTCTACTGTATTTGGTTCAAGGAAGCAGCATCGCCATGATCACCAACAGTACGGACATATGTTGATTTCATTTTTTAAGGACGTCAACATATCGTTCAGTATATAATGTGTTTGTAGGAATTGAGTACATTCCTCCCGAATATATTAACAACTGAAACTCTTATAATCGCTTGCAATATCAGTTTTAGGAAATTGTCAGTTGACTCGCAGTGTGGTATTATTTTTAAGCGCGCATTCAAAGAAATCGTGGTACACGGGACTCTCCTAGAATAGTAACAAACATGTATTTCTCCTGTATTTTGGAATACTAGAGAAAGGAAGTGACCTGTAGCAGTCCTTTAAAGAAGTGGATGAAAACTTCACATTATGTAATATGTGCAAACAGAAATTGTCTTAAAAAGAAGTACTTCAAATCTGAATAAACATTTGGAATGCAAGCACCTCTCACTTGCTTTGCCAGAAAGCAGTAGTCAACAATCGGCATATATCCGAGACCTGGGATTTTAGACTAAAAAATGTTTTAGGCACCTAAAGTGGCCTTTTAAACAAGTAAATAGGTTTTTAAAAGAGAATATAGGCACTTCAAATATGCTTTAAAAATAGGCAGAAAATAGACTTTAAAATATGACAATATAGACCTACATTGTAATGTGTTTTTTTTTTACGTTAAGTACAGTAATGTGGTATAGGCTAGGCTACCCTTTCGAAATAGGAATAGTTGCAAAATGAAGGCATAATTAAACAGGCATTTATTACAAACAGCTATGGATTAGGAAACAAAAAAATTTCATCAGTACTATACTAAAATTAAAATTAAATGCAGAGTACTGGTATGCGTATTTATTTGTGAGGAACATTCCTACTGCACTTTTCAGTCGTAGTTTGCTTTACAGTACATAACAATAATCTTCTCCAAATTTTCCACAGTCAGGCTGCGTCTTTTGTCTGTTAAAACAATTTTAAAAGCAGAAAAAATGTGCTCTACACTCACAGATGTTGGAGGGGCATAGCAAAATTTACCTACATTTTTCAGTTCAATTTCACTAGGTGGGTCTACTTTTCCCCATCCATTACCTGATGTACCCTTTCCTGCAGTGAATTACCTAGATTCTTCTGCTATACACTAGCCCACCTGTCTTATTTTATCCCTTACTTTACCCCTAGTACTTTGTATAATATTCTCAGCTTCCTCAATTACAAAATATATCTGAGATTACTTTTTTTTCTATTTTTGTAATGATTGACTGGAAGAAATGAAAAATTTGCCTGAATATATGCAATGTCTCTCTGAACACTCGAATAATCCTTTAGCAGATCTTTGCCCATACGACACACATGCAGAGTTGTCTGTTAAAGGTATATTGTCTATCACAGATGTTCCATATAATACAGGGCAGCTTCCATTGAGGAACCCCAACGGCTGATGATTGGCTGTGGTGGAAAAGAATAGAGGGGAATTTCTCTCAGAAGACGGCTATTCTTGATGGAAGCTTACAGAACACTCTTCGTTGTTGAAATCAGATTATTTACTGCAGGCAACTTGGCCCTAACTATTTCTGTGAGTCTGTGCAAGGCATGGGCCATGCAAGTAACATTAACATTAAAGAGGGGTAGAAAGTTTTAACAAGAGGTAGAGTAGCAATCATGTAGGAAGCAGCATTGGAGACAAGGAGGTCTTTATAATCATCAGCACTCCCAGGATACAACTGGAACCCCTTGATGATGTACACAGTGCTTTGCTCTATTTTCTGGAGCTGCTTAGAACAAAGGAGAGCAGTAAATGCCAACTGGGTTCCAGTTTTCCTACTATAAGATTAGCAATGTACCTGCCCACAGAGTTGCTGGTTTTGTCCACATACAACCCTATGTAAGGACTCCCAAATATCCTCTGTGACGGGCAAAATTACCTCCTATATCTAAGTAGTTTTTCTTTAATGTGGATGTTGAAAGTATGTGGTGTTGGTGTATTTCTGTAAACAAATCTCTGAAAACATGACTATGCATAGAATTCCAGGGGATATTTTCAGCAACTAGGGCTCTAAACATATGAGCATAGAAACTACTGTGGATAGTGTGAGGTATACTTTGTGTGAGCAGAGTCTGTCCAATGTTACTTTTCATGGTTGAATAAATTTGCTTTGTGACTCGCACTATCAGCATGTTCTTGTGAAATCTAAAACACAATAATGTGATGAAAATTACAGACTAAGATAAGGAATAGCTAATGAATAAAATTTGTAATTTTGAATTATTTCATTTAAACCACTATTACTCTAAATTAAGAACAAGAACACTCCAGGCCTCGAAAGGTCTTGGCTTTCATTTACAGCTGCTGCGCAGCTCTAAGCTTGCAGATATTAGATAGCCGTGTGGTCAGCACGTCACATCCCTCAAGTGTATTGCCGTGCCTCTGAGACCGCTGCTTATTGTAGCTTCCCAATTGCCCTCACACAGCTGGGTCAATGCCTTTCCATACCTTACATTTTTCTAAATTACTGCCAGTACTGGTATCTAGGGAAAGGTGCACTGGTATCATTAACCTTACATTAGGTGGCTGAGAATAGTCATTCATCATTATATTTCACTTGTGCCAAATAAATGTGTAGAATTTCATTTCCTAACACATACCAAATAATCGGTTACAGTATAAAACACGACTGTTGCCAATATTAATCCTATTTTTTCCTTGACATTTTGGTTGAACTTCGGCATGTCTACAAAAAACGAATGTAAATAATAAAATGATTATGTTTGCACTTACTTACTCCTCGGCGCTACAGCCCTTGTAGGGCCTTGGCCTCTCTGACGATTGTAGCCCAATCTTCACGATCTTCTGCATGCCTCCTCCATCTTATTCCCATCTTTCTCAAATCCTCCTCCACATCATCCAGCCATCTTTTCCGGGGTCTTCCTTTCCATCTTCTACCACCTGGATTTCCCTTATAGATCTTCTTGACAGCTTTATTATCTGGCATTCTCTCCACGTGTCCCAACCACCTTAATCTGTTGCTTTTTATTTCGGTTACGATACTTGGATGTCCAGAGTTCTTCCAATTCCTTGTTTTTCCTTATTCTCCACAATTCCCCTTCCTTCACCGGGCCAAAAATCTTTCTCAGTATTTTTCTCTCCCATCTGTTCAACAGTTCTTCATCTACTTTGGTCATTGTCCATGTTTCAGAGCCATAAGTTACCACTGGTCGTAATACTGTTCGATAGACTGTCAACTTTAATCTTCTACCAAGGCTGCGTGATCTAAACACTTTCAATAAAGCTAAGTAAGCCCTATTGCCCGCAGCAATCCTCGCTTTTATTTCCTCTTTCATGTCATCTTTTGTCACCAGCACTCCTAAATACTTAAACTTTTCACATCTCTCGTATTTAATCCCATTTAATTTTATGCACTTTTCTTCCCTTACTACGGTCCTCCTAGATGCAAACAAGTAACGAGTTTTGGCATTATTCACTCTTAGCCCCATTTCACCTCCTTCCTTTTCTAATCTATCCAGTCCTTCCTCTAGGTCTTTCAACCTTCTAGACAGCATATCAACATCATCAGCATAAGCCAGATTCTGTGTTACACGGTTGAACAGCGTACCGCCTGGATTACTGACCTCCACCTTTCTCATCACACACTCCAAAACCACATTGAAGAGCAGGGTAGATAACACATCCCCTTGCCGCAAACCTTGGTTTACTTCAAACTCTTTAGTAAGATTTTCTTCTATTTTAACCATGCATTTAGTAATTGTTAGGGTCATTTGTACCAGTCTTATCAATTTAGTTGGGAACTCCATGTCCATCATTGTTTGATACAGTTTCCTTCTCTTCACACTATCATAAGCCTGCCGAAAGTCCACAAACAGCTGATGCACATCCACATTATATTCATAGCATTTCTCCATTATTTGCCTGACAGTGAAGATGTGATCTGTTGTTGATCTACCCTGTCGAAAGCCACTTTGGTAGTCTCCTAGTATCTGCTCAACCAGTGGAGTGAGTCTCGTAGACAAAACCTTGGCTAAGACCTTATAAATCACACTAAGCAAAGATATACCTCTATAATTTTCACACTTTGCTTTATCTTTCTTCTTATGAATTGGGCAAATAATTGCTAAGCTCCAATGCTCTGGCATTTGTTCTGTTTCCCAAACTTCCACAATTAGTTGGTGAACAAGTTGCGTCAACTGCTCACCCCCTTATTTAATCATCTCAGCTGAAATGTTATCACTTCCTGGATCCTTATTATTCTTCAAGTACTTAATTGCCGTCCTCACTTCTTCTATAGATGGTACAGGCACTGGTTTTAAATCTAGGCTAGGATCCTGCCAAGGCTGCCCATCCACTTCTTCCAATCTCACTGTCTCTGCAGCCACATTCAACAGTTCACTAAAGTATTCCGCCCATCGGCCAAGAATCCGGTATCTTCCCCCAATCATGTTTCCTTCTTTATCTCTACAGAATACAGCATCTGGTTGAAAACCTTTCTGTACGTCCTTTATTTTCCCATAGAACTTCCGTACTTCTTGCATATCATATTGTTCCTCCAAATCTGTAATCCATTTCCTCTCTGCCTCTCTCTTCTTTCTCCTACAAATTCTGTCTGCCTCGTTCCTCTTCTTCCTAAATTCTTCTACATATGTTCTTGTTTACCTGCTGAACATTTTCTTCCTTGCTTCATTTCTTTCCTCAACTGCTCTTCTGCAATCATCATCAAACCATCCTTGCCTTTCGGTCTTTACCTCAACTCCTAGTACTTCATCCGCAGTTTCCTGCAATGCATCCCTCAACAAAATCCACTTTCCTTCGATGTTTTCCACTGCCCAGCTTTGTTGTTTAGCCTCCAATTTCTTCTCCATCCTGCATTCATATAGTTGCGCAGTTTCTTTATCTTTCAATTTTGAGACCATATATCTCCTTGGAGCTTTCCCTTTCTTAGCAGATCTGTAAGTTGCAATACGTTGCCTGTATTTTATCTGTACCAAGTAATGGTCCGAATCACAATCAGCTCCCCTACAACTGTCAACTTGTAGTACGTCAGATGCATGTCTCCTATCAATTACTACATGGTCTATTTGATTAAAGGTGACACCATCTGGTGAACACCAAGTGGCTTTCCGTATATTCTTTCTCTGAAACCATGTACTGTTTACCACCATTGAGTTTCCCATGGCAAAATCAATTAGCCTCTGTCCATTATCATTTGACTCATCATGCAAACTTTCCTTCCCAACTGTCTCCCTATAGGCTTCTTTACCCACTTTAGCGTTGAAATCTCCAAGTATGATTTTTACATCTTGTCTTGGGATGCATTCTATTTCTTGTTCCAATTGTCCATAGAACATATCTTTCTCTTCATCCTCAGCCTCTTCTGTAGGTGCATACACACACACAAGGGCAATATTGAAAAAATGGGCCTTCATCCTTAGAGTGCATATTCTTTCATTTACAGGTTTAAAATTCAAAACTGCTGACTTATATCTGTCATCCACTAGGAAGCCTGTGCCACCTATTGTACCTTTGGCTCCTCCACTATGCAGAATTGTATGTCTACCACTTCTAAAAACACCATTTCCTTTCCATCTGACTTCCTGAATTGCTGCTATTCCAGTATTATATTTCTCCATTTCTTGTTTTAGATTGTTTAGGGCTCCTGGTTTATTCAGGGTTCGTACATTCCAGGTTGCTACATACATATCATATTTCCGTTTGCATCTTCCATTTCCTCGCGTGGGTCGTTTACCATTATCATCAGTCCGGCTATTCTTGTCTGAGTTTCGTAACGAGTTGTTTTTCTGATATAGGGTTGTTAGCCCCATGATCAACCCCCAACCTTGAGGACCAGGGTATCCCTCTTAGTCTGGCCTATCACCTTTGACCTGTCCGGCTTGGGTGGCCCTACCAGGAGCTTATGCTCCCGCCGGCATAGCTCTCAGGATCACTTAGGCACGCAAGCTCCCACATTGCGACAAGATGAAGATACCAGCGTGGGAGATTATGTTTGCACGCCTAGAAGTAAATTGGCAACGACCGTGTCTGTAATGCAACCAAAATGTAGGCTGTTTATTAAATGCAAAATCTTAGGTGGCTGATTTTCTTATAAATGTTTACAAAGAGATAGCCTAGTTACAATAACAAGGCATTCTCTTGATCACAAGCTACAAATAACAAGCAGCACGGACGATGCGGTGATTGTGATCACGTCACGACTAAAAATCACCGATATCAGAAAATCACGATATCAAATCATGCTGTGACTCACACATCACTAGTTGATACCAACTGGCGGGAGAACGGGATATTGCACAATATTGCCAATACACAGCACAGTATTTTGTGCAATATATTTCAAACTTTCTTGATTTCGTACAATATATTGCACAACCCTTAAATATTAAATACACACTATCAATTTTATTGCACAAACTCCGATATTGCACAATAATATTGCACGTCTATGGGCCCCTTTATACGCAGTGAAAGAATATTTTCCACCTTCGCGCCGCGTCTCGCTTCCGCTAGGTGTGAGTGGGCCTTTACACTGTCACCTGTTTCATCGACCACTGCACGCGTTACTTCATCCCGAGTACTCTCAGGATTTTCTTTACGAAATTTGGAAAACTTATTTCGCACACACATCCCGCTACTCGTTAGTGGTTTTCCTTTTTTATGTTTAATTACAGACTGCCCTGGTTCACACATGGTTTACAATTATGGCGCACACACACGTACGTTTGCACTTCCAACTAATTAAACAGTATAAATGATAAACGATGTGTATTATTCACAATAAACTTAGAATAAACAAACAAGCATGGACATATGCTTTGGATCAGCAATCATTGAGCTACTGGGATCAAGGAACGACGACTTGGCTATGAACATGGACATTCTCATGGTTTTCGATTTGGACAGTTGTTAGTGACCTGATCTTGTTATATTTATTAGGAAAGTTTACGTTTGTTAAATAGTCAGTTGACAGTGCGAGTGAAATTTGCTTAGTGCTTCGTGAATAAACAAATGTTTGCGGAACGGATCGTTCCTTCCCACAAACTCTTCCGTCAAGTGACTTTCCTTCCTGTCTGGGAGATGTAACATACTGTATTTGTATATATACATGTGAGAAGAATAAAGAGTTCTTAAATTATATTACTGATAATGAGCAAGAGCATCATATATGTTATGCTTGTTACATTTCTTCTTAACTATGTAAGCTGAGCAACATTTATTTTTTTGCAGATGTTAATAAAGGGAGCGAGTTACTAAAACCAAACCTCGCAAACTTTGTATACTCCGACTCTCAAACATGGTGAGACAGACTGAAGAACTATAAGTTAACTATATTCATGCAATGAAAAACTAACTGAACGACATCAATCTCAAAATGAATATAAAAGCTCTTTTGTAGTTTAAGCTTTCAATAAACATGGACCAATATGAAGATCTGTGCAAGACATTTCTCTGTAGTGATATAAGAGCTCCAGAATTTTCCAACAGAATATGAAGCTCAAGTTGTACTTACTTGACCACTTAGTAAGTACAAAATAGAATAAGAAATGAAAATAAAAGATTAATATTTTTTTTAAACAAATACATAGATGTTCATAACCTATACTGAAAATAAAACTTTCAGCACAGAAATACAGGTAGTTTTATATTTGCATTGACACTGGAGTGCGGTTGCCCTATATATCAGCTGTTCGCTTCATCAGAATAGCAGAGCTACATCCTGTTTATTGTGCAGTCTATGGTGAAATGTATTATTGAAGATGTTTCAGTGTGCTACTCTGATGAATGTGTATAAACACAGGTATATAAAATGAAAGTGATCAGATAAAAAAAAAAATATATATATAAAATTGTGACAATAGACAGGTGTAGATTTGTTCCTTATATCCTTTCTGAACTGGTAGTTCAAGACTTAAAATAGTCTCTTTGATATACCATTGGCTAAGGTAAATTTTTTATTTCTGGATTATACAATACAATTGTTCCAGACAAGTTGATCATTGGGAAGAATTTTGCCATTGAGCTTTATGAAACATTTTCAGGCAAACTAAAAATAAAAAGTTTGAAATAATTGGGTCACAATGGACAAAGATCTGATTAATTTGTGTTTGGAATATTAAGAGAGGAAGAACAAAGCGGCAAAACATTAGGTAAGATAACAGTTGTAACATTTTCCAATGATTTTTTTCATTCTTGTGTGTTACCAAACACAGTAGTCTTGTTTTTGTAGCCGTACCAACACCCATAGTCTTTACAGGTGTAAAACTGTGGAAATCTTGGGGCGATATATCTTAAAACAATTCATACCCCTTGAACAGCATACGGACCTGAAGTTGTTGGAACAGAATCATAAATCTTCCTTTCCCCGAAGTGAATGTAGATTTCTGCAGTCAGAATATTTTTAAAAGCTACAATGGCTGATAAAAGTGTCACTTATGCCAATAACTTCAAGTTAGTAAAAGCAGTAGTTCAAGATGTAAGCAAAGTCTTTCAAAAAATATTTTTTAGACATTTGTGAATTTTGATGTGCATAACAGCCATTAATAAATTTAAAGAAAACTGTCCTTTACATTAAGGTTGACATTTCTGAGGAAGTCGAAAAATCCCAAATGAACATCTGTCAAGACGGCCCTACGAGCGTTCAACCTCATTGCTCTGATTAATCAAAGCTGAAACTAGCTTGTTGCAGACCGAGAAGGGTGTAGTACTGGGCCAATCGTGCCAAGGAACAAGATGTGGACATTGTCCTAGTATTGTTTTCTACTTCTCCCTACTTCCTACACTGACCTGTCGTATAAGTTTAGGAAACAGATGGAGAGCAGCATCTCTATGCAAGACTGTGTGGATGAAGTACACATTAAAGAACGGAAATACATTTTTTGTACACACGTACCCTAAATGGTTACCTGTTTCTCTCCATCAGTTTCCTAGACATGCACATTCCACTCCTAGCTTTCTTACCTGGTCATTTATGACCAGTCATTGCGCTAGTCGCATTATAGGCTCCTTTAAACATTCCTCACTATGTGACTATTTACACTTCTTTGTACCTTTCAATTAATTATAGTGACCAGTTGGGTTCTTTTGCCACTTATCTTTGAAGTTGACAATGTATAGGCGACCTGAGCGTCTATTAGGATGGGGCGCGCGCGCACGCGCACACACACACACACACACACACACACACACCCCGACCTCCAGTCCCTGAATTAACGAACAGGTTAAACACCCTGACCTGGCTGTGAATGGAACCCAGGGCCCTCTGGACCTAAGGCCAGCACGCTAACCGTTTAGCCATGGAGCCGGACTATTTTGGTAATATACACAGCTACCAGACATCAGATTAATGTTTATTATTGGTGCAGATTTTGGCAAATTTTAGGGTATATATGTATGCATATTTTGGAATTTATATGTGCAGTAATATCCGAAACTTAGTGATGACTGGTTTACCATATTCAGAAGGGTAAAAATCTGAAATTCAAAACTTGGATCTCCAGTAAATTCAAACTGATATACTTTCCAAAACCTTCCCTAAACTTGTTTGTATAAAAATAAAGGCATAAGCTGGTTCTTAAAAAAAAAAAAAAAAATTTTACAACCAGTAAGCAGATTTGGGCACCAAGATTGAAACATTAGATGTATACAATAAAAATGCTGGCCTATTGCAATGTACAGGCAATTAAGAAAGTAACAACACTTTTGAAAGACTAGTACTAATGTGTCATGTTATTTTCATTCACCAAACATTATCACCTCTCAAAAACTTGATGATTTACATTCAAATCATGAAAAAGTATAAAAGTAGCTTACCAGAATAAAATGCCAAAAATGTTCAGAAGCTGATATGGAAAGGACTAGCAAGAAAAAACTACCAACACATTTTAGAAATTTATTTAACATACTCTACCATTACAACAATATGGACAATGTAATCCATCACACAGAACACCGAGACACCACACGTATCTGAATGTCTGGGAGGAAGAATGGGAATGGGGAAGGCCCGATAGCTACGCCAATGAGAGGGACAATTGGGCTGTCTCGTGTGGGACTCCTCAATTACAACTTAACAAAACAATACCATCAGAAAAGTTTATCTAAACTTAATAAAAAGTACAATCACTGATTATTCAATCCTTGCTAAACATAATGAGAATATATATATATAATGAGAATAAAACATAGTCTATGATAAAGGTCATGGAAAGCTTCAGTCAAAATCTTAGCTCTCATGGCCAACATTACAACATTTCATTCCAATAAATTTGATTTTAAAAAGTCTCAAAAATGGTAGCAATTCAATGTTAAATTTGAAGTTCTGATTTAGGCAGTTCTAGCTGTCTGACCAAAGGTAACTACTTTGCAACTGGTGTGTTAACAGTAATGCACAGTAACGCATTCATGTCAACCAAAACCATTATTTACTGGGAATGGCAGCACAAGAAAAGGAATAACCACAGGAAAACAATACCCCAGAATTACTCCATTCTCATATCACTGATGAAAAGCAAAGCTTGTACTTCCTTGGCAAATGCAACTGACCCATAAATATTACAAAATTTAAAAATAAAAATGTTTATGCTAAAAATAATACTGGAACCCCCCCCCCCCCCACAAAAAAAATTGTCTGACTAAATGCAATACAAAAGAAAATATAAAATATGGCTTAAAGACTTATAAAACAACATTTCACAACTGATCCTCAACTAGTTAATGAGGTAAACTGTTCTTGCATAATCCTACAGAAACAGATGAAAAACAAGAGTATAAACTGATGAGAATGAAGTAATTTTACTCTGACACACAAATGTCTTCTCTAGAAACATGGTGGAGCACATTAAAGCACTACCAGGCTTCAAGGAATATCTGAAGATGCACGAGAAAGTTACCAGTTTCTGATCAATTTTTTACAGCAATATCAGAAACAAGGGCTTAAGCCTTGGAAACAATACGATGATTTATATTTATTACCTATACATATCGTATGGATGTAACTATACAGTATTATGAAGGAGCAACACTCCTTTACACAGCTCACTGGAGAAAACTTAAGATCTGTTAAACTTCCTACAATTTCCAAGGATAACAGCTTTAATAATTAACAATTAACCCATGGAAAGGGGAGACCCTAGAGGTGGTCGATGCAAAAAAGGGGTTGAACACGACCAAGGTCATCACTAAGTTCCCACCTCCTTTTGACAAGAGAAAAGTGGAGGATGTTCTTGTAAAAATCAATCAGCCCGATACCAAACTTCGAACACGCAAGAGTGGAGTGTGCTGAATGCCACTTCAATCGACAAGACAGGAAGGAAAGTAGTTTTAGCCCTTGGTGAAAGAGACTTTGAAGAGCTCAAAAAGAGAATCCTTACGGCTAAGCTCGGACTTGGGCAGATCAAGTGGCCAATTTCGCCAGGAAGTTCAAGTCTGGGGCTATCGACGTGGCCCTTATACAAGACCCTTGGATAGTCAAGGGCAGAGCAGCAGAACGGGCAGAATGTGGAGGTAGGCTGATGTACGATACAACATCTGAAATACCCAGAACATTTCTTGTGAACAGGAAACTAAAATGTCGTATGTTGCAGGAACACTGTTCACGGGACTTAACCGTGGCCAAGATCAAACTTGGAAATTGGGGGGACCCAGAGAAATAACCATATGACCTCTCATATGACTCAACTAATCTGCCCCCATCAGAAGAAGTTGAGAACCTAATTTGCAACGCAAAGAGGAAAGGCGAACACCTAGTCCTTGGAGCAGATTCAAATTCACACCACACTGCTAGGGCAGCACAAACTGCAATGCAGTTTACTCTTTACTAGACTGTATTATTGGAACGGAGTTGACGATACTAAACCTAGGAAACAAGCCTACAATTAAATATAAAAATTGTAGAGAGGTAATAGACATTACACTAAGAACTATGCATATTGCAAACTTTGTTAGACTGGAAGGTGCTGGAGGAACCATCATTGGCAGACAACCAGCACATCCCATTTGCAACAGATGCAAGACTATGTGGGATTAAGATGTACAGGGACCCAAAAAGAACCAACTGGGATAGATACAGAAGTTCTAGGGAAGGCTGTAAAAAAATTCCAACTAACGTGAGAGGAAAGAAAGAAAGAAATGGATGAGGCAGTGGAACTATTAGAAGAGGCCATTATAGACTCATTCCATGACAACTGTCCTCTCAAAGAAAAGAAGAACGCCAAAAAAGTAAGGTGGTGGAAAAACAAACTAGCCAAAATGAAGAAAAAAAGGTTAGGATGTTGTATAGAACATCATCTAGAAATGGTACGTGGGACATATCATAGGAAACTCACTGACTATAACTTACAGATATAGAAAGCAAAAAGAAAATCTTGGAGACTGTTCTCTGAGAAAGTGGAATCACACACTGAAACAGCAAGGCTCCAGAAGGTTCTGGAAGCAACCCATATAAATCAAGTGGGGACACTGGAGAAACCAGATGGGCCATTTACTCAGGCGGGGAGGGACACGCTGGAGATACTAATGGCATGTCACTTTCCTGAGGCCGAGGAGATGACAGAAGAAGAAACGGTTGGAACAGACTGGAGCACGAAAAGCAGACTGGAAATGTGCCAACAGAGTAATAAAACATAACCATGTAAAATGGGCAATCAACACGTTTCATCCTATAAAGGCTCCGGGATCAGATGAGATACTTCCGATACTCCAACAGGAAGGTCGGGAGATACTCGTTAATGCCCTGACGGACCTTTCCAGAGCTAGTCTAGCTTTAGGGTAGTGCCAAAATCATAGTCTGAAGCTAAAGCAGTATTGATAACAGCCTGGAAGGGCAAACTATGCCGATGCCAAAGCATACAGACCATTATGTTTAACAACCATGCTGAAAGCAATGGAGAAAATTCTGGATAAATGTCAGAAGAACAGTGCAACTGAACTCAAGGGTTCATGAAAATCAGTTTGCATATAGACCTGGCAGATCCATTGAAGTAGCACTCCACCAGTTGGTTTGTAAACTAGAGGAAAGCCTAGAATATAAATATTGCTCTGGCAGCATTTCTTAGATATAGAACGAGCCTTCAGCAATACAACCTACGACTATGATAACCGTCATCAATGGATTAATTACATGTTAGACGGAAGGAAGATAAAAGCAATCCTGTTTGAAGAAACTGACGGTTAGGGCCATCCGAGGCTGTGCTCAGGGAGTTCTTTCTCCTCTGCTGTGGAACCTCGTGGTGAACAAAATCATAGCTTTGCTCAACAAACAAGGTTTTTATACATAAGGATACGCAGATGACCTGGTGATTGTGGTACGAGGTACGGTGATGAGTGTTGTCCAGGACCTCATGCAAAGATCACTTAACCTGGTGAAGAACTGGTGTCGAAAAGAACAACTATCAGTCAACCCGAACAAGATAACTCTGGTCCCTTTTACAAGGAGAAGGAAAGATCACTGAAGCTATTTGGACAATATTATATATATATGGGAGAACAGGCACTGCACCTACGTGTAGTGTTAGATAAAAATCTAACCTGGAATCCACATATAGAAAGGAACATAACCTGAGCCAAGAACTTGCTGCATGCATGTAAAAGAGCTGGCAGGAAGACATGGGACCTGAGGCCATCAATGGTAATGTGGATATACACAATGATCATTAGACCGTTTATGGCCTATGCTGCAATCATCTGGTGGCAGAAAGTAAGTCAAGGAAAAGTCGGCAGTAGATTGGATAGCCCACAGAGAATGGCATGCATAGCCATAACTGGGACTATGGAAACTACGCCGACAGAAGCCTTGAATACTTTACTAGACCTGCTATCACTATGCAATTTAATAAAAGGACAGGCTAGAATGAGTTTATATAGATTGGCACAATCAGAGCTGGGATGCACAAAGACCCAATCTAGGACACTGTAAAATTAACAGAGTAATAATAACAGAGGAAGTTCTGCACATGCCTTCTGATCATATGATACCAAAGTACAACTTTGAAAAATAGTTTATGAGATCCAGATAATAATAAAAGAAGGCTGACATATCAACAAATGGAATACTGAAAAAGATAGTGTGGTGGAGTGATGGCTCAAACACTGTGGATGGCACAGGAGGAGGGATCAACGGGGGAAGACCTGAGAGATCGAACCAGACGAGCCTGGGCAAACTGCACTACAGTCTTTCAAACTGAAGTGATAGCTATCGCAAGATGTCTTGAAGAAAATCTGAAAATGAACTATAGGAATAAGAACATTTCCATTTTTAAGGACAGCCATTAAGGCACTAGAAGCGGTCCGGATAATATCTAGAATTGTCTAGTATTGCCATTCACTTCTCCTGAAGCTCTCAAAGTACAACATTGTCAAAATAATATGGGTACCAGTGATGCAGGTATAGAAGGAAATTAGAAGGCAGATAAACTGGCCAGGAAAGGGGCAGAAACATATTTTGTAGGTCCAGGACCTGTATGCAGGATTTCCTATGGACAAGCCCGACACTACATAGGAATATGGGTATAAAAGAAACAAATGGAGAACTGGAAAAAAACTCCAGGATGCAGGCTTGCAAAGGAACTAATAAAAGGACCAAACTAGCTGCATACTAAAGAACTGTTGAAACTCAGCAGAGAAAATATAAGATGGGTAGTAGGACTGTTGACAGGACACTGCCATCTGAGAAAAACACCTACACAGAATTGGAGTAATAAGAGACTATATATGTAGGAAATGCAATGAAGCAGAGGAATCAGCTGAATACATACTTCTTGAATTCAAGGCGCTGGGTAGAATGAGACTCTCCACTCTAGGACTACCAGGTGAAGGGAGAAAAAAAAAATCCAAGAAGACCCAATAAGAACAACCTGCAGCTTTGTGAAAGGAGCTGGTATATCTAGGTGGGAATGAAGGAAAAACATGGTAGCAAAAGATCTTAAGAGGTAGACACTAATTAGGAACTAATATTTAGAGGCCCCATGAAGAAAAGAAGAATTAACAAGTGTGTTTAAGTAGCAACCAGCAAAACAGTTCAGGACAAATAAGAAAATTAGGTGCTAAGGCTAATGAACTAAAGTCAATTCAGAGTTCTCTGCTAGAGAATACATCATCTCACTTATACAGGAGAGTTACCACTCAATTTTTCTGCATCAAAGACTCAAGACTCATTTCCATGTAACGTAAGTATCCGATCTACCAAAATCCTTACCACCAGCAGTGCAGCATCCATACGATCTGCTATACACAACTGAGCATGGACAGGAAACTACGGGTACCCAAACAAGTATATAATAATAGAACTGCTCAATTCAACACTTACCATCAGTATGTTTTGGATAAAATGAGAAGCCGAGAACAAGGAAATAGCATAATTGTACAGTCTCTTATGGGGCAAACCGTTTTATTGCAAGACTTGCCATTCTGGAGCTTAAATAGGCTTAATACAGCAGAACTCCCATATTCAGGCTTAATGCATAACTTTCTCATTCTGATATTTGGATCATGCCCTACATCCAGGCATCAGAAACTGCTGGATCAGAAGGCTTCTTCATTATAACAAATAAATGCACTAGAACCTCCATTTTCTATAAAGAATGCCCAATGCTGGTAATTAGCACTAAGAAGTCTGGAATTTCAGAAACTAAAGACTATATGTGTAAAATACTGTACACTACTTGGCAGCGATAATTGAACAAAGTTATTTGGAAACAAAAAGGAATCACAAACTTACAGTTTCTTCCAAAATGGAGCGGTTTAAAATAGCAACCATGATAGAGACTTTTAAAAAATGCATCACTGCTGTACCTGTTTCATGAAAAGGAAAAATATCAGTAATATGGAATGAAAATTTTATTTCTTATGTTCCACTGACCAAGTAGTAGCTCTTTTTTTTTTTACCAACCTGAATGTTATAGCAATTTGGGTTTGGAAACATTTTTTGCATTTGTTTTATCTCATGTCAAGTACAGTAGCTTGGACAGAAGAACAATATTAGTAAGGATTGTAGCAAGAACTGCTTACAAGATGAATACTGTATGTACTAAGTTTTTTTTGTTTTAAAAGGGATTATATATAGAATGTTTAAAATTACAGTTGGGGTATTATATCTTCCAATTTGACATGTAGGTGGTACATAAGAGCTACCTTAACTGTCAGTGGCAAAATTGCTTTAAGCTGACAGTGACAGGCAGCTATTCACTCAAAACTCAATGAATATGAATGACTGCATGTGACTGGCAGGTTAAAGCAATCTCGGGTGACTGCTAGGTAGTTCTTGAGTTGCACTTAAATGTCTAGTCATAAGACATAATATCCAAAACTATATATAGAAAAATGTCATTTGGATATACTCTCACTCGAGAATGTTACTTTCTTCATTGAAGAAAGTTTCTGAATGTCAAACTAATCTCTAATTAATTGGTATTTTCTCCTCAGTATTGAAGAATGACTATTTTTAAGCAGGAAAAATATCTTTAACGCATGCAAAAGAAGCAAAAAAATCACAAAAATGTCTTGGAAAATCATAATATATTACCAACCTCAACACTGTGACCCTGTCCAATGCACCCAAAGGTATCGTATATGACTTTAGTTTCCATTATACAATTTAAGTAAATGTCCTTTAACATTAACAAACTTGATATAATTATGATTTATTAGAAAGACATTTCCAATATGTGAAGCGAGATTCAGAACAAGAAAATAATGGCTTTTGGCAAATCATAACTCCCACTTGTAGCGAGAAAAAACAGGAAGAAAAAAGTACAGCACAAACTTCTAGAACATGTACAGTTGTAAATCAACTCAAATATCAACAAATGCTGCCCATAATGACTAGCTTAAATAAGATATTTTACAAATGGAATGACAATATTTTTAAGTACAGAAACTTAAGTTTACTCAGTTTACCAACAAAGAGGGAGCAAACAAAAATTCAGAATAGATTTACTTTTAATTCACTGCCAAAAAGTTACTATAACTAGCTTGAAAAGCACGGTTAAATTAACCTCAAGACAGCAGCCTGCCAATGTACTGTGATCAAACTTAATAGTTGGACAGCGTTATTGTAAAAATAGACTTGATTTATAACAAAGGCTCACTGCCACATATCTTAGATCAATAGACTTCCACCAAGCAATACCCACAGCGAAACTTATATAATAACCCTAATGCACAACATATTCTTCACTAAAAAAAAAATGTATAACAAATGCATTCCACTGCACTTATAAAAGATAATGGAACAACTCAACAAATGCCTAACTCTTAGTTCTGGTACTGTTAAACTTTCCTGAATGCATCTATAGTCAACTCCTACAACCTAATATCCACTTCATCCATAGAAGCAAATATTACCAAATTACTTAACAGCTTTTATTTTCCAACAAGTGCCAAGCAAGGTATATGAAGACGGAGGTACGAAAGTGTACGCTATTCTATTGTACGAGACAACTCTTTACAGGCATTTTACTCAAATCCATCTACAATGATTCCATATGAAAATTAGGAGCAACACACAAAAAAGTAGGATACTCAATACGGTGATGTGAGACGAATTTACAATGTAACAATGAAAAAACAAACAAAATGATCATTTATTACCTATTACCCTTTCAAGAAGAAACCGACTATGGAGCACAGTCTCCGGAATGCGTTGTGAAGTGAATTATTTAATAGAACTTGAAAAGTGACTGGTAATGGAGATTTATTATTTCAGTTACAGACAATGCCACCTCAAAGTGGTTCTAAAGTTGTCTACTAAATGTCTACTGAATAACTGTGGCTGGTTTTAAGCAAGACTTGATTATAAATAACTCATCTCTGCCTTAATTTCTATTAACCCACTGCCTTGTAATGACAAATTTCTGCACATTCTCATAAATGCATTGACAAATTGCAGTCCTTCCTCTCTATTGCTTTGTTCAGGTTTAAAGTTTCCATGGATACATATTAACACTTACTCGCATTCCCAACATATCTAAAAACTGTTGGCAACTTTCTTCAGCCAAGTACTTCACCATGAAAGGCGTTATAAATATCAATAGAAACCTGAACATGCCAACTGCCACGTAAAGTTCTGGCGAAGGGTAAGTCAACATCGTGACAAAGCCGGATGAAGCTAGAATATTACGTTTTTTGGAGAAAAGCAATGCCAGTAACAGTTTTTCTGATGAAAGTGATACCAAATTATCTTTGAGTGATGTTAGCATTACTAGTTCTGAAGAATTAGACGACTGAAGAAAATGAAGGGGACGCAGGTGGGTATGTGCATAACCTCTAAGACTGGAGGTGGACACACAAACAATATACCAAATAATGTGCAATTTAATATAGATGGAGAATTGAATGCTGCAGTAGCAAGAATATAGGCAAGAATCCAGGGAAGGCTGAAGTGCTAGGCGAATTTTTGACTGACGAATTTTGGGAACGTGTCGAATGGAAGCAACACTAACGCAGCAAAATGTCTCCAAGAAATTGAAAGTAACCCTACGAGGAAGAAAACTTTTGAGAACTGGTTTCCTGTCACAAAAGATGCATTCAAGGTTCATTTCTCTGTGTGTGTTTTGATGTCTGAAATCAAAAAGTCTTTAGTTCAAAAATACTGGACCTAGAGAAGGGTTAGAGAAGCACAAATTTTTTCAGAAACCCTGTCTCAAGATGATTCAGCATCATACATATTTACATTTTCCCTGGATTCTTCACAAACCTAATGATAAGCTTCAGAAAATCAGGCCTATTTTGCAGCTACTGTTGGACAAGTTTCAAAAGGCATATGTGCTGGAAAAAAGAATAAGTATCAATGAATGTCTGGTGAAGTTCAGGGGGCGCTTTGCTTTCATACAGTTCAAGTTTTCAAAAGAGCAAGTTTTGGAATAAAATTTGCTACTCTTACACTAATGTATTGACTGCTGGAAGTTTCGTATATATGTTTGTAAAGAACCTCGGTATGTGAATAGGACAGGCGATGCCAGAGGACTACTGTGTAACAAGGCAATTGTTTTTGAACTGTGTGATGAATTGCTAGGATCATGCGAGGACTATTTATATGGACAATTGGTATAGTTCACTTGCTCTTTTCAGGGACTTAGTACTGAGAAATACAAATGCATTTGGAACTGTACGGCTAAACAGGAAATTCATGTTGCCCATTTTGCAGCAAAAACCTTAGGAAAAGAGAATGACTTGCCTCTGCAAATGGTATCTTGGCCACAAAATGGGTGGATAAAAAGAATGTACACCTCTCATCAGTACATCAAGGATCCGATTTTGTGGAGACTATAAACAAAAGGGGCAAAGCTGTTCCAAAACCAAACATGCTTATGGACTATAATTTTGGAACACTATTGCAGTGTATGAAATAAATGTAAGGAAAGCAGAAGACTACACAATACCATGTAGGTTATCAATTGTTATGCAACTAAACTAGGCTGCCGAAGAAAAGAGGAATGAAAAAATGACAATACCCAAAAATCTTCCTTTGGAGAGAGGATTTTCGTAAGAGCAGATGCGTGTGATGGAACACAGTAATTACCCATTTTATTGGAGAAACTGGATAGAATGTACACTAGATTACAAAACTTTCTCTGCAGGACAGTAGGTACATATTCATAAAGAAAAGCTTCCTTTTGAAGTAATATTGTCCCATAGCAAAGTGCATTCCACCCAGTCTTCCTGTTATTTAAAATTATAGGAATATTGTGCTTTACGGAGAACCTGAAACATTTAGAAGCACTACCAACCATGATATTTTTCAAGGTACAGCAACATAAATGTGTAAGTTACCACCAACCATTGGATATTCACAAATTATTTTGTACTCGACACTTGCTAGAATGCAAAAGCAGTAGATGCATTCAGGAAGACTGCCAGATATTAATTTTTTTGTAGGTATTACAGCACAGCCCTTACTTAACAAATCATTTGATTTTAGTGGACTGAAAAACTGTCTCGTATAATCATGAGGTTAAGATCAGATAATGGAACACTTCTACAAAAACCTTCATATCAAATTAAAGCATAATGAGCTTCAACAGCGAATATGCCTGGTTGCCTTCTGGAGATTCAAGACTTAAACTGGATCACCCATTTAAGAAGTTGTACAACTAAAATGCTACTTTATTTGCATTTGCAGACAGGTAACACTGAAGTGTAACTTCAAACCCAATTGTATAAATCTGGCAGGATTGAAGAGCACAAGAAGTCACCCACAAAATTCTCCTACCCTTACCTAGCCAGTGAACAAAGACCATACGGTAAACCAAGAAACCAGTAAACACCTGATTGATATAGCCCCTTGAGTTACCAGCTTGTCACCCTCATAGGTGAGGTTCAATGGCTTAACTGCACAACTTCATACCATAGCTGGGAAATCATCCCTACCATTCACTGTTCAAGATATTTTATTGCGCCACCACATGTAAACAAGATTAGGGCTTACGATAACTGAGAACAGCGATAGGGGTACAAAGGCTGTGTAGACAAGGATGACTTGGAGCCAGATTTCCAGCCAACAGTTAGCCATATGGAGGAGCATTTGTGATAAAGCCACACTTGACTGACACCAAGTAGAACTATGATCTATGTCATTGAAACTACTACTGTCAGTCTTAGTACCTAGTCTAAATCTACACGACAAGAACTGCAAAGGACAACAAACACAAAATACATTGCAATGATTTATGTAACTAGTTCTACAGAAGGAAGATGGGAACTGATTATGATGAAGGGGCAGAGGGTTAAGCCCCAAAAGGCGCCGAGCGACGGCTGGAGGGCATCCAGGCGTGCCACGGGCCACCGCGGACCCTCAGCTTGGGAACTTCGAATAGAAAGCGTAGGTGAGGTCGTAGTTCTTGAATGAACAAAACTGGATGTCTTGTCTCATCCAGTCACCAAAGGAAGAGGTTTTCTCTAATTCACGTGAAGTCTTGGAAGCAACCGATACCTGAAAAGAAGAACAATATTAACAATTCCAAAATGACAAACCAACTAATTAGATGTCATTATGATCTTATAAAAAGCTACAGTTTGATTGGGTTGTATAAGAATGACATCTGTTTTCGAGTTTGGAAATATGAGGGCTATTTTTTTTCAAGGTCCGATCGGTCGCGACAGTCAAACGCCCGCGAATATATGATGAACCGCTGCGCAGATGTGTTGCGCAACGTCTCTGAAATGACCGTTATGCGCCTCACCTCAGTCCCGTCAGTAGTGAACGTGCAGCGCGCTCGTAAACATGGCTACAACGATTGCTTCGCCCGCCAAGTGTGAAGTGCGCGATGTAATTCTATTTCTTTAGGCTGAGGGGTGCAATGCAGCCGAAATTCATCGCCGAATAAGTCGTGTGTACGGTGAAACGTACATGAGCGACAGCAAAGTGCGACAATGGTGCAGGAACTTTACAGCAGGGCGTACAGACGTCCATGATGCAGGCGGCCAGGGAAGGAAGCGTGTGTCAACCGATGATCTTGTTCAGCGTGTGGATCAGGCAATTTGAGAAAATCGTCGGTTCACAATTTCTGTGTTGAGTGCTTCGTTTCCTGAAATTTCCAGGTCAGCTCTCTACACAATTGTGAGCGAGACACTTCAGTACCGCAAACTTTGTGCGAGATGGGTTCCGAAGATGCTGTCTGACCGTCGCAAAACACAGTGAATGGGCGCCGCTTTAGCGTTTCTCCAGCGCTACCATGATGAAGGACCGGATTTTTTGAACAAAACTGTCACAGGGGACGAGACATGGGTTCATTTTGAAACGGAAGAAACAAAAGAGCAATCCAAACAGTGGATGTATTCGCACTCCCCGAGTAAGTCAAAGAAATTCAAGCGAACATTCTCCAACAGAAAGTGTATGGCTACTGTGTTCTGGGACCGGAAAGGAGTTCTGTTGGTGGAATTCATGGAACATGGTTCCACCATCACTGCAGCCGCATACTGTGCGACTATTCAACGTCTACGACGGGCAATTTAGAATAAGCGGAGAGGGATGTTGTCATCAGGCATTGTCCTCCTCCATGACAATGTTCGGCCGCACACTGCAGCTGCCACCACGAACCTCCTGCAGCGTTTCCAATGGGACGTTTTCGATCACCCAGCATACAGTCCGGACCTGGCTCCATCAGATTTTCACCTCTTTGCTCACATAAAACGCTGGCTAGGAGGACAGCGTTTTGACACCGACGAGGCGCTGCAGACCGGCGTACAAAGATGGTTACAGGCGCAGGCGGCAACATTCTATCAAGAGGGCATTGACAAGATGGTACCACGCTATGACAAATTTCTCAATCTGCGAGGCGACTATGTTGAAAAATAGCTGTGATGTATCAGTAAGTGTTACTAATAGAAAAGTGTCAAATTTGTACTGCTGTTTCATTTCGTGACCAATCGGACCTTGAAAAAAAGCCCTCGTAAATGAAATACAAGAACAAGGTGCTTGGATGATTCTGTTCATTCTCAAAATAATTTAGTGAAAATGCCAGGAAAGCTCGCTACACTCAAGAAGCATGGTCAAGACTTGTTGCAGTATACGTACAATATGTTAACAGAGTTTCATAAACAGGTTCTTTCAAACAGTTATTGCACTAGCACAGGGCCTCTTTGATCATGAACACAAAAAATGCTTCCCAACTAACTCTTTCCACTGATCGCCGAAGGACCCACTCAGATTACCGTTCACAACTAGGGAGAATTCAGAATAGATTTTTTTTTAAACTTAAGAACATTGTACTTCTATATTTAATCTGTGTTTTTTACTAATGTTAATCCATCCAATTGGTGAACACAACTTCAAACTTGAAGTTTCTTATTTACAAGAACGCTTGGCACTTCACATTCACTTCAAGTGTTACTTCAAGACAAGGTTGCTTCCACACACAGGATTCAATGAACTCCGTAAAACAAATGTTTTAGATTTCTACAATTTTGCTACACAACATGCAACACTGTTCCTTTAATGTCCTTGCACTGATTTTAATTGTTTCTTAGGACTACATTTTTGTCTACTTGGATGCATGGGAGTTTTTTTGCTAGTGGCTTTACGTCGCACCGACACAGATATGTCTTATGGCAACAATAGGATAGGAAAGGGCTTGGAGTCTGAAGGAAGCGGCCGTGGCCTTAATGTACAGCCCCAGCATTTGCCAAGTGCGAAAATGGGAAAACACAGAAAACCATCTTCAGGGCTGCCGACAGTGGGATTCGAACCCACTATCTCCCTGATGCAAGCTCTCAGCTGTGCGCTCCTAACCGCATGGCCAACTCGCCCGGTACAAGATATTTTAGTTTTTTGTTTTGTACCAGGAACGCGCGGTACATCCTGTATCTTTTAAGATACATATTATTTGTCACGCGCACCATTTACTACAAGCTTGGTATGTCTACGTTTAGCAGAGCGAGCCAGCATGAAGCGCAAACATCTACGAGTGATGTAGGTGCAGGAGCGAGATAGGCTACCCGCCCACTCAGCCACCTGCCACACGACATCGACTAGCGTTCCAGAATTAAATGTGTCACCTTCCAGAAACTTGGATTACGAAATTTTCAAAAACTTCCATGATAATTGTCTATCAGCTCGAGAGGTACCATCAGCTCGAGAGGTACATCATTTTGTAGGAAATTATGTGAAAGTCTACCATACCAAGTTTCAAGCAAATCCACCGAGGGATTTTTGAGTTATTCTACTTCTTAAGAATCATGACATCCGATGACGTATAAGCCCCAATCGTATATAAGACGAGTCAGCTAAGCTGTATATACCAGTCATAGCTGGGAGTTCTGATGTGTCAGACTCTCCACGCTACGTCGTAATTCTGTTCGTCAGAACATAATACTGTTCAAAATCTTAAATTTTGCGAGTGAAATGAACTTGGGTTCTACAAGTTAACTGGACTTAGAATTTGTGTGCAAGTAGGAACTTTGATATTTGTCAAGTCTTTAAAATTTTTCAACAGATTGTGGAACTTATATTTTATTATTAATAATCTTGACCACACAGAGTAAGGTCGTGAATAGACCTAACACCCTACTTGTAAATAAGGAAGAAAAAAAGAAATTCGCTACATTCACTTACATTAATAAACAATCATATAGTTTGGCTAAACTATTTAGAAAACACAATATCCATGTATCCTTTAGGACAGACAATAATAATAATTTATTGTTCAATTCGAATAACGTAAACACCAACAGTAGGTTCAGTAAATCAGGAGTATACAAACTGTCGTGCCAAGATTGCGGAAAAAAATATGTCGGACAGTCAGGTAGAAGTGTGGTGGTACGGTATAAAGAGCATGTCAATGCACGAAAACATTCTAGATACTCTGCAATGTGTGAACACATGCATGAAAGCAACCATCATTTCACAAATATTGAACGTGATATGACTTTATTACATTCATTAAGCAAAGGCAAACAAATGAATGCCCTAGAGAAATTAGAAATATACAAATTGCAAAAATTTGATAACGAGAACAACCTAAATGAACACATTGCAGAAGACAATCAGTTGTTTAAATTGGTAACCCAATACCCTAGTAAGAGGCCAAATGATGTCAAGCGTGTAAGGGGGGAAGTATGACTGTAGTATCAGGGGCGGTTCCTTCCACCCCTCCTTCCATCCAACACACAACCCAATGTAATTCTGTAACCAGTTGCCATACAACATCAGGTGCCTCAGCATCTATCTAACACATGCATGCCACACGTAATATTTACATCATCACACTGGTAAGGTTTAATATTTTTACCCCGTTGTATTCTCATTTGTTCATGTCGGAGCCTTTTGTTAATTTTCAATTCATTTCCTTTTTATAGACCATTTTAACCTATTCTCAACCTGGCTGCATAATACATCTATCAACCGAAGATAATGGCCGGACTCCAAGTTTTAACGCAACTTCATTTATTCTTGTACAAATCCAATTGAACTACGCAAGATAGTATTATAATTCCTAGGACACCGTAATTTCACATCATTATACGACGCTGTGTCCAATATTTTAATTTAAATAGACATCATTTTAACACCCATTAACGGTGGATATCGGCAGGACTTCCAAGTTTTAATGCAATTTTATTCATCCTTAACTCAACATTTTTGAACTACGTAAGGCAACTTCAAGGACACTGAATTCATATCATCACAAGACGTTGTATTTAATTAGACATTAATTAGACTATATTGTGTTTTTAATTTGTACTTGACAAAATGGGATTTTAATTCTATGTTTGTACTATCCAAAATTTTTAAATGTCACATTGTCATACTCATTGTTTTGAATTTTAATGGGGGCCCCCGTATTTTAGTCAGGTCTTATTGTATAATGAATTTTAATCTACTAGCTGAGGAAGAGAATGCATTATATTCTCGAAACATGTACTAGATGTTAAGGTGAAAGGTAAATAAATGAATAGTATTGACTAGGCGGACTATCTTCCAACATATTTACTGGAACTTATATTTCTCATCATGCAGTGTTGTAAATGTGCTAATTATTTCAAAGTGACACACTGTAACATTATGTCATTAACTGTGGAGTTTTTCTTAGAATGTCCAGTTTGAAACTCGGTTCAATTTCATTTAATAAGCAAAGGTGATCTTGAAAGTGCTTAAACTGCTTTGCTATAATAATACAAGTGTTTGCCTGTTGCACAATTCAATACTTGAGTGCTCCGATACAGGTGATTGTGTTGAAGCGAACAGTAATCAACTGAATTTATAACTGTACATAATTTCTAAACTGAATTATGTCATAAGAGTGATTAACAATATATCAGTTCGTTGCTAAATGCAGTGTCCAATGGATAAACTCTTGAGCAGCTAATATTTTTTGTGTGTGTGTGTCAAGTGCAACATCATTTACTGTGGAAAGCAACCATGAACAGTGCACAATACGTGAACAAGCTTTAGTTTCATTATTTCTAGAAGCCAATATCCATGAACTGCGATTAATTTTTTCTTAATTCGATGCTACTCGCATCTTCAACTTCTTAAATGACATTTAAATTCTGCTATCTACACGTGACAAGTAAAGTTCTGACTAGTCCAAACTTCGTATTACGTCAATATTAAAGCCAATCGTTGGTGCCGAATAAATGTGTCGGGGGAGTGTGTAAATGTGGATGCTCGTGTGAGTAAATCACGTGCGATTACCCTGCAGCAAGACCGTCTGAGAGCTTCGAGATTGTCTAGAGCTTCAAGTACGAGATAAGAATTCGACCCCCATGTTGGACAGGCCTGGGTGTTCCAGCTCCATTCCATGAAGACGAAAGGACCCTGCAGAACGGATTCAATTCCATGGTGACAAGGAGACTTGGTAGGTGATTCTGAAGACATATCTACACCAAGGTGATGTGCAATTCAACCTGCATTTAATTTGAATAAACTGATTTCTTTGAAGAAATTCAATCCAGTTTGAATTGATTACCGTTCACTTCAACACGGAATCAATTACCTGTATCGGAGCACTCTAGTATTGAATTGCACAATAGGCAAACACTTGTATTATTACAGCAAAGCAGTTTAAGCACTTTCAAGATCACCTTTGCATATCAAATGAAATAAATTGAACAGTTTTAAACTAGAGGTATTCTAAGAAAAACTCCACAGTTAATGACAATGTTACAGTGTGTCACTTTGAAATAATTAGCACATTTACAACACTGGATGGTGAGAAATCTAAGTTCCACAATCCGCTGAAAAATTTAAACAACTTGACAAATACAGTAGAAGTCCGTTATAGCAAGAATTCATAACTGAAAAATTTACTCGCTATAGCGGAATGTCGTTATACCCGATTTTTGTATAAAAGTCGGAATAACCCCCATGTACATTAAAATCGGTATGAAAAGGCAATCAGTTTATCCAAAACTTACGATTCCGCGGATGGTATCCACACTATGGCTTACTTGTTTGTTATTTTTAGTAAAAGAGAGAGTTTAATTTAATCCTGAAAAATTTCTAGTACCGTATTTCTCCGAATCCAAGAAAAACCCCACTTTTTCCTTCTAAAATGTAAATTAGGCTCAAAAAGTGCTTTGTAAAATCATAAGAATGCCTTTGTTTTAAAGTACGCATTTTAGACGCTAAACACTGGCTTTGGTTATGCAGTATATTTTTTTGTGGCTGCACAATTATTCTTTATTTATTGAGGGTTTAATGACCATTAACTTAAAATTGACATAATATCGACGAGAACCCGTTAATTTGTCGGCAATACTTGTTCCGCGTATCTTTACAAAACTACTATCCATCACGAAAATATCAGGTACAGTAGACGCGTTGTAACTGCCACTGAGTAGCCGTGGCCTTTCAAAGAATTCGAAGGCTCGCATGTTTTGATGCCATTCTGCAGATTTGAGAAACGTTTTTGTAGAGGTTAATAGAACGTCATTCTCTCTTCACTATTTCCCAAGATCCAGTGACATTACACACAGGCACTGTACAATCGGTTGTCGTGGCTAGCAATGTATAATAAAGAGGCGGTCGTCTGTCAACGAGTTTTGTGAATACGTGCGCGTGCGGGAGTGAAAAGAAGCAACGATGTTACCGCAGTAGTTGCCAGTGGCATTCGTTACTGTTAGGCCGGGAATGCAAGACAACCCTTGATTTTTTCGCATGAAATTCTGAGAAAAAAGTCTTGGATTCAGAGGAATATGGTATCACTCAGAGACTTCTGTGGCAAACATTTCAGATTTTTTTTCTTCAAACGGTGTTGCCTAACCTAACCGTATATGTATCATGAAAACATATTTGTAATGCATGTAGAGAAATGATAACCTCCTCGCTGAAAATTTACATGTGAATAGCCTTTCCGAAATGTAACTAGACGCGAGAAAATATGAACTATCCTCTGAAATCAATTATGCGCGGCCATATCTCGAGGTTATCCCATTCTTACTTAATTGCAGTATTTAGCATTAAAATTAAACAATCGTTTAGCCAGCCGTTATTTTTAATGAATTAACAACAGTTATCGGACAAATTCACGCAATTATTACGAAAATGTCCTCTTTCATTTCGAATTTTCTTTATGGAACAGCAGTCGACGGGTGTTACTAATCTACCCCTTCATAGCCTTCGAATATCGCCGAGAGAACTCGCTAGTGAAAATAGCGAGGAAACGATACCGAAGGTAATCGATCGCATGCAACATAATCGCTGGGGTGCATAAATATTTGTAACGGGACAAATTGTGCGCACTTAAGCGCTCGTAATAACTGATACGTCGGTGATAGGGCTCTCGCTCTAACCGAAGGATAATACACAGTTTAATATAGGAATTTTGAAGGGACAGCAAAAACTTTGCGTTATAACGGGGTTCTCGTTATATGTGGTACTTGCTATGGCAGACTTCTACTGTATCAAATTCCCTACTTGCACACAAATTTTAAGTCTGATTTACTTGTAGAACCCAAGTTCATTTCACTCGCAGAATTTAAGATAGATTTTGAACAGTAATATGTTCCGACGAACAGAATTACGACGCAGCATGGTGAGTCTGACACATCAGTACTCTCAGCTGCAACTGGTATCTACTGCTTAGCTAGCTCATCTCATATACGATTGGGGCTCATACGTCATTGGATGTCATGATGCTTAAGAAGTGGATTAACGTGAAAATCCCTTGCTGGATTTGCTTGAAACTTTCTATGGTTCATATAATTCTCTACAAAAAGAGAAATCTCTCGAGTTGATACGACCATTATCACAGAAGCTTTTGAAAATTTCATAACGAAAGTTTCTGGAACACTAGTCCATGTCGTGTGGCACGTGGCTGAGCGGCGGGTAGCCTATCTCATTCCTGCACCTACGTGACTCGCAGCTGTTTGTGTTTCATGCTGGCTCGCTCTGCTAAATGTAGACACACCAAGCTTGCAGTAAATGGCACGCGTGAGAAATAATATTCACCTTAAAAAATACAGGATGTACAGCGCGTTCCTGGAACAGTATATTTAGAGGTTATTTTAAGGTCATCTTATTCTTAAACATTTTGCATACCGTATATTTTACGGAAGATGGTACCAAGGGTACCAAAACTGGTCTAACAATATGAAATAAAAATGTTTACTTTTATGTAGCAGTGTTGATCAGGTGGAACATTTTCCTCAATTTACTCAAAGTATTGTCTTAACAGCACAGAAAAGAAAATAATTATAATTAAACACGTACAGTGTGAACTAAGGAGAGCGACTGTCCACTGTCCTAATCCTGCTGCTAACATTCAGCAACTGACTTCTATCTAAAAGTGAGATAATCTAGCCCAAAATTATTTGGTTAAGTTACAGAGTATGTCTCGTCGTGTTCAAGAACGTCTCAGGACCTGAAAAGTCTGTACACTGTACTGACCTGCCACAATATGAATGATATGTCAAAATCCCACTAGCAATTTTGTGCTTTTACTCTATTTCTGTTGCTTTTGTATGGCTGACTGCATATTCCTTTTCTTTGTATATACCTTTTGTAATGTGTAATTTGCATCACACACACCCAGAGCAAAATAAGAAGAGCACTAACCCAGAATTTACTAAAACATTGTTTGTGCAATATACTTGTTGGGCTCCTTTTCTCCTCCTGTACTTGTGTTTCTGGTTTTTTTATGACCTATATTAATCTTTAATCACTTTCTATGATTTTGCCTGTGTTTTTCCAGCATTGTTATTGTCCTAACTATCCACATCTAGGTAGCCGTTCAACAAGTGTTCAAGCCTGCTCTCCCGATGGAACAAGGAAGCAGAAACAAGTGCTCTGTGGATCGAGGAGAGACTATTATAGAAGAACAGGTATCTATGTGGCAAGAGCTCATCTGTGTGAAGACTGCAGAGTAAAAATAGTTGGGTTTTTTTTCCTTTTTTGGCTATTTGCTTTACGTCGCACCGACACAGATAGGTCTTATGGCGACAATGTAAAAAGATATGGAGATTGTCCTTGTTCTTTCGTGTGTGTCTTTGTCCTTCCCTCAATGACTTGTCATTATGTTCTTGATTTTCTGTACGAATTGTTTTACCTCTAGCACTAGTTGGGAAGACCCTTTCTCCTAAATTTTAGAAATTCATTTTCATTCTTTCTTCCCCATAATTTGAAGCTCTTAGTCTCTACTTGGGGAAAAAAAAAAAAAAAAAAATTGCTTAAAGAATTTCCAACAGGAAAACTCACCTTATTTGCAAATACTGTCAGAATAAACTTGCCGGGTTGGAAGGTTTCCAGTACCCGTGAGATCACATCTTTGTACGAGATTTGCGGCACATTGCTTTCAAAGCTGACATAGGAGAACTCTGGCTCAGGTGTAATATGGATTGTCATGTAACATCCCTGCAAATACAAAAAATATAATAAAATGTTCAGGTAAGAATATATGGAAATGCAATGTAATGCCACTAGCAAAAAATATGGTGAACACAACTTTTAGGCCTACATCTATATATATAAAATAAGACTTGTCTGTTCATTGCTCAGAATTTGAAAAGAATGGTATTTCTGTATTGGTCATGTCCACAGTAACAAGGAAATGCACTTTTTACTTTTCCATAATTTCTGTCTGTCTATCCGTCTGTCTGTATGTACACGCATCACGAGAAAACGGCTGAAGCGAATTTAATGAAAATTGGTATGTGAAGTCGGGCGATGAACCGCTACAATCTAGGCTATAAATTATTTTATTCACGCTGAGTGAAATGGTAGTTTAGGAGAAGGCTAAAAATGCAATTCTCAAATATTTGCTATTAGTGGTCGTATGGATAAGTACTACATAACTAACATAACTTTAGTTATGTAGAAAGTTAGTAGTAGTAACGTAGTAAGTTATTAAATTTTCGATCAATTATGTCTTATACATTGTTAGTGCACCGCCTATAAGCACAGAGATATTCATGAATTTGGATTTTTGTTACTTCATTATTTCAAACCTTTCGCATTTTGTAACACACGGTTAGCATATATCCCAATATAGAGCAATATACGTACATTTGACAACCAAAATCGAAATTAATACTTCAGCAGTCACACACACAATATCCACAATGAAACTGAGTTTGTTACGACTTTGCCGCCAAAAGAAAGACAAAAGAACTCTCATACTTGCATGGAATTTTGGTGATGTGATGAACAAAGACAACTCCGCAAGATATACCACTTCACAGGTACATACTTTTTCCGGTACTGGAAGCACACAGTGCGTTTGGCGCATGAAAACGCCAAATTTTCTTAAACGAGGAACAGGAAAGAGGTATAACTTATTACTGAGAAATACCAAAATAATGTTCTGAGAACTCAAGCTGTAATGGCATTCCTTGTGTATCCTTTTGAACACTTCATACACCTAGATTTGAAAATCAACAAAACAAAAACAAAAAACTTAATTTGTGGTACGCCTTTACGAATTGCATAATTGTGATGGGTAATTTGTAATTATTACGACTGAATCGTAATACTTGGCATGTCTGCTCTAGTTATCTCAGGCACAGTAGTATGTCACGTCCTTGCTGCACCCGAGATATCTCGCCGGTAACTTCAGCTAAATTTCTGAGAAGGAAATAGGTACCTTTGCAGTTTCCTTTGTTTTCCAAACTTCAGCGGCAACAAGCAACAATGTAATTGTTAAATTAATGTAGTAATGGTCCACCTTTCAATACTATAATATGTAATATTCTAAATTACATTAATTAGGGACTAGTTTCGGCCTGGGCTGGCCATCTTCAGCCTTAACACGTTGGGTGCCACGTGCCGCCATATGGCGTCACGGTGGTCTACAAATCTGAGTTGGCGTGACGCCATATGGTGGCACAGTTGAGTTTCAGGCGATGCGCCGTAGATAATCAGCTGTGACATCTATGCGCGTAAAATTGGTACTACGTGAAGGGCGAACTTCAGGGTCTATTCCAGCTATGTATTTTTACTCTATGCCACCATGTGGCGCCACAGTATTCTTCCGAAGCCACTGACTGGCCAGTGGTCTTTGTCACAGGTGAAAGCGCGCCAGGCTTTGTTTATTCCTCGTTTACGTACGTATTATCACTCAGTTTATACAGTTGTGCAAAAATATAAAAAAATGGAAGATACTAGTAATAATCTTACGAGGGAACGCATACATGTGTAACACTCGGATTCGGATGAAATTTGGTAGGAATATTCGTGGGAGGCAGTAGAATGCCAAGGTGAAAACTGCATGTACCCAGCGCAAGTTTAAATGCCAAAATTGAGCAAATAAATAGTCATAAAATTAGAAGTACCACGGGAGTATCGGGGTGTGGCGAAGAGGTAGGGAGGAGCGAAGCATCGGACGTGAACCAACCGGGCTGCGTCGAGCTGCGCCAGCAGCCAGGTAGCGTACAGTTAGCGCGTTTCCCTTCACTTCCCGATCAGATGTGCAAAACGTAAATATGAAAACAGCACATGAAACAAGTGTACAAAGGACGATGTTAGAACAACGATGCCAATAAGGTTTGAAAAATTACGAGTAACAAGAACTCGGGCATGCCGAGACGCATATTTTCATTGTTTAGAGTTATCAGAAAACTGTTCACAACAATATGTAATGCAATATAAGTACTTGTTTTGCATTTTACTAGGTTTTCATAAATATTGCGTTAATTTGAATTAGGAAATAAATATCCCGTATTGGAAATTCGTATTGAACATTCCATGTCAAAAAATTCTGTGACACCATATGGCGTCACGCTATATTTTATCTTTCCTAAAAATTGATGTGACACCATATGGCGTCACGCATGACCATGGTATGGCGAGATAAAATTTACTTAGTACATCATATAAATACATCCCAAGATTATATAAACAGTCTACAACACGTACAATTGCTTTGGCACCAGCGGAATGCAATTCAAAAACATGCCTGGCACCAGTGGAATAGTGTGCTACAATCGGTTCGGCACTCAACGTGTTAATGTAAAACACCTAATAACTAAACAAATGTACATGCACACAACTGACATAAAAACAAATGAAAACAAATATATACAAAGTGACATTAAAAACTAGGATGGAATATGAATAAATTTGAAAATGAACTAGGTTCTAACATCTTGAGTATGTTCATCATTGAGAATAATTTCAAGTATTAAGTATTAAAATATATACACTGTGCCGTTCCCGCGTCCAGGCATGGACACAAGAGATCCTGACTAGCTCTAAATTCAATTAATCCGGTGACTGAGTTTTACGGGTGTGAGTTCCGTAGTAGAAGAACGTCCAGGTCGATTAATGGTAGTTTCTAACTAACGCAGAAAGACGTCTCTTACTCGTATCTAGTTAGATACCATACTCTTATTAGCTCTTAGAGAAATTGTCGTCGCTTGAAACTACTACAGTCTTACAACTAATTCTTATTCTAAGAACACAGAGAAAGAGTGTTTAGGTTTCACTATTCCATATTTATTTTAAATATTAAGTCAAATATTCAAGAAAATTATCTCAAATTTTTACCAATGAAATAGTTCTTGAAATGAGTGACTCACTGTCAACCCTATAGTCTATATCCGTCAACAACATTTCAGAAAAATTACATCTTCCGAATTCATCCTAAATAAATGTCTTCTCGGATCAAATTATTTCCTTTCATAAGCCCATTGATCTCCAAAATCATAAATTATTAGAATAAATTCTATGAAACATCTGGGAAACTTTTGAAAAAGCTATGTTTTCCTTCGTATACAACTCACTTACAAAGTTGGGCGATAATAAAATAAATTAATGTGAATACAGATAATGGTATTTACATGTGCCATACTGGCAAGAAAATAAACATTAAAATCAAGTATACTGAGAATATAGGATGCATCCTCAAAGAAGAAAAATAAAAAATTGTATTAATTACTATTTACAGAATTTTCTGTGATACTCTCTTAAGAAAATAAAGAAACGCTAGTAGAATTGCCGAGTTAATGTTCAGTCAAGAAATGGAGTTCAAGTTGTCTGAATCAATTATTCTTGGGATAAGCATTAGATTCTGTTAGTTACCACCTATTCCTTACTCTATAAACTGTCACATTACTTAATTTTCACTGACTGTCTAGTTGCAGGTTTAAAATTCTCAATAAAGGCTATCACAAAGCTCTTCTTCCTTTGATTTGACAAGTACTCTCTTGTATGTTTTACATTTTAAACATTCACTTCCGCCTACTTAGTTGCCTCTTAGACGCTCATATTTCCTTGTGTCACACACCATAAGCTAAGCTACGTCCATTGTAAGTCGTAATCACCCTACAAGTAACGTTATCGCAAGATTTAATTTATGAACTTAAGGTAATATGACCTTAGCTTATTGATTATCAGACTACGTGCGTATATGGTTGCAAAAAAAAAAACGTCACCACACATATCATATGTAGCTATCAAAACACATACTATCAACGGAAAATCTACTTGGTCAGATGACACTATCTCCGACTAAAAAAAAAAAACAATAATTCTCCCTTGAAAATTTATGTCACCAGTGATCAGCCTATTAGGTTGAAATTTGTCCAGAAATAAAGTTATACACCGTGTGAGTTTTCAAGATCATCCTAAGTAAATCCATGAAGGCTCAAATCTTATCTTGAGTACATATATGATTCTCAAGGTAATCCTAACATGGATAAAAAACATTGCACTACTCGTCTCGAGATCATGTCCTAAACTATGTACAATGCGTATGATCCAGAATTATTACATGGAATTGGCGAGAATTCTGTGACACACTCCGAAACATCATTTGAAGTGACTAGATCTAACTTCGCACAACTATGACTATTTCTCTCTCGAAGAAAACAATAAATACTACCATCATAAATCATTAACATCCTTATATCATATCTATGACGCGTTAATTAATACTCATATTTCATATATAACAACTCTCACTTCATCATATGTAAATCGCTACCTTAACTTGCACATCATCGTGCCGTGACATTCATAAAATGCCTACTTTACTTACTACTGTCATAGTGCCAAATTTAACATGAACTTGGAGTAGTCTACTGCCATATTCCTTCATAAAACACATCCTATATAAGATCTCGAACTGATTGACATTGATTAAATTAGGACACACAGGTATTAATGCCAACTTCACTCTTTACTCAACACTGGTAATAATAATAACTCTAGCTATCTCTCCTCACATATCACTGGAAAACATTACGATCGGAAAATCACTTGGTGACCACGCCTACAAGTGGAATTGACATACCATATGGATGAATACCTACTTCCAATCACATCAGCAAGACGTTTATCTACGCACTGTCTTCGCACAAAACAAACATCAACATGCAACAAAGGAAATAATATACTCTTACTTACGAAAACGACTTAGATAATGGACTTAGCTTTGCTCAAGATGGTCTCGATGTTTCCTCATCTCCGGTCATCTGAGATTAGGATCTCGTCATCTGGTTCCTCCACAAGTGGTCGGGTACATCGTAGCTTCTCAACACTGATCACTGGTCATCCGGGACAGCTAACATCGTATCGCCTTGTCAGGATCCAAGCAGCATTGCCTTGCTTCCTTACAGACCCATGGTGAAGACTCGTGCGTATGAAACAGAACAATAATAGAATATTTGATTCATTGCTGACATCTTCCAATTAATATATCTCTTGCGTTGCTCAGATTGCATAGATTTCGTTAGGGTACAGTTGATCCAATAAACCAGTTCCAAATCGACTAGGACAGATGTTCTGTATATATTCCAATTTGAAAATAAATTTCTTTCCGCTATCTTTTTGTTGGCGTAAATGCACTCAACAACTGATCAGTAGGTGTCCTTCAACATTAAACAGTATCGGGAAAATTTTATTGAAGCCCTGCGCCACTTCGTGACGTAGTTCTACTGTAGTCTATTTATCTCTTTTTTTTTTACGTATTTAATCTTCCGCGCAACGATTTACTCTTGATATCAGCTGATTGGCGTGTAGTCGCGAATTATCTTTCGTTTCCAACTTGGAATCTTTAGCTCCGCTGGATAATCCCTTTCAATCTAGTCTTGAGTCTTCTTACAGCTTCGAGTTCAGATTATATAATAAGTGATGAGCACATTTTTCTTGAATAATGGTTTTAAATAATGTCCATTTGTCATTTTTTTTAGCGCCTTCTATACGCGGTTATTTCCGTAATCGACCGACGAAAGGACTTACATTTCGGCCCGTACTGACGTTAAATGCATTTTATTTGACATTTTGATCGCAGAGACTCCATCTTTGTTCCTACAGCTCTTATGAAGAACTGTGAAACGACACAACACAGAACTGTTAGTTCTAATACTGCTGATCATTTCAACTTGTTTATGGATGTGGCATTATGTAAGATTTGTGCATTCCTATTCTTTGTTTTGAAAGCTACTTTTACATCGTGCTTTTTAAAGATGTTTGTGACTTGGTAGATTTGTTCGGTGAAGGTAAAGATAGAAAGAGAGGAGTTGTTTTACTTATCTTTTTTCAAGGTGGTAGAAGGGCAGTATTTATATTTATTGATTATTTTTTCTATAAAGAACGTGCTGTATCCATTGGATTTAGCTATATGACGAATGCCACATCCATAAACAAGTTCAATAGTTATTCAAAATCAGGAGTATACAGGATCACTTGCAACAGCTGTAATTCTTCTTACGTCGGACAGACCGGGAGAAATTTTAAGATAAGGTACTCAGAACACGTCAATGCCCTGAAATACAATAAATTAATTTTCAGCTGTAGGACAGCATATGCATGACTATAAGCACAAATTCAGACATAAAACAAGATATGGAAATTCTCAAAATCATCAGTAAAGGACCCCTCCTTAACATTACCGAAAGCTGCTTCATACATTTAGATCAATATGTCAACCCAAATCATAATCTTAATGAAATTTCAGAAAAACCAAATATCCTTTTTGACCTTCTAATTCCCATTTTCAGCAATGTCAAACCAACAAGTCATAATTCAGTTTTTCATAATATTCACAGCACATTTCCTGAACAACCATCCTTTTTCCCACATCCTTCAGCCCCACCTTAACCCCCCCTCCCCCAACCCCCTCTCCTTCTGACCTTCCCCCTCCCCTCTCCTTCCTTTTCATTTGAATTTCACAACAGTTAGTCTGAAGCACACTCAACAATGGACCACACACCTCATACTGTATTGAGAGGTAAGTCTCATATAACCTATGCCATCTAACCAACACATTCTCACATTCAATTCATTAATTTAATTTTATCTAATTTATCAGGTTAACTTCATGGGCACCGCAATGAATCGCAAAAATTTTATACCAGACACAATGTATCTGTGTTAACCACATCTTCTTGTGCTGTCCTGACAATGTCCAACAACATTTCAGCAAGATTTAACAAGCACCATGAGAGCATCTCATTTATTATTTTGATTGAAGATGAAACAACATCTAACAGTTCCCTGTCAGCTAGTGGTTATTTACAGCAGTGTCCAATGGATTACATATAGCTAACACCACACCACACATATAGATTTAATGACAAACTACAGGATCAACATTTACCAGTTCCTATTGAAATGATCAGCAGTATTAGAACTAACAGTTCTGTGTATATATATTAATACTTAATACTTGAAATTATTCTTAATGATGAACATACTCAAGATGTTAGAACCTAGTTCATTTTCAAATTTATTCATATTCCATCCCAGTTTTTAATGTCACTTTGTATATATTTGTTTTCATTTGTTTTTATGTCAATTGTGTGCATGTACATTTGTTTAGTTATTAGGTGTTTTACATTAAGGCTGAAGATGGCCAGCCCAGGCCGAAACTAGTCCCTAATTAATGTAATTTAGAATATTATATATTATAGTATTGAAAGGTGGACCATTACTACATTAATTTAATAATGACATTGTACTTGCAATTCAATACGGATCAGAACCATGAAGTTTATAACCTATGAACAAGCTACATCTTTTAGCAACATAATGGACCATAAGTCAATACGGAGACTGCATTGCAACGTTATCTGCGGTCAAATATCTGAAATAATACACTCAGCTCAGTGCGCAACCTAGGTTGGCAGTCCTGCAAAGCACCTGTGTCCAGGGTTTGTAAAAATGGCTTCAAGTAGCAGACGGCGCGTTCTTTCCGAGTTCAAACTTGAAGAAGTGATATTAGTAATTTGGATAGTGATTAAAGTCCTAGTTGACAGTCCTGTTGACCCATGAGACATCAGTTCTATCAAGTGTGTTCGGAAGTCAATGAAATGGTACCAAAAGTTATTTTTCCACCAGCTGGACATCACTTCTAAATTCTCATGCCCTCTTCAATGTCAAAACTGCACAGAATATATCTCTAGCAGATTTCCAGCAACAGCTTACAAGGGAACTCATCCAGAAGTACCAAGTTTCTAGACAAACCAGTAAAAGAGGATGTCCTACATCTGGTGACCAACCACTCAGACTGAAGGAGACATTTTCCATTCCCTGTACAACTTACTCCAAAACAGAAATTTCCAAGGTGATGTTGCCATGTCTGCTCCAACACAACTGGTGAAAAGAAGAGGCGAGAAACCCAGTACATGTGCGTCAAATGTGACGTGGCTCTCAGTGTTCACCCCTGATTTGAAATATACCACACATTAGTTAAGTTTTGAAGACCAACACATTGGAGTGTCTGGTATAGATAATGAAAAAATTTGGTGTAAATTATGAGAGTTTATATTTTAGTACAGTAGAAGTCCGCTATAGTGAGTACGGCATTTAACGAGAACTCCGTTATAACTGCAACTTTTTTGCTGTCCCTTCAAAATTCCTGTATTAAACTGTGTATTATCTTTTGGTTACAGCAAGAGCCCTATCACTGACGCATCCGTTATGAGTGATTAAGCGTGTGCAATTTTTTCGGTTACCGATATTTATGCACCCCAGCGATTATGATGCATGCGATCGATTACGGTTCCCTTGCTATTTCCACTAGCGAGTTCTCGACATTCAAAGCTGATCTTGATTTATTTATTTATTGATTGATTTATTAGCAGACTATGTTTTAATACTTTAGGGCAACATTCAATCACAGCTGCACATATCTACCTCTGGTTACACATTCGAATCATCAATAACTGAAGATTCTATTAATCAAACTAGTGGATAAGCCTAACATATAGCAGAACCCCAGAAAGCACCGCCTGTGAATACGGACATTCTCCATTCATATTGGATAAAAATAAGTCAATGGACAAACGCAAGATGTTAAACTCATTTTAATGAAGTGTTCCTAGTCATCATAATGGATTTTAACATGAACTGCATATTTTAATATGTGATTTAATGTTTTAAAGTGTTTATGTACCTGTACTTTTAAAATAAGTTAATCCACATGAATTTTAGGCCTAAAAGACACACCCACACTCATTTTTAGATTGTACATATAGTCAGCTTTTACTTTGAAACATGCCCAATTTGAACGTTGGACACACTCCATTATGACTTTTCTACTAGGCAAGGCATATTAACTAACTTTGACCTATGTGAAGGTACTAATGTACAGCCGAGGATGACTGTATAAAAAGTCAAAACCGGTACTGTAAGTAGAATCTTATATAAATAAAACTTTTATTGATAAGGTGGATCCTTTCTTATCTATAATACATTCGAAGCCGATGTCGGAGTCTATTGGTAATACCTATCAACTGCTGTTCCATAACGAAATTTTGAAATGAAAGGACATATTTCGTAATAAATGCGTAAATACATGTCCCATAACAGTTAACTCATTAAAAATAAAGGCTGGCTAGACGATCGCTTAATTTTAATGCAAAATAATATTATTAAGTAAGAATGGAATACACCGAGATATGGCAGAGTGCACAATTGATTTCAGAGGTTAGTTTATATTTTCTCGTGTCTGGTTAAATTACGGAAAGGCTATTATCGTGTAATTTATAGCGAGACAATTACAACTTCCCTACTTGCGCTTGAAGCGTGTTTCCATCATGCGTATAGTACGGTTAAGTTAGGATAGGTGACTGAATAAGAAAACTGGAACGTTTGCCACAAAATGCGATCGATCATCTTCAGTACGGTATAGTTTTTTTTCTCACTATGTGCATTCGAGAGCTCTCGTAGATATTCGAAGGCGATGTTGGAGTCTATTAGCAATAACAGTCGACTGCTGTTCTCCAATGAAAATTCGGAATGAAAGAGGATAACACTTTTTCGTAATAATTGCGTAAATAACGTGGCTGGTAGCAGTTGTCAACTTGTTATAAATGAAGGCTGAAGTAAACGATCGCTTAATTTAAATGTTATATACTGAAATTAAGTAAGAATGTGCTACACCTCAAGATATGGCAGAGTACATCACTGATTTCAGAGTATAGTTCATATTTTCTCGCATCTAATTAAATTTCGGAAAGGCTATTCACATGTAAATTTTTAGCGAGGACGTTATTTCTCTACATGCGTTTCGAATATCTTTTCATCATACATATACGGTTAGGTTAGATGACTCCGTTTAAAGAAGAAAACGGCAATGTGTCACAGAAGCCTCCGGAGTGATACCGTATTTCTCCGAATCCAAGACTTTTTTTCTCAGAATCTCATATGAAAAATCAAGGGTCGTCTTGCATTTGCGGCATAACAGTAACGAATACCATTTGCAACCACTGCTATAACCACGCTGCTGCTTTTCATCCCCACACGCGAGCACACAAAACTGGGGCCTGTTCCACGAACGAACTTTGCAACTTTTCAACTTTGCACTTTTCACTTTTCAATTCTTGCAAAGTGCAAAGTCTTTCTGTTCCACTATGAACTAGGCTGTACTTTTCAATTTCTTCGCAAAGTGAAAAGTCTTTGCGAATGAGTGATCCGATCGAGTTTATTCTATGAGCAAACTGTATAAGCCTAATACTCTATGATGTTAATGCTTTACTTTTCGCGGCGGACTTGGCGGTATAATTGTCGTACCGTTTAAGTTTTTATCGTGGGAAAGAAAGGTTATTACAAGAAGCTGTCTGTGCTGGAAGTTGTCAAGGAGAAACGTGACATCCTTTTTTGACAACTTTAAAGATACCTCTCAAATGATGACACACATCGATGTTAACGAGAGTACCGTTAACACATCCACACACAGAAGGACATTCACCCTTCATTAGAAATCCCGTCGCTATATTAAGTGGATTATCAGGCCAACGTACTGTTAGCAAATATTACATTTACAATAACATCTACGACTTTGGTAACAGTTCTGCAAATAATTGATTTTGATGTCCCATGCATTGCTGTTACACAGTACAGCTGGGGTACCATTTACTAAAAAATGTAAACATAAGAATTTGTTCTTTTTTGGAAAGGAATTTACTTCTTTATCTTTCAATAAATTACCAATCATTTCAAGAATATAGTCAGCCTCTTGGGATAATACGAAATCACTCGTGTTATTACGTCGAAGTGAGGTTATGAAAATTAATCCTGTCTTTGTACGTTCCATTATTGGATTCTTCATCACTGTCCTCACTTGATGCTAACAAAAGCTCACGTCGTGACTTGTTTATATCACTAAACCAAATTCTACGCCGAGAAACTAATGTACATACTTGTTAATTAACATATGAAAAGGGAATCATCTCTTTGCAAGATTTATGAAAACTTTTCACTTCATTTCTTTGCACTTTGCATTTCTGTACCAATTGAGGAACATAACAGGCTTGAAAAGTGAAGATTTCTAACTTTTCACTTTTCAATTTGCAAGCTAAATCTGAAAAGCGATAGTGGAACAAAATCTGAACTGAAAAGTGCAAAGTGCAAAGTGCAAAGTGAAAAGTTGCAAAGTTCGTTCGTGGAATAGGCCCCTGGTTGACAAACGACGCCTCTATTATACATCGCTAGCCGCGACAACCGGTTGTACAGTACCTGTGTGTAACGCCACTGAATCTCTGGGAAATAGTGGAGAGAGAATGACGTTCTATTAGCCTCCAAAAATGTTTCTCAAATCTGCAGAATAGCGTCAAAGCATGCGAGCCTTCGAATCCTTAGAAAGGCCACGGCTACTCAGTGGCAGAGTTATTATAACACGTCTACTGTACCCGACGCTTAGTAAAATTAAGTTTTATAGACAACAGGAACGTTTTCATGATGGATAGTCATATTGTAAAGATACGTGGAACAGCTATTGCCGGCAGATTATAAAGGGTTCTTGTCGATATTATGATGCCAATTTCAAGTTAATGGTTATTAAACATTGAAATGTAAAATAATTGTGCAGCCGCAAGAAAATACGACATAGGCCTAACTAAATTCAATATTTGACGTTAGCATGAAGACAAAGACAGAAAAAAATGCATACTGTACAAAGAAAATGCATTCAGTGGTCCGCAAGAAGGATTCTTTAAAGAAGTCTAAGATGAAATTGTGAAGCATATGCACGAAAATCTGAAGGATAGAATGGCCATAAGGTGGCGCAATAAACATGTTCGTTGACCTTCAACATTCGCGATTAGGCCTATACATTGTCTGCTGCGGAAGTTGGCCGAACCCGGCAAGCGAGACGTGCATGTAGCGGTAACCTGTTATGTCTGACTGAGTTAAAGTAACAGTTTTATAGACTGCAAGAATATTTTACTGATGGATCGTCTTAGACACAGATGGAATAGGTATTGCCAGCAAATTTTCAACAGGTTATCTTAGGTATTATGATGCCAACTTTTTAAGTTAGGGGCAACCTAACCCACAGAAATAAAGAATAACTGTACAGCCACAAAAAAAGAGGCATAACGAAAGTCAACGTTCGGCATCTAAAAATGCCGACTGTACAACAAAGGCATTCATATGATTTTACAAAGCCCTGATATAAATTTTTTGAAGGAAAAAGTGGGGTTCGTCTGATTCGGAGAAATACAGTACTATAATTTTTTCAAAATGAAATTAAACACACGCTTCCATAAAAATAACAAACCAGTAATCCATAGTATGGATGTCATCCGCAGAAATGCAACTTTTGAACAAACTGATTGCCGTTTCATACTGATTTTAATGTGTATTTTCTGACTTTCATACAAAAACATCTGGTATAACAATCCGCTATAGCGAGTAAAGTTTTTGCTGTTCTGAATTCTCACCATAATGAACCTCCACTGTACTTTGTGTTTTCTCAATATTTCTTTCTTTGGTCAACCCTGACTTTAATTTATGTTACATTATTAAATAATTAGTCATACCCGATCTATTCAAGGCAATGACCATCGAGTACTTTGGCTATTATGGACAACCCTGATTTGCAAAATAGCTAAAATGTCTCGTTCATAATTGTTGAATAAGTATGCAATTTGGTGAGAATTCAGCACTCGTGAAAGATGAAGAACAAACTTTTTACAGTGAAGAGTATTTTTGGCTCCTATGAACACTGATTTTCTCTGTTCTTAATTTTTGTGGAAAAAAATTAAACAAAGCTGTTCTGGAATTATTTTGCCAGTTCATATGAAATATCTTGTTTTTGCACTTTTCATGTATTTCATGTATTTTGAAGCATATTTAAAAAATAATAATTCTGCACACTGGGTTCTGATAGTTGCTCACAGTATTAGCAGTGAAAAGGTTAACTAAAGTAAACTTTTCCTCACCCCGAGGTGGTGCAGCCCTTTTTAGACAGGCTTCCAATGGAAGGGTGTTGCATGTACCATTTTTACTGCATGCCATTCGTAAATCTCATGCAGTACGGTATGGGAAATCTAACTCAGGCTCCTGAGAACAGAAGATAATTGTGCTAACCATTACGATGGCGGACATTCTTAACTACTACAAAAAACACATGAACGATGCGCTGGTCTGACACAAAACTATTCACCTATTTGTGCGACGCCAGCAGAGCTGCAGTAGGCCTACGCTACAGAGGCCGGCATTTGTTTAAATACGAAACACAGATGTACCGTACTGCACGACTTCAACGAGTGTTCATTGCGTGGGCCAAACGGGAATGTATGAAATTAAACATTATGATAAAGCATGCATTACCGCCACAGTGGTAGATATCCATAATTGTGGAAAATTTTGCTGTTATTTACAGTGAAACCTCATTAGTACGTTCCTCATTAACAAGTTTTCCTGCTTAGCACGTCGGAAATTTGAGGTCTTGACGCCCATCATATTAAAACTGTATAAAAATACCTCCCTTAACGTCACGATTTTTCACCTTTACCGCTTAGTATGATCATATATTCCCCAGACCTGACAATGTTCTTTGTCATCCCTTGTGTACGGAATGCGATTTCCAACAGAGATAAGAGCAGTCACCACAGGTCGATCGGAGCAAGTTGCACCTTCGAGGGGCAAGCCATTAGCTTAGGTAAAGTTGAGTTTTGCGTCAATGATTGGCAGCAAAGACTTAACAGAAGAACAAGACAGGACAGGACAGGACAGTGCTAAGTTAAAGCACATTAATAGATTCCACTGTGGCTAGGAGCTCTGAATTCAGTTTTTATGCATTTCTTTTTCCAAAGCTGTCCTGTTGACAGTGCCGATGAAACTGCATTTTTTTAAATGCCGAGACCAAATGGACTTATGGTTTTAAAGGAGATGAAGTCACTACTGTGTTGAAATGCAGACGGAAGTGAAGACTTCCTCCTCTCGTCATAAAGTTTGATATGCCACCATGTTTCCGTGCATGTACAAGGCATCTAAAGATGCAAACAGTACAGTAATCCAAAAATAAGACACTTCCACAGGGGAGCCAGCATAATTTGTCCTCATCTTTGAATCCTGTTTTTTTTTTTTTGCACGAGGTTACACTTGCCAGTGATCTATCCAAGTGCTTTATTTGAATACTGTAAATGTACCTTGGATACATTTCAGAAGTTTTAAACTAAGAATCAAGGTGATTGCATGCATTAATGGGTCTTGCAGCCGGTTTCACCAAGCTTAGTCCTAATATGCTGGACGCCTGACAAAAATGACGGCCCGTTTCTTTCTGACGCTTCGTCAAAACCTTTTACATTTCATCATCACTAGTGAGCTGGAATAGATGCTCTAATTTGACACTATTTCGCATTTCGAAAAGTTATATCGCGATATATCGAGTTTTATATTTCGTTCAGATTGCCATTTCTCGATTAATAACTGAAGTACTGAGCCGTGGTTGAAAATAGACTTGGTTTGTAATTTAATTTTCTGCTATAAGAGTGGTCTCAAAAATGGGAGAAAATAATATACGCGAATTCATTATCCACAATTTCCCATATACGCGATTCCGGTTTTAAGTCTAGTGCTGCCATCTCTTAACAGTAGGTTAAAGCTGTAATGCATTAAGGCGGGTACAGACATCCACGCCAAACTCTAAACATACACTACATCGCGTGCCAAGGTTAAACAAGGGAAGGGCACCTCTACGCGCAACTTCTGTTGTGTTTGTCGAAACGTGAATAGTCAGTTCCGGTCAGTAGAGCTGTGAAGTTGCACTTGACAGATTTCGTATTTAAAATGCCGAGTAAAAGGAGAGAAAGTGTGGCTGTCGAAGGAAAGAAGTTGTATTCGTTAGAAATAAAGTTAGAAGTTTTGGACCACTGTGAGAAAGGTGAGCGTATTGTTGACATTCAGTGTGCTTTGGGACTTAGGTCTAGTGAATCTACTGTGAGAACTATTCATGACAATGCGGAATCAATTCGAAAAACTGTTCGATCTTCTAACTTAAATGTGACTAGAGTTACCAAATCTCGCTCGGAAGCGATAGAAAGAATGGAAAAAAAATGCTAAGCCATTGGATTGAGCATCACAACTAACACATGCCTTTCTCTGGAGCTGATATTCAGGGTAAAGCCAAGAGCTTGTACGCAGAGTTTGGTTTATTATTGTGCGATTCAGTGTTAAATTTTTAAGTGCATAAATTTCACATTAAAATGCATTTCAGAAACATGATAATGGTTCTTTTTTGTGAAAATACTAAGAATCTCTTTTTAAACTTAATACGTGAGTAAACAGAAACCTAACCCTATATTTTACATATAAAAGGACTCTCGATTTATGCGAATTCGGTATGCGCAGCAACTCCGCGGAACGTAACTATCGCGTATAACAAGGTCTACCTGTATTTCGTCAAAGACAGGATCCAAATTTTCTGAAGACGAGAAGAGTTTGTTCATGAGTCTCGTTGCCGAAAGGAAAGAGAGAATCGAAAACAAGAAAACCGATGGCATAACTCCGCGTGATAAAGAGAAAGCATGGACAGAACTTGCAAATATTTTTAATTCTCATGAATTTGTAAAAAGTCAGTGAAACAATTTAAAATGTTTTATGACAACTTCGAAAGAAGGGCTAAGCAGAAAAGAATTAGACATGCAATTAAGGCATAACGAAGAACTAGCCTTAACGCACATGAAAAAAGAAACTGAAAAAATTAAACAAGAAAATGAAAAACAGAAGTGCAGTGTTAGAGGCGAAACTCCTTTTATTTGAAGAAACAATAGACTAAATTTAATGCTGTCCCAAGGTTCCTTTTGAAATATGGGGAAATCGTAACTGTAACCACTTTTAATATTTCACACTTCCACAAATTTATTTTTTTTTTTTTTTTTTTTTTTTTTTTTTTTTTTTTTTTTTTTTGCTAGGGGCTTTACGTCGCACCGACACAGATAGGTCTTATGGCGACGATGGGATAGGAAAGGTCTAGGAGTTGGAAGGAAGCGGCCGTGGCCTTAATTAAGGTACAGCCCCAGCATTTGCCTGGTGTGAAAATGGGAAACCACGGAAAACCATCTTCAGGGCTGCCGATAGTGGGATTCGAACCTACTATCTCCCGGATGCAAGCTCACAGCCGCGCGCCTCTACGCGCACGGCCAACTCGCCCGGTCACAAATTTATTAGGCTATAAACTTAAGTACCAGTAACATTAACCTATGACCTACAGTATTAGTAACAAACACAGTCACATTAAATATTGCCTATTGTGTGCTATAGAAAACAAAGTGTGTGCTTGTTTATATATCAGTGATACAGAACTCCTGTGTTTTTAATTTATTCCACTTTTAAAGCACTGTCATAATGGAAATGCTTATCAAGGATTCTGTTCCGATTAACAACTGAAGGACCATCTTGATCAGCTAAGCCAGGTAGGCCTACATTTTTTCTCGAAGACTAAATAATTCCTGATAAGTTATCTTTTCTCTTCTAGATAGTGATGGAGTTCATCTTCTGGTGGGGGGGGGAAAGGGTGTCGTCTTCCTTTGTTTGAAGAGCAATATTATGTAGCAGAACGGTAGCTACTAAGACAAAGATATTGTTACTGTTTTTAAACCTAATGATAAGGCGGGAAATCTCCTTTTGCATACTCCATATTGTCGTTCAGTGTTTCTTGTCTTAATATGGGCTCTATTGTAGTTTTCCTTGCCTTGATTTCGTGGATTTAAGAATGGCGTAAGAAGAAAATGTGTAAGTCGATATGCATTATCCCCTAGGAGATGTCCTTGGATTCTTCCCATCTCAAATTTCATTCTTATTTCAGAATTATCAAAAATAAAACTTGTTATGAACCAATCCAGGCCATCTAGCAACAATATTCCTTATTAGTAAATTAGTATCACAAATAGTCTGTACATTAATTGAGAAATGGGACTTTGTTGCGGAAAACTTGTGCATTATGTCCACCAGGAGATAGTATAGATGTGTGTACAGTCAATGGTACCTATTACTCCAGGGAAATTTCTTATCACTTAAAAGTCGCAAATAACTGAACGAGCATCACCTTCAGGAAAACTCATACAGAGGTCTCAAGGAACCAATTGCTTCAGAAACTTTCCTAATATAGCAACAAACTGTTGATTTAGATACACTATTCCCATCTGCTAGTACCAATTGAAAAGAACCCGTAGCATAAAAACGTAGAGTTAAAAGTAGTTGTATGGGTGTTAACGGACGGTTTGTTAGGATATTCCAGTCTATTTTCAATTTGCTCTAAAAGTTTCAGTACTACCATCTTGAAAAGTCTGTACCTAGTTACAAAAGTGAGAATAAATTATTACACTGTCAGGAACTGCACGTTCAGGTCCCAGATTTTTTAATGCTTCTATATACAGTAATTCAGCATCAGTTTTCTCCCACATTAAGACCTTGTAAATAACTTTCTGTGAAATGCTTAAACACTTCCTGTAAAATGCCAAAACACTTAAAACACTTTAAAAAAAGATCTGTAATTTCCAACTACTACTGAACACTGCAGTGTTTCTTCTCGTTTTCTTCATGGGGCCTCTAAATATTAATTTCTAATTAGCAGCGACCTTTAAAATCTTTAGCTACCATGTTTTTCCTTCATTCCCACCTAGGTATACCTGCTTCCTTCACAAAGCTGCAGGTTGTTCTTATTGGGTCTACTTGGATTTTCTCTCTCTCTTCAGCTGGTAGTCCTAGAGTGGAGAGTGATTCTACCCAGCGCCTCACATTCGAAAAGTATGTATTCAGCCGATTCCTCTGCTTCATTGCATTTTCTACATATATTGTCTCTGATTACTCTAATTTTACGTAGGTGTTTTTTCAGATGGTAGTGTCCTGTCAACAGTCCTACTACCCATCTTATATTTTCTCTGCTGAGTTACAACAGTTCTTTAGTATGCTTATTGTTTGGCCCTCTTATCAGTTCCTTTGCAAGCCTGCATCTTGGAGTATTTTTCCACTAATCCACTTGTTTCTTTTGTACCCATTTTCCTATGTAGTGTCGGGCTTGTCGATAGGAAATCCTGCATACAGGTTCTGGGCCTACAAAATGTGTTTCTGCCCCTTCCTGGCCAGTTTATCTGCCTCTTCATTTCATTCTATACCTGCATGCCTTGGTACCCATACTGCAGTGTTTATAACACAGAGACACCATATTAAACGAATCGTCATGTTGGAAGGTCGAAAATCAGCGCGTCAAAATTGACGGGTGCGTTTGACGATCGTCAAATTGAACAGACATGGAAGAAACTAAAAACTGGACGATAAACGAATCGTCAAAGTTAAGGCATCAAATTCATAAACTAAGCTTGGTGAAACTGGCCATTAGAATACTTTATGATGTGGCAAGGGTTGGCATTTTTGAGAAGTGCCATGGCGGGAAATCGTACAGGGATAGAGCCACAGTCCTGTGTTGTAATGCAGATGCAAGCAAGAGACTTGCAACTTCCTTCGGTACAGGAATGTTCGAAAAGCCATGGTGTTTTAAGGGCACTGGGTACTTTCCGTGTAAGTACAAGGCATCTAAAATGCATCCAGTGCAGTAATCCAATGAATAATGCACTTGCACAGGGGAGCCAGCATAGATTTCTCCTCTTCTTTGTATCCTCTTTTCTCTTTACTTTCATTGCGTGAGGTTAGGTTTGCTAGTGATTAAACTAACAAGGGGGCATTCCTTACTCGCCAAGACAGATTTCGCTCAAATTTATATAACATGCAGGGCTTGGCTAGAAATGAAAGTACCGAAAGTGGGAACTCCAGATGGCCAAGCGTTTAGAAAATTAAAATAAAAATGTTGATGCGGGTCTCTCACCGTATGTCACTTACGTTATTGCGCACAGCGAGCAGTTGTTGGCGTAGCGGTAAGAGCTTGGACTAGTAATTCGATGGTCGTTGGTTCAAATCCACGTGTGGAGACTGGTTTTTATGTCAACTTTTATATTGTTCATTTTCTAATTAACCAAAGTGAATAATTCATTTCATTTATTTATACTCAAAAGGCATAGAAAAGGTAAAAAATTGGGATTTCATTGTCAGACTTTTCTCTACCTGCACCAAGAATCTATTGTTTGTGTACAGGCGCCAGGAGCAACCGTCACCTGTCAGATCAAAATGAATCTTACAGCCAAACGACTATTCACATTTATGGCACATTCCCCAAGGAGGGGAAGTAGCCAATAAAGGAGAAAAAATTTCTGTTTGAACACATCGGGAAAGTTTGCAACTCCAAATTTTCTACAATTGTGCGCTCATTAAAAAAAAAAAAAAAATGACATCCTATATGCCTTTTGCATACGCATAAATAAAATAAATAAAAATAAATGAATATATAAAAATTGAAGAAAAACATTCTACACATGGGGTGTCGAATCCATGACCATCGAATTACTAGTCCAAGCTCTTACCGCTACGCCAACTACTGCTCGGCGCGCGCAACTAATGTAAGTGGCTTATACGGTGCGAGAGCCGCGTCAACATTTATTTTTATTTTTTATACGCTTGGGCATCTGATGTTCCCACTTCTGGTACTTTCATTCCTAGCCAAGGCCTGCATGTTCTATAAATTTGAGCGAAATCAGTTTTGAAGAGTAGGAAATGCCCCCTTGTAAGTGCATTATATGAATACTGTAAATGTGCCTTGTTGGATACATTTTGGAATTTTTTTTTTTTTTTTTTTTCTGTGGCATTTGAAAGGTTTAAACTGTGAATCAATGTCAATTGCATGTAATAACGTGTCTTAAGAATATTTTGTGACGCGGCATTTCTTAATTAGGAGATGGCAGTTAATTCAAAATCACTTAATTCAAAGTCACATTTCTGCATCCCTACGACTTCGAATTAACAATATTTACTGTAATGCAAAACTAACAAATGAGTTCGCAGGTGTGTGTTTCAAGGGTTTACATTGCACAAAAAGAATTAACCACCGCCTGTCGTGTTACTCTCCGAGTAAAGAGATCGCGTGTAAGAAGTGTTTTAGATGTGGAGTGTGATAAATTTTTAAATAATTCAGGAGAGGATTCTAGTGATTCAAGAGACGAAGAATCTTGCAATCTACAGCAAATCGAGCCTATTGCAAGTTCAGATTAATGAAATACCTGTCACTTAACAAGGCCTACTTGCTAATTTTTGTGGCAAATATACAGTAGAACCTGAATTATAGTTCCCGGAAACTAAGTTTTCCCATATTATTCATTTAAATTATGTGGTGCCGCGAGTAACCTAATTCAATCATCGTGTAAAAATTCTGCATTATCAGTTCCTCGAAGAAACGATTTCCCGTATCAAACGTCCAGAAATTTCAGTCCCATCAACGCTAATTCCTCGATCATGCGTTTCTAAAAAAAACTGTATCTCAAGAAAGGACGGCTACGGCATACTTACGGACCTTGGTGTTAACGTCCCGTCATTGTGATAATTAGAGGAAGTAGCCTACTGTACTGGAAAAGCGATCGGCGGTGCACTTGTATAAAGCTGCGTTTACACTAGCGAAACTCTCTCGCGAAAATCGCTCCGGCGAAACTTACTCGCTTCGAGTCAAATTTCGCACTACCCTAAACAGAGCGAAATTCAGAGCGAGTGGGGCTTATATTTAGCTTACCTTTTTATTAGAATTATGAATATACCTCGGTGTATGAAGCACGAAAGTTTCATCATTCAGAGCTATGCAGCAAAGACTGGTTGTGAAGATGAAGGAAAAGAACATTTTGGAGAAGACAGGAAAGAATAAGAGGAAATTGAACGATCATCATAGGGGATATGAATGCTCAAGTAGAGACTGTGAGAGATGGATATGAAAGTATTCTAGGAGCAGATGGATGAGTTCCACGAAACCCAGAAGGAACTAGACTCCTTGATCTCTATCCGAGGAACAACTTTGTAATAGGGAACTCATACATACATACATACATACATACATACATAATCATAGACTGTTATGCCTTTCAGCGTTAAATCTGCAAGCCTCTGAATTTACTAAACACCGCCACAATCCTCGACTTGCAACTAGCGTTATGGCTGATAGGAAAAACTTAAAACGGTCCACCTTTTCAATACAAAAAGTTATATTTTATTTATAACATGTATTTGTACTTGGAACTAGTTTCGACGCTGTGTTTGCGTCATCATCAGCCAAAATGGGAAAACAGGCAAGCATGTAGGCATTTATGTTACACAAGGCGTTACATTAAACAATACACATCTTACAAGGAGATAAAAACAGGGACGAATATAGGAAACAAATGAATCGTTGAGAAAACAAAAGTTATACAAATTAAAAATAACCTTAACCACACATCTTGCAGTGCGAAAGTGTTCTTCTTGAATGATTCCTGAATGTAAAACACACGCGCACACATTTCTGAGGAGCCAGCAGGCAGGACAAAGTAAAGTGAAACCTTAAGAGTTCTTCTGAGAAGAGTTCATCATTTTTCTATGTTCCGACTAACTAATGAAGTCTCCCTTGAGTTCCTGATAAACATATACAACAGGAAATTCTCCTTCACTCTCCACACTAGCTATAAAGAACAACGGTAAAATTTTAAATATTGCGCAGAGGCGTGAAAGCATGATTTTGAACATGATATAACTCCTTCAGATAACCCAGTTTTTACACAAGGTGTTACATTAATATAATATAATATGTATAACTTTCCCTGTTTTTTATCTCCTTGTAAGATGTGTATTGTTTAATTTTCCTGTTGTGTATGTTTATCAAGAACTCAAGGGAGACTTCATTAGTTAGTCGGATCATAGAAAGAATGATGAACTCTTCTCAGAAGAACCCTCAAGGTTTCACCTTACTTTTTCCTGCCTGCTGGCTCTTTAGAAGTGTGTGCGCGTGCATTTTGTATTCAGGAATCATTCAAGGCAAATATTTTTGTACTGCAAGTTGTGTGGTTAAGCTTATTTTTAATATGTATAACTTTGCTTTCTCAACGATGCATGTGTTTCCACATTCGTCCCTGTTTTTATCTCCTCGTAAGACGTGTATTAATTAATGTAACACCTTGTGTAAAAACTGGGTTATCTGAAGGAGTTATATCATGTTCAAAATCATGCTTTCACGCCTCTGCGCAATATTTAAAATTTTACCGTTGTTCTTTATAGCTAGTGTGGAGAGTGAAGGAGAATTTCCTGTTGTATATGTTTATCAGGAACTCAAGGGAGACTTCATTAGTTAGTCGGAACATAGAAAAATGATGAACTCTTCTCAGAAGAACTCTTAAGGTTTCACTTTACTTTGTCCTGCCTGCTGGCTCCTCAGAAATGTGTGCGCGTGTGTTTTACATTCAGGAATCATTCAAGAAGAACACTTTCGCACTGCAAGATGTGTGGTTAAGGTTATTTTTAATTTGTATAACTTTTGTTTTCTCAACGATTCATTTGTTTCCTATATTCGTCCCTGTTTTTATCTCCTTGTAAGATGTGTATTGTTTAATGTAACGCCTTGTGTAACATAAATGCCTACATGCTTGCCTGTTTTCCCATTTTGGCTGATGATGACGCAAACACAGCGTCGAAACTAGTTCCAAGTACAAATACATGTTATAAATAAAATATAACTTTTTGTATTGAAAAGGTGGACCGTTTTAAGTTTTTCCTATCATCCTTCTCAGTTCAATACGGACAAAAATGAAATTCTTAGGTTTAAATTAAATAGCGTTATGGCCTCTTAGTTCTATACCTCTTATCTTTAAATCGTTAGAAACAGAGTCTAACCATCATCGTCATGGTCTACCTCTACTTCTCTTACCCTCCATAACAGAGTCCATTATTCTCCTAGGTAACCTATCTTCCATTCGCCTCACGTGACCCCACCACCGAAGCCGGTTTATGCATACAGCTTCATCCATCGAGTTCATTTCTAAATTAGCCTTTATCTCCTCATTCTGAGTACCCTCCTGCCACTGTTCCCACCTGTTTGTACCAGCAATCATTCTTGCTACTTTCATGTCTGTTACTTCTAACTTATGAATAAGATATCCTGAGTCCACCCAGCTTTCGCTCCCGTAAAGCAAAGTTGGTCTGAAAACAGACCGATGTAAAAATAGTTTTGTCTGGGAGCTGACTTCCTTCTTACAGAATACTGTTGATTGCAACTGCGAGCTCACTGCATTAGCTTTACAACACCTTGATTCTATCTCCCTTACTACATTACCATCCTGGGAGAACACACAACCTAAATACTTGAAATTATTGACATGTTCCAGCTTTGTATCACCAATCTATTCAATTCTGTTGAATTTCTTACCTACTGACATCAATTTAGTCTTTGAGAGGCTAATTTTCATACCATACTCATTGCACCTATTGTCAACATAACGGCCTTTCATTGATTTTAATGATCTACCTTTAATTCCAGTCCCCCAGTATAGCGAACATCTTTTCCCTCGGTACCCTGTCATATGCTTTCTCTAGATCTACGAAACAAACACAACTACCTATTCCTCTCGTAGCATTTTGCAATTACCTGGCGCATACTGAAAATCTGATCCTGACAGCCTCTCTGTGGTCTTAAACCACACTGGTTTTTCACCCAGCTTCTTCTCAACGACTGATCGCACCCTCCCTTCCAAGATGCCAGGTATACTGCCTGGTATACTAATCAATGAGATACCTCAATATTTGCTGCAATCCTTCCTGTTCCCTTGCTTATAGATAGGTGCAAATACTGCTTTTGTCCAATCTGAACTACCTTACCAACACTCCATGCTAATCTTACTACTCTATGAAGCAATTTCATCCCTGCCTTCTCACTATACTTCACCATTTCAGGTCTAATTTCATATATTCCTGCTGCTTTATGACAATGGAGTTTATTTACCATCCTTTCCACTTCCTCAAGCGCAATTTCACCAACATCATTTTTCCCCTCCGCATGAGCAACACCACCAGGGCGATTTCCTTTTACAGTGAGAAGATGTTCAAAATATTCCTTCCACCTCTCCAGCAATTCCCTGGGATCTACGAGTTCACCTGAAAATACGTGTCATGGTAATCTATTTATACTGTGGCTTTCTTTCAGCAGCTCTTCCGTATATCAGCCTGTTTCGGTATTGTTCACAAACAAGGAAATCTGTTGGCCGTGTGTTTCACATGTATTACAAAGTACAGAATAAGTTTTCGGGCATTACCCCTTTTAAGAAGTTTCCTGCGTAAGTGGTTTATTTTTGTGGTCCCTTGAAAAACTTAACAGAGTTTCACTGTATCTTGGAAGTTTTATCTCTGATACTGGTTCTATAGACAAGGAAATTTCCCAACAGAATTCAGACAGGTAGCAACTTCTACAAAATAGCTAAAAGACAATATGGGACAAAAAGAAATGTAAGAGTCATATGAAACCTATTGCATACTAATCCTCACCTATGGTTGCGAAACATGGAGAATGAGAAATACAGATTTCAGTAGAATCCAGGCAGCAGAAATGGGATCTGTCCATAGCATGATCGGTAAAACACGGAGGGACAGAGTCCGTAATGAGGAAATCCGCAAGCAGGCTCACGTTGTATGACTGCAGGACAGAATAACATCGCAGCGACTGAGATGATATGGACATATGCGACGCATGTGAGATAACATTACCGAAACATGTATGATCTAAAACTTGAAGACAAAAGACCAAGAGGGCGACCAAGGCTCAGGTACAAGGACATGGCGATTGACATTGAACAGCGAGGACATACTTTGGAAGGCATCGAAGGAGAGAAGTTCACAGACCGGAACTGGTGTAGAGAGAGAGAGAGCAAGAGTGAGTGAGTGAGTGAATGAGTGAGTGAGTGAGTGTGTAGTCCTCTACTTTCGGAAACTTGCCACCTTTTGGTCCGTGAAATGCTTTGCGAGACTTGTCGGTCACTTGAAGTGCACTTCTCCGGTACAGCATGTTGCGTTTGGACACTGAATACTTGCTGCCCACTGCCCTATGCCCATATGTTTCAGCATAACTGACCACCGTGAGTATATATGATGCAGCATTACTCGAATTCTTGCTCACTGAGGACTAACAATTTTGGGATCACAGAAAATGCTTGTCACGTACCCGAAACACTCGTAATGTTTCTATCAGACTGGAGTAGAACGTCAGTAGTCACTTCAGCGCCGATTTTCACACTGAATGAGTGCAGTGATATTACCTATAGGCCGATAACAGCACGCTGCCCAGTATTGGAAATGCCTGATTTCACAATAGGAAGGCTGCTACTCAGGCAGTTGACATCTTTATTTTGAAACGCATCCAAAGCTGCGCGATGGATGTTCGAAGAAGTCTGTGCGTCAAATATGTGATCATTTCTTTTTCTCCACTATGGACCCAAAAATTCTGGGATATGTAAATTATGCAAGGGCGTTAATTATGCAAGAAAATACGGTGCTTATTGACATCCAGAAGACAATGTTGTACCCACAGGAAAAGTATGGACAGCGCTGAGAAATAAAGGAGCCGTTGAGGTGATTGTACATATGTTCCAGGCATTCAATAGAAACTGTAAAAGCATAGTGAAGACTAATAAGAGTGGAATGAGGCTGGTTTGAATTTAAAACAGGTCTGGGATACAGAAGTGTGTTTCCTCTTGTTTGTCACTATAATGGACGAAGTACATTTGTATTTCGCCTTAAAACTATAAAGTGGTACTTTCTTGCCACTTGATCTTATTTTCTAATATTTGTGTAGTCTTGAAATTGTATCTAGGCTTTTGCTTGTGACCTAATTGCTTTAACTACCAGCTAAATTGTTCTGCTTGAAACATACCTCTGGCTATACCACACCACTTTGAAACCTGGGGTTACCTATGCTATGCCGGGGGGGGAAAAAAAAAAGAAAAAGAAAAAAAAATTGTGAGAGCTCCACCTCATGGTGTACTGGCTTCAGAAAGTTGTGATAATCCAATTTTTTTTACAGAACCTATAGACCACTATATTAAGAGAATCTCTTTGTGCTTCATACATTTTTCTTCTCTAAATGTAACTGAGACATTCCCATGTTTTCAATAGGCCTAAATTTACTGTTTAGCCTATATCAAAAACACACACATAATTAGAACAGTTAGTACAGGTTCTGTGCCTCTGTATGGCACATCTTCAGCTATAAAGATAATTTATATCTAAAAAAGACTATAGACGAGTTGTTTAAAATCACATGGAAAACATTCTAAAAGTTTAAAAAAAAACATTTGTGTGTATGCTACCAACCGTCTTCATCTAGTTGGAAGTTATCTGCCCTCTTACTACTTTTGGTTGCATTTTTTAAATCCTTAATTTAGTGGTTTGTAGTTACAGGTCAGAGTGCAGTCCCAAATCTTCCGGTAAAGGAAACTATTTTAATCGGAACACATGTTAAGTAACACAGTGTTCAAGCAACTGGGTAGATCTCTAGTTATTCAAGGCATCCGTAACTGTTTGTTCATAACATCGTCTGACACCAATAACAAAATCTTACTTTTGTGCTTTATTTCAGCACGGTATTTCAAAATGCTTAATTTCTTCGAAAATACGCAACTGTCTACACCGAGATCCTACAACAAAGAACACTATATTAAAAACACATTCCTACAATTATGTACATTCCTAGACCTGTATCATACAATGCATAAATGAGTTATTTAACATACGGTCTAGCAGAGGCGAACGGAATAAAATCTTATGTACATTTGCAGAAAATATTGTTGAATTTAACAATGCCTGTCTAGCCATAGCCCTGTTTCAACAGCTGGCCATTAGATGACATGCTACGACTGAGAAGCCCAAGTGGCAACACTGCAGGAACAAGAAGCTCAGCAAGGCATAATGCTGGTCACTGCACACATCACTAGTATGTTACTTAACCACGCAAGAGCTGTACACTTGTTCTATAATATACCAGTCTCTGTGCTAATTTTTTATATAAGTGTTCCCAGAAAATAATGGCAGTCGCTGTAGCACAAGAGTTTTGCGTAGAATCATCACATTCACTACTGGCGTAAATAAAGAATGACAAGACAGGCTTACCATTTTGAGAACCAAACTAAGGCCAGTATGCAGTAATTGATAAGAAGTGTTAGAAATATTTAACTGGATAAGAAGTTATAGCCATCGCGTTTTGCATGTAATGTTAGTTTGTGGCATACCAAATTTTGTGTTTTACACTAAACTGCACTATCCTGTGCAAAAACATAGTTTAAGATAACTAGACTGCTGCCATAATATTGCGTAGATATCAATAACAAGGTCTCATTTTGTGTGCTATGACTGTGTACAGCTTTATCCATGAAAGAGCACAATACTGAATTACTAGGAAAACTTACGTTTTTTGCAATTCCATTCATGGAGTATCCACAAGGATCAAAAAGGAAGTCATCAATCGCCATGTTGGGTATCAGCTTCTCAATGCCGGATTTCTATTAATGAAAACAGGGACATTATATCACAACGAAAACAAAACATACAGCATTAGGAAGTCAAAGTTACTCGTTTTTCCTTTCCCTCTTTACTACTTAAAACATTGGCATTATCTAAAGTAAACATTAGTACTGTGAGAAAATCAAGTTTCATGACCAAAAATGTTGAGAACTCTCCTTAATGTGAAAATTCACTTTCAAGAATATTATAGGATATAACAAACACAGGGCAATAATACAGTACAGAACTAATTCTGTCTTATTGTAGTTATGAAGAAAACAGGATCTTATTACAGTAAAACCTCGTTAATTCAAACTCTCTGGGGCACTAAAACCTGACTTCGAATTACGTGATTTTGAATTAACAGCTAACCCCCAATTCATCATCACAAAATACTGTAAGACCCATTACTGAATGCAATTAACCTTGATTCACAGTTCAAACCTCTCAAGTGCATTGGAGAAAACTTTTTTCAAAATGTATCCAACAAAGTGCATTGACATTAGTCCTATTCAAATAATGCTGTTAAATCACTGGCAAACATAACCTCACGCAACAAAAAAAATCCACACGATTCAAAGACGAAGACAAATATTGTTGGCTCCCCTGTGCAAATGCTGTTTTTATTACTTTACTGTTTGCATTTTTTAGATGCCTTGTACTGGCACAGAAAGTGCCCGACACCCTTAAAACATCGTGGCTTATCGAACTTCCCTGACAACGGGACGGAGTCTCTCGCTTCCGTGTGCATTACAAGTTTCAACAGAGTACAATGACCCCCACCCTTGTAAGATTTCCCGGCTGGCGCTAATCTCATTTAAAACCTTAAGTTCATTTGGCCTGGGCATTATAAAAGATGCAGTTTTGTTAACAATGACACACTGTGTACGAATTGATTATATGAGCCACTCTTTTTTGCCAATCATCTGTGTCGCCACGTTTGCAGATTCTGCTTCTCCGCACACTATCTGTTACGTGATGATATGGTGTTCCCTAAAACGCTGAATACAAAAGACTCACGATTTCACTTCAATTTTGCAAATATGAAGCTAATAGACACACCGAAGTGAGTGAAAGTTGGGTTAGCTACCCCTGTATGTTTCGGAAGATTCGTTCTACCACGACGCGGATAAATTTACAATTTAAAATACTCTGTAAAATACTACTTTTTGCAAAACTTAAAGGCAGTTTTGAATAAAAAGTCCATTTTGATACTGGGACCGACATTCTTCTTCGAATTATGAATTATCCGTATTTCAAATTAAACAATTTAAACAACGTGGAAAACCGTACCTCAGGTTTCCAGAACGAGGGCTTCTTTGAATTAGGCGTGATTTTGAATTAACCGATTTTGAATTAGCAAGGTTCTACTGTACTTGGCCTCAAATTTAATGTCTAATAATTTCATGCAGGTTTGATAAAAATATGCCAAATTATTCCCACATCAGATGTAAGATAACACATGTTACTCTCACTGTTAATATAATTTATGAAACAATACATGCTATTAATAATCCCAGCTGCTTAAGTAAAACAACTTTATAGAAGCTTAAGAAAATCGTTAAAATCTTGGAGGAGGAGGAACAAACCAATTTAAAGCATCCATCATTATGCAAAAAAGGGCAGAAAGGATAACATAACAGAACAGCACAATCCAATAATCCTGGCAATACTAGAAGGTAAACTAAGATTACTCCCAGAAAATATAGAAGGAAAGTAGTTTGAGTTGTGAACTACACGATTGCAATAATGTGGTTGTAGCAGTTAAAAGGTCAATGTACAATTATAATTCTTAAGCTTGTCTCTAATGGGAGACTGGGGGATATATAGCAATTTTTGAATTATGAAATTTATTTTAGGGGCTAGGGACACTCAAGGGCATTTAAGCCTATTCAATGTTCTCAATATTCTGGGATCGAAGTATCAAATAGCCAATGACCGTTTGTATGGCTAGAGCATTCTACATTACTGTAATAGGATAAAAATTATTTTCTGCACTTCTATAAAAGTTTCAGTTGAACCTAGGTTAACAGAATACAGCTTCAAAATTTCAATATTTTAGTCCATTGTATAATGGAATCTGAATGTATTGTTCCCAGAAGTTAGGTTTTCCTGGACGTTGCCTCAATTTTTAATATTTAGAAACAGTATTGTAGCTGGTTATCAGGGTCCTTAGAACTTAAATCACTGCACAAAGAGGTAGTGTATTCCACTAATGTTCATTTCCCCCCCCCCCCTCTCTCTCATCATCACCGCAACCATAACCATCATCAATGTCTCACTCCAGTTGCCCAGGTGTGGTTAACAAGCCTCCTGCACTCCTTTCTGTCCTTCCACTTTTGCTGCGCCATTACTTCCGCCACATCCAATCCAGCTTCTCCAATGTTCATCCAAATCTGATCCATCCAACTTCTCGGTCTTCCAACTGGTCTCTTTCCCTTAACTTCTTCCAATTCCCTTCTTGCTACCTGTTAGTTTCCCATTCTTCGTACATGTCTGAACCATCTCAGTCTTGCTTTCTGCATCTTCTGTACTAACGGTTCTATATTTGGCTCTTCTGATTTTTATATTTTGAATTCTATCTCTTCTTGTCTTCTTAACCGACGTTCTTAAAAATTTCATTTCTACTGCTTGGATCTTACTATCTTGTCACTTATTAGTTACCAGGGTTTCTAAGCCATATGTTACAATTGGTACGAAATACGGTTTATATAATGTTAATTTCATTCTCTTGGGTACATAGTCTTCCCATAAAAGCTCTTGACTTGATAAAATATTGTACCTTTACTTAGTCTTATTAATTTCAGGGTTGATTTCATTATTTGCATTAATAATGCTACCCAGATATGTAAACTGTTCTACATTCTCTAACCGTTCTCCAGATGTTCACTTGGTTTCTCTTTTTCTCTTTTCCACCATCACCATTGATGATTACAAGTTCACTCACAATCTAGTTCTCCACTACAGTTTTTACTCACAATCATGGTCAAACACACTGCAGAAAAGTGTGTCTAACTCCTGTTTTCCACATTGCTTCTACTGGCACTGTGCTGTACTAGAACAGTTCATAATTAGCAAGCCTCACTAACCTCCATGTAGCCATCTGATGGACTCGCTCCCAATGAACGATTCATTACGGACTTTCAACCACCTGTTTAAGCGTGCTCACTTGCAATCAACAGAAACAAGACTGTCTCGCTGGGTTCACTTTATATTAGCCTGTATAAGATTCACTTGGTTTCCACTTGCACATCATTCTGGGTACATTCTTCATTGTGAATAAGCTTTCAGCTTGTTCCAAGAGCTTCCACATCGTAAGCCTCCACAATTTGCATGCACTATTGTTTTTGTTGCTGCTCAGCTAGTATTGTCATCCACCGGTCCCACGTTCTTGGCTTTCAATAATCACAGCATTAATTCGAGGAAGAGTTTAAGAGTGTTCCCCATTTCTGTGTACTAAAGGGTTGTTTTTAAGACTGTCACTTCACCCTTCCGAGTTGTACCCGATCTTAACTAAGCAAATTTATACTGTCTATAGATTACTTATTTAGCAGACTTTCCCCTCTGCATTCTTTTCTCACTTATCTTTCAGTACCCTTAATTTTCATTAAACCCCTGAAACATTTAAACGCTGTTTTAGCAATGAGTTTACTTAGCATCTTGTTTAGTCCTCTAAGCAGATCTAATCTTTTTAGACCTTGCAGGAGCCTTTTCCACTTCTGTAGAATTTTGTAAAATACATATATATTTTTGCAACTACGATAGAATTTTGCAAATTTTTGACAATGGTGAAATTAGCACCTTTTTAAAATCTACCAATGCATTCTTAATTCACTACCATGCTATGGTTTTCCAATAAGTGATATGCAAGACCTTTCCCTCCTGTCAAAGGCTGGATCCTCGATATATCTTACCACATGTACATAGTGGCATACCAAATAAATTTCATAAACATGAATGATTCAGAAATTTTTGTTTCACTCTGCAAGTGCACAGTAATTCATATATCCACATAATTTATATCTGAAGTGAAGATGTCATCAAAGAACCTTAATTCTAACAACTTCAACTATTTGCTAATACAATATATCACAGGAGCTCGAGGGCAATAAAATATGTCATAACAGGTTGTCGCAACACTGCAACAGAATGGGCCGATAAGCTACATGCATACCTGCCAACTTTTAGAAACCAAAAATACGAAGATTTTTTAATTCTTGGATTTCGCCACATATATTCCACCACAGTCTATGTGAAAAAAGGTCAGGATAAAAGGCATACATATCTACAGTTACAATGCGAACTGACCATTAAATTTAAAAACTTCAACTAAGAAAACATAAAAATGGTCACAAAAAAAATTACCTAATAACTCATTTTTGACACTTACATACGGATAATATTTATGTCACACTGACACACGTAACAAAATGCATAATACCGTATTTTCTCGCGTAATTAACGCACATTCTTGAAGAAAAATACAGGCGAAAACTTCGGATGCGTAAATTATTCAAGGACTTCAGATCTTTACAAATTATTTACAATTCATTTACATTTAAAAGATACATCAAATATAATGTAAACACAATTGGTTCAACTCATTTGCGGTTATAGTCATTTAGCGTAAAATTCCGACGTGAGATTTTTTCTGAAAAGTCAAATAGGGTACATAAGGAAAGTTAGACAGGTGGGTATGAAGTACCGACACTAGAAAATATTCTCATTACGAGCTGACAATACGACCTGAAAGACATACCGGCAAAAAAAGAAAACTGTCCAACACGAGATGGGCCGGGCATCGAAGGAGGGACCCTGCTACATTACCCCAAACCGTTCATATCCAATCTTGTATGAGTGATGTGTCCATCCATCCTTTTTCTTGAATACAGTACAAACGTGGATCACTCGCGGAAATTTAACTTTAAGCATTGTTTTTCATTTTAGAACAATGTAAGGTGCAAGCTTTCTGCCATCAGCTGTTACAGCAAGCATTGCAGTACATCGTTGTTTCTTGCTTCCGGAGCGTGTACGATAACACTGCATATTCCTTTCTTATCGATTGTTCGATTTTGTGGCATGTGGAAACTGATTGGAGTCTGACCTGCGGTTCCTATAATGGAGATCAAATATTCCTTCACTTTACTCTTCTCAATCACAAAGCGATGAAAATGGTTGAAATCATTCGTCATTTTTTGGCATAATGTTGTTCTTCGTCGACGAGAAAGTCCATTTCTTTTCATAAAATTAATCAAGCCTCGACTAACCTTCAAATCCGAGACACTGATTCCATGTGCCGCTGCTATTTCTCATTCTTTAAAATACAGCATTTCGTGAGAAACGGCTTACCCAATATTGCATAACAAAATTGTATGTTTGAGCAGATACTCTACTTGTGGAAACTTGCCGCTCTTTGGTCCGCGAAATGCTTTGCGAGACTGTTGGCCGCTTGAAGTGCACTTCTGTTACCGCGGTAGTGCATGTTTGATTTGGACACTGAATACTTGCTGCCCACTACTCTATTCAGGTATGTTTCGGCGTAACTGATCACCGCGAGTTTGTATGATGCAGTATTACTCCAATACTGTGGACTGACAATTATGAGATCACAGAATGTCCCGTACCCGAAACACTCGTAAAACTAGTGCAATGGGATTTCCTGACGGCTAATAACAGCACGTTGCCCTGTGTTTGGAATGCCCGCTTTCGCAATAGGAAGCCTGCTACTTGAGTACTGACATCTTTATTTCGAAACGCATCCGGAGCTGAGTGATGGATGTTCGAAGTTGTGGGTGCGTCAAATACGTGGACATTTCCTTTTCTCCACTTTGGACCCAAAAATATTGGGATGCGTAAATTATGCAAGGGCGTTAATTACGCGAGAAAATACGGTAGTTTCCTTAAACAGACGGTAAAATAAACGGAAATTTATAGGTATCTCTGAACACTTGGAGACTACGTTTGTTATATTTTTTGGCCATAACGAGAAAAAAAATGCCAGAAACTGTCACCGACACGACACCCTTAAAAACATTCAACTCATTAAAATTATGCACTTAAATACGCGGAACTACCACATACAAAACAATTCAGTATGTCCCATACATTATTAACATGCGCCTTTGACAGAGGGGGGAAAGCACAGAAATACAAGGGGGGGAAAAAAGTGGCCTACAACTCCGACGAAACTACGCACAGAAACTATGTTAACAGCGCGCGAACAACACAATAAAAAACTCATTATTTCGTCCCGATTAACTGAGTCGTTAGCGCGCACTAGCATCTTGCTTGCAGGACGATCGCCGCCCCGAATCCCCAGCTGTATCAAGCGCACACGCTGCTGTGGTGAGCGGGAAACACGATACACGAAGGCACCGGACGAAACACTCACGAAATAAAGTATCAAATAAATAGCTTGAAAATGAGGTTTCGTAAATTACATAAGCGCATAAGAATTTATCCTTTATCCTAGGGGAAGAGTATTGGCCGTACTAGAGGTTATTTTAGTCAAAATTCGGAAGAAGTAAAAATAAATCGGAAAATCGGAAGACGAGTTAAAAACCGGAAAGTTTCCGGGTAAATCGGAAGGGTTGGCAGGTATGTACATGCCTTGGTCTTAAACCATTAAATACTGGCAGCACTTTCATACTGCAACCAATTCACAATCCTTAATAGATTTATATTCCACTTTTGCATGTGCCTTTTGAGCATCTCAAATCTACTACTTTCCTAAAAAAGGTTTGGAATTCACAAACAAAACGTTGTCTTTACGGGAGATGCAATCCAACCAATAACAGTGATAGAGCACTGAACTGACCCTAGTTACAGGACAACATAGCAAATCTAAGGAAAAACAATTTTGTCTATAGTAGGTTAAAATTTAACTAAAACATGCAATTTATGTTCTCTCCTCCTCCCTATGCCTAACTTCTTTTAAATGTGATTGCCTTGATACTGAAAAAGAAAAAAAAAAAAAAAAAAAATACTTTGAATGGTCTTCAACATAGAAATGAAAAATATTACCTGAATTTCTGGAATCCCATCCATTTTAAAATGAAGCTATTGACAAAATGAAGCTTCTTCATTTCACTGATTTTATTAAATCTAAATTTTAAGACAATGAAATATATTATGAGCGCACAACATAAAAAGGAAGTATAAACTTAATGAAATTAAAATCAGTCAAGAACTCTTTAAGAATTCGAAAACAAAAAATTACCCTTTTCTTTGCTGTTAGCAGGGAGGGCTGCCCGCAGCACGGATGAAATGCGGATCTGGGCTGGTCTCACGCCGATAGGCACAGGGCTACTGCAAAATCAGACCGTTTGAGTAATCGCGGCCAAATGCTATTACGCACCTGAAGACCAGTATCTCCCCCAGCCAGCCCGAGTTAAGCCCAGCTGCCCGAGAGCTGGCTAGTGCAGAGCTATACCTCACTATGCCAAGCGATAGCAGGCTTACATCTACCTACAAGTGGCATGCTCTCCCAACACATTACGGCAAACTAAGATAACCACTGCAATATACAATGTAACAAGCTCTTTGAACATAATTCAGTTGCCTTCAGAAAACAGAAATCTCAGTCTAAAACTCTGGTTATAATGGTGTTCATTTCTAGACAAAGGATCAGAAAAACTTTCATTGTCATCCAGAAATAATGGTTTACACAATATAGTAATCTATATACCATACCTACTGGAAAAACCACATCAATACTCGATTTTGGATTAGATTTTAAATGTCGGGATAGTGTTTTATACCGATGGATATAAAATCTTTCCAAGAAGAGCAAACTAAATTACAATGGAAGATCAAATAAACAATATAATTATTAAAACAAGTGCATAATTAATATAACTTGCAGCTACCTACTGCTAATTTTTCTTGCTGCTGATAAACAGCAACATACTTTCAGCATGTACCAAACACAGGAAGCAAGGGGAGAAATGTCATACAGAAGAGCACCAAAAAATAACCAGAGAAAGTAAAAAATTCGGTACAACTGAATTTGTAGAAGATGTAACGTAAGGACAAAATTATGAAAAGTTAACTTAGGTAGTTATACTGAAATTCTGCAGTATTCAAAATCATAAATTTAAAAAATTAAATGAAGCCAGGCTACTGCTATCAATGGCATGAGTGAGGCATGTAAATATGTCATTACTAGAAATACTCACCTGGGTAGCCTCCGCAGCCGAGGACGACTCATCCCGCGTGAAAAGGTTCATAATTGCTGGATCCAGATCAGTCATCAAGATCTCCAAGGTCTGGTCAGGTTCTGGGATATTCATTGTATGCTTCTTGTTGCTATTGTTGAGAGGATTCAGTGTGTATAGATACCAGCAGTCATGATTTTCAGTGCCCAAGCAGTATGCAGTGCCATCTGAAGAAAAATCTTGCATAAGAACCCTTCAATATCATTTACTACTAGATACATTAATAAATTTGCAATAAAATTTAACAAAAACACACACAAAATTACAATTAGAACCGAGACCTAAACACAGGGAACTTTTCAGTCAACATAGCAACTGTTGAGGCTTTCATTTCAAATGATTCTCTTCTATTTAGCTCCTATATTGTTTAATATGGACAATTCAAGATTGCGTCCACACCCTGTGCCGATATGACTTAGATACTAAGGGGAAAAATCTCCGTTCAGTCAGTTTTTGCAATATAATTTTTTACAATTCGCTGTTACCAAACACAGGAAGCAAGGGGAGAAATGTCTGTTACAGAAGAACACCAAAAGATAACCAGAGAATGAAAACTGATGGTACAACTGAATTTGTAGAAGATGTAACGTAAGGACAAAATTATGAAAGTATTGAAGTCATTAGGTTCCCTTCTACCAAGTCCACTTTCAGTTCCATTTTGATATCGTTCCTTATGGTCCTTGCACGTTTTTTTTGGGGAGTTTGTAGAAACACAGTATTTACAAGATACTTTACGTCACACTGACACATAATTTGGCGATGATAGTATAGGAAAGGGCTAGGAGTGGGTAGGAAGCTGCTGTGGTCTTACGGTACAGCCCCTGCTTTTGCCTGGCGTTGTTAATAACAATGGCAATGCTTGACCTAGTATTGTCAAATATCACTCCCATTACTGTCGATAAAAATTTCCATCCTCTCATACCAGAGGACAAACATCACCCGGCCTTAAACATTACTTTTTGTTACCAAAAAAAGGGAGCAAAATGTAATGATGCGGGAATTAAAACTGTATACAATTATAAGAAGGCAGATTTTGAATTGTTATACAGAGGACTTTCACACATAGATTGGAGCTTTCTGGAAAATAACACTGATGTTAACCAGGCACTAGATATATTTTATTTTGGATTTTATTCTGTTATAAATTCCTGTGTTCTGGCAACCGTCAGGAAAAAGAAATGATACCCCTGTTGGCTTACGCAAGAGATAATAAGAAATATTAGGCGGAAAGCATACCATCACAGGAAAATGCACCAAGGGCAGAAAAACTAGACTTTCCAGTTCTTGAAATTCAAAGAATTGAGAAGAAGTGTTAAGAAAGACATAAGCATCGTGTATAAAGCTTATATCTGGCAGGTAGAGCATGAAATAGGCGTAGATACTAAGAACTTTTGGGCATTCGTTGAAAGTAAGCAAAGGAACCCCTATGTCAGTGTAATGAAATACAATGGAAAAGAACTATTAAGCGACAAATCTGTTGCAGACAATTTTTGCGGGCTGTTTCTCATCTGTATGCTCAGAGAAACGGGCGCGGTATGATTTACCGAAATATGAGAATACCGAAATAGATCCATTGATGAATGTACTAAATGTTAATGAAATTAATACTACCGAAATTCAAAACTCAATACGGAAGATGAAACCTAAAAAAGCCGCAGGCCCAGAACTAATCCCTCAGTATATAATTAAAGGCTGCGGATATATTTCATTACAACCCCCCACCCCCCTCAATTATTTTTAACTTTTGCTAAAAACGAACTTTTCCTACAAAGTGGAAGATAACGCGAGTTAGTCCACTTCACAAATCAGGGGATAGGTCAGTAATTAATAACTACAGACCCGGTGCAATTTCTTCTGTGTTAGCAAAAGTCTACGAACAAACCCTATATCAGCATGTGTTCGAACATGTAGAAATTATCACCAGTGACCCCCAACATGGCTTCAGACCGGGGAAATAGACGACAAATCTGTATGAGTTCACTCATGAAGTGTCGGCAGCCATGGATTCAGGAGGCCAAGTTGATGTTTTCACAGATTTTTTAGAAAAGCATTCGATAAAGTTGATCACGATGTTTTAAAGTAATTAGCATATTATGGACTTTCTCACAGCTTAATAAAATTATTTGCATCATATCTCTGATAGACAACAATTTGTGTTTTATAAAGGATTACAATACTCGATCTGGTGTCCCACCATGGACCATTACTCTTCTTACTAGTCTACTTATTAATGATCTCCCTAAATGCATACAGTATTCAAACATATTGCTATTCACAGACAATGTAAAAATTTTCAAAACCATTCGTTCACAGGTAGACTGTAGATTTCTTCAGAAAGACCTCGATAACATATCACGTTGGAGCGTTATTAACAAGTTAGATTTTAACATTAACAAGTGTCATGTAATAGTACTTTCCAGGAATAAAAATAAAATTAGTCACTCGTATAATATTTTGAATACAAATCTGTCATCAGGGAATTCTATCAAGGATCTTGGTGCACATTTTGATGCTAAATCGACGTTCCCTCTACACATAAACGAAGTTGTTGCAGATACTTACAGAATATTAGGATTTATTAAGAGATGCACACACGACTTCACAAATCCCAAGGCAATAAAGCTATTATACAATTCCTTTGTAAGAAGTCGGCTAGGATATGCATCGACGATTTGGAATCCCACCTTTAAACTATATGAAAACAACGTTGAAATGGTGCAAAACAAATTTCTTAGATACCTTATGTACAAAATAACTAATAATTACCCTAAATTTGATTCGTACGATAACTTAATGAAACAACTTGGCTATAAGTCCTTAGCAAAAAGACGAGTAATTGCAGTTCTTCTATTTGTCTACAAATTATTTAACAATCTTACTGGTAGCTTTAACTTGCTCTCTCTGTTTAACTTGTCTGTCCCTAATCCATCTACACGCCCAAAACATGTTACTTTCTACAGCTCTAGATCAAGAACCCAACAATATAGTAATTCACCATGTGTTAAACTCAATGAAAATCTATATATATAAAATAAGAGTTTTGTCTGTACATTGCTCAGAATTTGAAAAAGATGGTATTTCTGTATCGTTCATGTCCACAGTAACAAGGAAATGCACTTTTTTGTTTTCCGTATTTTCTGTCTGTATGTATGTACCCGCATCACTTGAAAACGGATGAAGAGAATTTAATGAAAATCGGTATGTAAAGTCGGGGGAAGAGCCACAACAATGTAGGCTATAAATCATTTTATTCACGCTGAGTGAAATGGTAGTTCGGGGGAAGGCCTAAAATTCATTTCTCAAATATTTATATTTTAAGTAGTACTGTCGATAAATACTACATAACTAAAGTTGCATAGAATTACATTTCCGATCATTTATGTCTTATACAATTTTACGGTACCGCCTATGATAACACTGATATTCATGAATTTCGATTTATGTTGCTAAGTCCATATCAACGCCGAGCCACGAGAAAATGGGTGAACAGAATTTAATCAAAATCGGTATATAGTCGGGGAAGAAAAGACTGTACTCTAAGCTATAAACAATTTTACTGAACCTGGGTGAAATGGTAGTTTAGGGGTAGGCGCTTAAATTTTAATTTTTAAATACCTTTGTTATTGCTCCTATAGAAAAGTACTACATAACAAAAGTTAGAATACAATTTCCGATCATTTATGTTTTATTCAGTTTTACCGTACCGACTGTGATAACAGTAGTATTTCAGAGTCGGAAGAAAACTAAATGCGAAGGACTACAATACTGAAAGCGCATAACATTGATCAACAATAACATTACATTGACCATTGTTTGTTGTGATGTTCTTTGCCTCTTATCGTGCCCTCAACTCCGATAGATGGGATTACTGTTGCATACCGAGTATAACAGTCTGACTCAATATTGGCGGAAAAGAGCTGGAGAGTTAGAACACATTTTTCTTTAGGATGCCATTCCTCTGGTTCATACATTGTCTGATACTGCTGGTACGTAACACACTGGTTCATCAGTATTCCAGCTATTCGTTCCCTATTCTGACGCACTGTTTTGAATGAGCAGTGTGCAGATTTGGCAGAGGCTGACTTAGTAATAGTAGTATGACCTGGTCTAGAATTACAATTTAGGCCTATTCCAAATTATAGCACTACAATTCACTAAATAATTAAAAATTCAACCCTGAAAAGAGACGTTACTTAAGAAAAGCGTTTTCCTCTTCACTTTCATTAAATTCTACATTCATTTTGTTCCAAATTAGCAGTGAAGAGGGGTTTTCTCCCCTGGTTTGGAGGAAAAATTTGCCTCCAAGTCAGTTGGATTTTTCCGCCACCAGTGTAGTGAAATGAGATTTTCCGACTCATCGGGTACTCCTAGGTTTAACCTTTTTATGAATACTAATAAAAAGGTTACAAATAAAATCATGAATAAAAATATATAAATAAAATGACCCAAAAACTTAATAAAATTAATAAGCATAATTAACCAAAATGACCGTAGTATGGGCGCCAGAGTTCACCAGAACGGATCTCTCGAATTTAGATAAGAGCATGATAAACTTTATATCCCAGGGCGTGTACATAATGCTTCGTACTGGTACATCTGCTGCATGCCTTACCTAACCTCCTGAAAACGACTAATTAGGTAGGAACTGCTCCTAGGTTCATCAATAATACCGATTCTAAAATAGCTAACAATATTCTTAACAAATTCCGTGCATGAGCACCTCATCAACATACAACATTTTACATATAATACACACATAAAATATTACTGGAAGACTCCATATTTACAACAATAATGAAAATCGTGGGAAAACGAAAGCGAGAACTAAGCTACCATTTGTAGATAGTCCGATGAACAATGTACATGTATGAAGATAAATACCCTTCACTGTCTCTATCAATTCGACTTACCGATTCTCATAATCGGCAGTTATCACATCACACAGATACTGTACCTTGTACTACTGTGTTCACATCTTTTAACACTTGTTGTAAAGATATATACACACGTCTGTCAATCCTCAACATAAATTATGGAAAGTCTGAGATAGCTTTCACCAACATATAATGCTAGGCCGCCACAAGTGCTACAATACTTAATGCGCAAGCACTCTCCACAATCAGCCACTTTCCACGAACATAACAAGACTACGCAACACGAACGTTTGAAGTCCAGTCCATTGCGGCCGTGCCACTCCAGTACCGTGTATCAGCACCACTTCCTTCCCGTACAGTGTCAGTTGTCGTTACTTCATAGTGTTACTGCTTGTAGTTGCAGTAGTTACATTACAATGTCTCCTCGGTTGCCGCCGTATGATCAACCTTTATAGACATCAACATCCCCCTCCTCTCAGATGATACGTCTGGATTGGTGCTTGCCAGCCAATCATGAGTAAACCTCTTGTCAAGACATGCCCTGAACTTCTCCTTTCTCCCAAGAGATAAACAAACTCTGGGGTATATTCCATGTGTCACCAAACTTTCCTAATACAACAACAAGCTCATCTCATCAGGCTGGGATACATACATGACTCATTGAATATCCCGACACAAGTACATCACAACAAACACTGGGGTATCCACATGACTCAACCAAATTACCAGAGTTATTAAAGCAATGTTTTCCCACTCATGCAAAACAAATTACTCATACCGACATATGTGGATATCTTCCAGCTTACCAATATAAATGATAAAATATACAAATGAAATACTGATAATAATGATAATAAAAAATCGAATACTGAGAATAATATCTCTAACTTGTACATATAATTCGGGGGTGTGATATATGTACTATCACATAGGAAAGATTAGTGAAGGGGATAGATTTGTCCTCCTGGGACTCCGCTATTCGACTCCCACCCCCCCCACCCCCAACGAAAAAAACTAAGAGTGTTCACGGATCAAGGCTGTGCGGCTTGGACATTCCAGCTCTGGAACTTTGGACTGTTAGATCGGCAGCGTAGTACTGTTGGTTAAAAGTGAGAAAATGCGTGGTTTTTCATTTGATTGAGTATTTCATATTGCTTTTAATCGCGCCATTCCTACTGACGTCATTGTAATGGCCTATGTTCATTTCACTTGGGTAAACCACTAAGGCAGTCTTTCTGAGAATGTAAAAAAAGCAGGTGGAGAGAGAGTGGCTGCCATTATAATGAAAACTCCCCATCCTGATTGTTACTTATAGTAGGCAAGCAACCGAACTCAACAGCTGCAGTCGCTTAAGTGCGACCAGTATCCAGTAATCGGGAGATAGTGGGTTCGAGCCCCACTGTTGGCAGCCCTGAAGATGGTTTTCCGTGGTCACCGCCGCTTCCTTCCACTTCCTAGGCCTTTCCTATCCCATCGTCGCCATAAGATCTATCTGTGTTAGTGAGACGTAAAACAAACAGCAAAAAAAGTAGGCAAGCAGACCTACCATCACAATGAAAATTCCCTAACCCAGTCTTCATATGAGAAAAGACGTTTGGTGACTTCCCCGTCGCATTTCTAGGGAAACGTTGCTATGCAATATAATACAATCTTGCTCACAAGGTGTAGATTACTTAACATAGAATTCCGTAGCGAAGCACGGGTACATCAGCTAGTATTTAATAAATATAGCAATGAGTACAGACTAGATATATTTGCAACTACACACATCCATAGTAAAACAATGTAAACAAATAACTTAATTGTTTTCTGTTCTAAGTTAAAATCCCACTTTGCCGACTCCTATTGTTAAGCTCATAACTTTAGTTATCTTTCTAGTTTCTAGTTATACCATCTACCTCATTATTATCATCGATAACATCACTACCATCATGTATAATTACAGTACTAATGCAACTTTAAAGCCGTCCGTAAATCATTTCAGTTGTAATATTTTAAATACCTTGTTATACTATGTGCATACGTAACTGAATATTTGTTATATTATGTTACTGAAGAAAAGTATTTTTATTTCATTTATGAATGTTTTACAAGGACTTTCATAAGAGATATTGTAATTTTAATTTAATATTTGTTTTTATCTAATGTAATAGTATATGTATGTGTGTTTCACATCATTAGGTTTGTACCTGTCTGAAGCGCAATAAATAACTTAAATAAATAAAATGGGAAGTCACAGGAAACCACCTTCAGGGCTGCCAACATTAGGGCTAAAACCCACTATCTCCCGAAAACAAGCTCGCAGCTGAGCACCTCTAACCGTAAGGTCAATTCGCTTGGTGAAGCATGCTTGCAATTTACTAACTTTCTGAGTTGACATGTTTCTAGACTATGTGGGAGAATGGGCATAAAGTATGACTTGTACAGAATCATCTTGGTTCTTGTGGATACTTTATCACCAAGTAGTTGTTTTAACAGTTGGAACTGCTAGCCACTCATTATTCCTTTATCTCCAGTACCCCTGCTGGAAATTCAAGCTTTATGTGGCAGCAAGTATCTTTCCTACTCATTTTCAGTGCAACAGTTTTTGTTGTGCTAACTTTCATCTGATACTGTTTGAACTTTGTTACCTATTCATCCAGCCTTGTACCTCTACCCATCTGCTCCACAGATGGCTACAGCGTCAACAAACACCAGTGTGTAGGTCTCTCTCTCTCTTCAGGGACACCTTTGTAGAATTAAACCATTCTGAATGGCCATCCCCAACATGCACACAGCTGCTCTAGTTGTGGTACAGCATCTGGACCTTACCCACAACAGATTCAGACACTCCCAATTCTCTAGAGGCACTTTCATATGACTGGTGTAGGCACCCTATCAAATGCCTTTTCTAGGTCTAAGAATACCAGAACTAGGTTTTCCCCCTCTCCCAGTGCTGTTTTAATAACATCTTTCCTGTGAAGATCAGGCCTGTTCCACTGGTTCTAAATCCATGCTGTTCTCCAAGGACAGATTCTATCGCGGGTCGCTGTCTGGTTAATAAATTTTTCCATTCCTTTCAGGCCAAGGGCCCTATCGCTGGAACACTTTCTTCTGCACCCTTTTTTTTTAAATAAAGGGATAATGCATACCTGCCAACTTTTGAAAAGGGCCATCAGTAAAACTCTCACGCAACAAAAAATCTAATACCTCGGTTTGACAAAATAATACTTCTGGCCTACAAAATACAAAAATTCACGCTTTGAACAGGATGCTTCAATGAAATTATATCTACTTACATCAAAGGCCAATGATATGTAGATGAACATAAGAAATCCACGTTAAACAGCAGCAGGCGTGGTGAATATTAGTTTGGAGCACACATAACTGGACTTCCGAGATAAATTAAGCACATACGCGATAAATGAAAAAGGCTTTACACAATAAAACTCGTTTAACGTAACACAGGCAAGAAATAATATAATACACACACTGCACACTATATGCTATTTCGACTTTAAAGTCATAGTTGCGGCCTTATTAGCTTCCTGCAAAGAAATGTTAAACCATCCAAGCATATAGATATTAAGAAACTATTGGATCCCAAAGTAAGAACTAATGTTGGAACTGCACTGGAAAAGATGGAATTAATAAGATACACTGAATCATCAGAGGTAGAATACACACGGAACGCCATTAAAGATAGTGTGATTGAAATCCAGGAAAATGAAATTGGAGACAACATCAAAAGACAGCTCAATGACAGATGAAATTCTAGAACTTATGGATGAAAGGAGAAAGCACAAAAATACAGATCACATTCAATACAAAATTGAAAACAAAGCTGTACGCAGAAAGTGCAGGGAAGCCCGAGAATTATGGATGACAGACAGATGTAAAGAAATAGAGATCCTTCAAGAGAAGCACGACTATTTTAACTTGCATAAGAAAGTGAAAGAACTTGCTGGTTTGAAACAGAGACGATATGGTCAAATTTTGAGAGATGCCAATAATTAAATCATCTTGGGTGTGGAAGGGAAACTCAAACGTTGGAAGGAATATATGGAAAATCTCTTCAAAGATGTCAGAAATGATCCTCCTTCACCTGACGAGAGAATAAATGAAAATAGCCCTGAAATAACAAAAAGTGAAGTTGTACATGCCGTAAAACTTCAAAAGAATGGTAAAGCAACTGGACCTGACGGTGTGTACGCTGAAGTTCTCAAAGTAATAACAGAACAGGAATCTACCGGCCTCAATATCTTATTATTCAATCAAATATATGTATCAGGAGAAATACCATCACAATGGCTGAAATCAACATACCACTACTGAAGAAGCCTAACTCGTCTCAGTGCGATGATTATCGTATGATAAGTTTGATGTCTCACGTGCTCAAAATATTCTTGCGAATCATTCACGCTAGGATATACAAAAAATGTGAATCCCACATGGATCAGATTCAGTTCGGTTTCCGAAATGACGTTGGTACACGTGAGGCACTCTTCTCGTTAAATGTGTTTTTACAGAGGTGCAGAGATATGCTGAATGTTGATGTCTATGCCTGTTTCATAGACTATAAAAAAAGCTTTTGATTGTGTCAGGGACAATAAGCTGATAGAGATTCTGAGATCAACAGGTATTGACTCCGGTGACTTACGTATAATCTGTAACCTGTATTGGAATCAGTTTGCAAATGTCAAAACTGATCAAGGAACTTCAGAAACTGCTTCGATCAGGAAGGACGTCTGCCAGGGTTGTGTACTATCACCTCTGTTGTTTAACATTTACTCCGAGGTAATCCTTAACCTCTTAACTGGGCATGACTTATATATTCGTACACTGAATGTTACAGGGTAATGGGCATGACGAATATATACGTACCGGTACTCGTCTTTTACCGCGAATATCTCCTGGGTATGAAGAGCTACTTTGCCGCGTCGTGTATTGTCGTCTTAATTTATGTTTTTCCCGCTCGATGACAGCAAAAACCAAATGTCACGCTTCTTAAAGCTTATTTGTTTTTATTTTACAACTGTGCGGTGCTACTTGTCCACAGTAGGCCAAATATGGCAGCATCTAGTTCAAAGCGTAAGTTCGAAATGCTTCGAAGAAGACTAGATTATCCAACACTTAGAGAATGATTGTGACGATTTATATTCTCAGAAATCCAAAGATGAGTGGTTTGATACAAATGAAAGCGAGACTAATAGTAAAATTGGTTCAGAAAGTGAGAATGAAGAACAAGGTGAACAACATGACGAATCGGATGAGGGTGAAGTGTTAGACATGTTTCAACCTTTCCCGCTGCGTAGTGTTTCACGTCAGAAATTAGTATTTTCTAGTGCTAGTGGTGTAAATGTGGACTCCGACAATGAATCCAATGTGTTGAAATATTTTGAACGGTTCATAGGTGATGACATATTTCAAGTTATTGCTGAACAGACCAATGTGAATGCTAAACAGTTTTTAGTAAGCCCATCCAAACTTGAAACCACGGTCACGAGCGAGAGATAGGGTGGATACAAATCCAACTGCACCGGATAGTTCATAAGCCAGAAAACAGCAAGTACTTCTCAAAACGGGAAAGTATCGCAACCCCCTTACTTTTCGAAAATTATCTCAGACAAATCACTGCAGTTGTAGAGGTAAATGACGTAAATGACCGTGAAGTTAATGTAAAATATTTCACAATGTCACTAGCATGATGTATAATCCGTAAATATCCCTTTCTTTTATTTGTTTTAATTTTAAGTGCTAACATGAAAAAAAACTCAAATTTCAACCAGGTAAATGACCTTGCAGTTAATGAAAAATGGTTCAGAACGTCACATGCATGATATATTTATAAATACCCCTTGCTTTTATTTGCTTCAACTTTTGGCTATAAAATATGGGCCAAACTCGGAAATTCCAAACAGGTAAATGACCTTGCAGTTAATGTAAAAATGGATTAACATTTCTCTAACATTAAAATTAATTAATTTTAATTAATTAAAATGCCTTTATTTTACTTTTTGTATCACAGATGAATGATATTAGTGATATTACTAACTTTTCTGAATATCCTACCATGTAAAAACAATCTGCTGAAAAAATACACAGGGCAGGTTACATAAAGCACATTTATAATAACCAGTTAAGAGGTTAAAGAAACATTGGAAGACCATGGTGGGATCAAAATTAACGGGAAAAATCATCAACATCAGATATCCAGATGATACTGTTGTCATAGCTGATGACATGCCTGCCCTTCAGTGCATGATAAACTCCTTAGTTCAACACAGTGAAGAGTTTGGATTATATGTTAACCCCTCAAAAACGATGGTGTTCTCTAAGAAGACAATTCAGACAAATCTCACAATAAAAGACAAAATAGTTGAGCAAGTGTCTTCTCTCAAATATCTGGGTACCATCTTGGATGACCCATGTAACTGAAAATGGGAGATAATATCTAGAATTGAGCAGGCCAGGAAACAATTCATTACCATGAAGAAATTCTTTGCGAGGTCAGATCTCGGTCTCCATCTACGAATTTGTATGATCTGCTGCTATATATTTTCTGTTCTATATGGATGTGAAAGCTGGACTCTGGATCCAATCAAAGAAAAACGTACTGATGCCTTCGAAATGTTCCTGTATCGCCATCTCTTGCGGATATCCAGGGTAATGAAAATCTCAAATGCCGAGGTCCTTCGTCGGATGAAAAAGCAAAAAGACCTACTGCTCACCATAAAACAGAGGAAAACACAATACCTAGCACATATGAGAGGTGAGAGGTATCAGTTATTACAGCTTATTATCGAAGGGAAGATACAGGGGAAGAGATCTGTTGGGAGAAGACGAAATTCATAGCTGAAAGACCTTCAAAGATGGCACTGCTGTACTTCAGAAATGGCATTCCATTCTGCGCTGTCAAAATCAGAGCCAGTTACGTGGATCGCAAACCTCCACTCGGAGACGGCGTTTTAAGAAGAAAAAATCTTGAGAAAATGTTTTGCCATAACAGGGACCAGAATTCCTAGTCTTCAAAATGAAAAGAGTCCACAGATTCATTGGACATGCATGATCTGAATTGTTCTATTTTTCTTCACAACACTGAAATCAGGTTCACATTCTGCATTGCTATGGGGTATGGTGAAAATAGACAGCATTACTCTAGAAATTGAGTTATACTTAAGTCCACTGGCTCCATGAATTCTTTATATTTGTGCCCAACTGGAATCACTTGCAGCATCTTGATTTGAAGCCAAAGTGTCATCTACCTGAAGAGCTGTGAACTGCCTCAAACTCATTCACCACCTCATCTGTAGTTTCATTCTCTTCCTTGCATAACGATAGGAAATTTTTCCATGGGGAAAAAAAAAAAAAAAAAAAAAACTAATGGCAGAAAACTATGCATCTTCAATTTTGTCTAACCTAGCAACTCTAGCATGCTTTAACACATCACCCTTGAGTGGAAACTTATTGATGTCACAGGCAGTACACAAGCAATTTCTTACTGATGAAAAGAAAAGGGATTTATCAGTATCCCAGAGATCATTCACTATGTTTGAAGTCTGAATGCCAATAACTCAATATCACTTTGATTTTGAATTAAGTTTTACACAATTTCAAGCAATGAGGAGCTTTTGACAATTTTGGGCTTAACCCTTTCCCGCCCTTAGCACCCGACTATTTTGCCTTCCGGTCCTTAGCGCCCGAAAGCGCTCAGCTGCATTATCTGCATACGTGTGCGATCTAAGTGATAGTTCTGTATTTTTTCGGCAGAGATTTGTTTATAAGTCAATTATGAAAACGCAGTACAATCTACAAGGCTTAGGAAATAAAAAGAGCGATATTCTGTCTTGACGTTGTCTAGGCAACAGTCCAGAACTTCCACGAGCGCGGGTTAGCTGTTTTGTTAGTAAACATGACGGGATATTGAAACTGAGCTGAATATAGGCGAAAAAGTGACAGTCGTTGAGTAGGGATGAAGGTGAATTTTTAGAGAGAAACACATCAACGAAAATAATTTTAGGGATAACAGTGATGCAAGTGAAAACTTAAATAGGACCTGATGGCGATGCAGTGGCAGTTCAGATAACCCAAACCATTTGTTTCATTACTCTGAATGATTATACGGATGGTGTTGAACCAGTCCATAACTTTGAAAGAGTACGAGAGATTACTTTTTACATATGTTAGGAGGAGACAAACTATTCAGTGACATAACGAACTGAGTATATATCAAACAGGCACATTCCAGTAAAATAGATACAGAATGGGAAAACACTTGCTCAAAAGAAATAAAAACTGATATACATGGTCAATATTCCACTTCCAGAATCATATGATTATTGGTTTAAGGGGATTCAGACATGAGAATGGGACAAATACAGCCTATCTCAGTGTTAGTACCACCAGCAGGGAGTGGAGGTTTGAACCAACAACCTTATGACTCAATGAATAGAGAAATGGATGAGATGGTATGTTATCTAATATTACTTAAAATGTGAATACATTGTGATCAATAGTTTTAATAATATTTAACTTTTTCTGAAACAATGTGATCTGCTTCTGTTTCCTACACAACAGGTTGAAACCTGGGGATAAGCGGTGAAAATGCGGGTGATGAACTTGGTGAACAACTGCTTTAGCAAATTAGAAGTTCTAAAAAAAAAGTGAACTTGTGGGGAAGAAGTCTGAAGGGCAACATTGAATTTGTCAAATACAGGAATAGTCATATGAAGGAAAATGAAAAAGGCCTTGTTCAATTTTGAGGACAGGTACAATATTTCCTCACGTGCTGTAGCGGAAGTCTTATGCCTATTGCTCACAGTAAAATGTTTCGTAAAATTTGTTGTACAATTAATTTTATAAAAATTTGGTGAAAACAAGTTGTGTTGCTCACGGTAAAATTATTTTATAAAATCTGTGGAAACATCAGGATGGCCATCTATGAACTTACTTCTGAACTAATATATGTATGTGCTGCCTTCTATCGATAAACGCTCAAACCAAGAATCAGCTGATCAACTTACAATGTTTTTCAGAGTATGGCTCCAACAAACAAAGCAAAACTTGCTGCTTTAGCAGCAATTATTTGTACAGTGGTAAAAAGGAAGAAAAGAAATACCAGGAAATGTTGGGCCCGGGATTGGATCAAAAGAAGAGAAGAAGGTTCTTGGTTGAAAATTGAGGTTAGAAGACCAGTATTCATATAGGAACTCGCAGACTGTGTTTTTTTGCCTCTTCTTGCATTTCTGCTGTGGTAAAGTGGCATTTTAACTTCGTACAAACAATGATATTTCTGGTATTCGTCAGTAAAACACTAACAGCTTCCTTAGTCCACCCAGATCCTGCCATTTTAGAAAGAAGCATTTGTTTACAATCGAGCTTCGCAATCTTCTCACGACGTAGCGCCAGCATCACCGTGATGTCAGCTTCGCTGATTGGTTCGTTTCGTAAAATTAATTTTATGGAATAGAACATGTCCTATTTTATGAAAAATTTTACCAAAGGTTTTATAAAACCTGAATTTGACCGTGATCAACAGAAATTGTGTAAAATTAAATTATTGTACAATAAATTTGACAGAAAATTTTACCGTGAGCAACAGGCATTCCTTTTAGGATGGGTTTGTCACATTTGGAAGAATATAAATTTAAATTTTTACAAGTTGTGACAAAACTGCAATTCCTCCATAATTGTCACATACCCTGTCACCTTTCTTAAATACTGGTATTATTACCCCTTTACAACAATTAGGTACTTGCTTTTTCTTTTTTCCCCCTCTATACACCTTAGCAACCTATATAAATGAAATTTCGTATGGCTTTTAGTGCCGGGATATCCCAGGAAGGGCTGGGCTCGACAGGTGCAGGTCTTTCTATTTGACTCCCGTAGGCGACCTGTGCGTCGTGATGAGGATGAAATGATGACGAAGACAACACATACACCCAGACCTTGTGCCATTGGCATTAACCAATTAAGGTTAAAATCCCCGACCCGGCCAGGAATTTAACCCGGGAACCTCTGAACCGCAGGCCAATATGCTGACCGTTCAGCCAACGAGTCGGGACAGCAACCTACATAACCAATGAAGACCAGTTGTTCCTGCTGCCTTTATCATTTCCACACATATTTCATCCATTCCTGCTGCTCTTCCTATTCATTTAACAGCCATTTCCACTGCTGCCATTGCAATATCACACTCGATTTCTGGATCATCCTCATTTACCACTACACGCTTCTGCATCCTGTCTCACATTCGTGGATTACTGTAGTCACGTTCTAGTTCATGAACATTGAGCAACGGCTGAGTGGCCTAGTAAGTGGTCCTGAGAGTCGGGATACCAGTTGCTATGGAATGGGAGTGGGCATCTCGGACATATGAGTCATGGCCCTCCTTGTGCTCAGGCAGCTAGGACTATACAATTCACCAGTGGTCCATAACCCGTTAGAGAAGAGATCCTCACTTGGACTACGTGCAAGTAGGGTAGCATCCTGCTTCATGAATTTACCGAGCTCAGAACATTTTAAGCAAGCCTCGGACCTATGGGAGTAATGGAGTCGCACTCCCATTTGACAGGCGAGGGACTCCATGGAAACAACTTGGCGAAAGAAATGGAATTCGATGGGGAGCTATCAATATTAATGGGGCATATGGAAGAAAGAAGGTAGAACTGGCTGAGTCAGCAAAGAGGATGCATCTGGATGTGCTAGGAGTAAGTGATATTTGGGTAAGGGGAGATAACGAGGAAGAGATAGGAGATTATAAAGTGTACTTGACGGGTGTTAGAAAGAAGGGCAGAGTCCGGGGTAGGGCTCTTTATCAGGAATACCATTGCACGCAACATAGTTTCTGTTAGGCACGTAAATGAGCGAATGATGTGGGTAGATTTGTCAGTTGGAGGAATTAGGACAAGAACTGTGTCCTTGTATTCACCATGTGAGGGCGCAAATGAGGATGAAGTTGACAAGTTTTATGAAGCATTGAGTGACATTGTGGTCAAGGTCAACAACAAGGATAGAATAGTCCTAATGGGCAATTTCAATGCGAGAGTTGGGAATAGAACTGGAGGATACGAAAGGGTGATTGGTAAATGTGGGGAAGATATGGAAGCTAATGGGAATGGGAAGCGTTTGCTGGACTTCTGTGATAGTATGGGTTTAGCTGTTAAGAATATATTCTTCAAGCATAAGGCTATTCACCGCTACACATGGGAGACTAGGGGTACCAGATCCATAATAAGACTATCTTAACAGACTTCGAATACAGGAAATCTGTTAGGAATGTTCGAGGTTTTTGCGGATTTTTCGATGATACAGACCACTATCTGATCTGTAGTGAATAAGTATCTCGAGGCCTAGGGTAAACAAGGTGAAATCTGTCTGCAAGCGAATAAGGGTAGAAAATCTCCAGGACGAGGAAATTAGACAAAAGTACATGGATATGATTAGTGAGAAGCTTCGAACAGTAGACAGTAAGCAGGTTCAGGATATAAAAAGTGAATGGGTGGCATACAGGGATGCTGTAGTAGACACAGCAAGGGAATGCCTAGGAACAACTGTGTGTAAAGATGGGAAAAGGCGAACATCTTGGTGGAATGGTGAAGCGAGAGCAGCCTGTAAACGTAAAAAGAAGGCTTATCAGAAATGGCGCCAAACAAGGGCCAAGGCAGACAGGGATTTGTAAGTAGATGAAAGAAACAGAGCAAAAGAAATAGTTGTTGAATCCAAAAAGAAGTCATGGGAAGATTTTGGTAATAACCTGGAAAGGCTAGGTCAGGCAGCAGGGAAACCTTTCTTTACAGTAATAAAGAATCTTCGGAAGGGAGGGAAAAAGTAAATGAACAGTGTTTTGAGTAATTGAGATGAACTCATAATAGAGCCCAGGGAATCACTGGATAGGTGGAGGGAATATTTTGAACATCATCTCAATATAAAAGGAAATCATCCGGGTGGTGTTTCTGACAGCCAAGCTCATGGGGAGGAGGAAAATGATGGTGAAATTAAGCTTGAAGAAGTGGAAACGATGGTAAATAAACTCCATTGCCATAAGGCAGCAGGAATAGATGAAATTAGACCAGAAATCGTGAAGTATAGTGGGAAGGGAGGGATGAAATGGCTTCATAGAGTAGTAAAATTAGCGTAGTGTATTGGTAAGGTACCTTCAGATTGGACAAAAGCAGTAATTGCACCTATCTATAAGCAAGGGAACAAGAAGGATTGCAACAACTATCTAAGTATCTCATTGATTAGTATACCAGGCAAAGTATTCACTGGCATCTTGGAAGGGAGGGTGCGATCAGTCGTTGAGAGGAAGTTGGATGAAAACCAGTGTGGTTTCAGACCACAGAGAGGCTGTCAGGATCAGATTTTCAGTATGCGCCAGGTAATTGAAAAATGCTACGAGAGGAATAGGCAGTTGTGTTTATGTTTCGTAGATCTAGAGAAAGCATATGACAGGGTACCGAGGGAAAAGATGTTCACTACACTGGGGGACTATGGAATTAAAGGTAGATTATTAAAATCAAAGGCATTTATGTTGACAATTGGGCTTCAGTGAGAATTGATGGTAGAATGAGTTCTTGGTTCAGGGTACTTACAGGGGTTAGACAAGGCTAATCTTTCATCTTTGCTGTTCGTAGTTTACATGGATCATCTGCTGAAAGGTATAAAATTGCAGGGAGGGATTCAGTTAGGTGGAAATGTAGTAAGCAGTTTGGCCTATGCTGACGACTTGGTCTTAATGGCAGACTGTGCCGAAAACCTGCAGTCTTAATATCTTGGAACTTGAAAATAGGTGCAATGTATATGGTATGAAAATTAGCCTCTCGAAGACTAAATTGATGTTAGTAGGTAAGAAAGTCAACAGAATTGAATGTCAGATTGGTGATATAAAGCTAGAACAGGTCGATAATTTCAAGTATTTAGGTCGTGTGTTCTCCCAGGATTGTAATATAGTAAGCGAGATTGAATCAAGGTGTAGTAAAGCTAATGCAGTGAGCTCGCAGTTGCGATCAGCAGTATTCTGTAAGAAGGAAGTCAGCCCCTAGACGAAACCATCTTTACATCCGTCTGTTTTCAGACCAACTTTGCTTTACGGGAGCGAAACCTGGGCGGACTCAGGATATCTTCTAAGTTAGAAATAACAGACATGAAAGTAGCAAGAATGATTGCAGGTACAAGCAGGTGGGAACAATGGCAGGAGGGTACTTTGAATGAGGAGATAAAGGCTCATTTAAGAATGAACTCTATGGATGAAGCTGTACGCATAAACCGGCTTCGATGGTGGGGTCATGTGAGGCAAATGGAGGATAGGTTACCTAGGAGAATAACGGACTCTGCTATGGAGGGTAAGAGAAGTAGAGGGAGACCAAGACGACGATGGTTAGACTCTGTTTCTAATGATTTAAAGATTAGAGGTATAGAACTAAATGAGGCCACAACACTAGTTGCAAATCGAGATTGTGGCAACGTTTAGTAAATTCTCAGAGGCTTGCAGACTGAACGCTGAAAGGCAAAACAGTCTATAATGATGATGTATGTACGTACGCATGTATGTATCTTTGCACCCATTCTTTATCTCCTCTGGATCTGTTATTAGGGTGAGGATTTCGTCATAAATGCCTATTTTTATCCTCAAACCAGAATCTTAAGCTTACAAGTCTAAAATCTGTTTCAGTCGATTTACAAAGGAAATACATGGGTTTTATAGTGCCAATAAATGCCTATTTTGTGCATTCATGCCTATTTTGAAGATATTTGCATGTTAAGTGTCTAAAACGACAAATATTAAGTTTAATTTGTATTTTTCCACCCATCTCTACTTTGTTAGTTTTCTTGACCAGATAGCTACTGAAAGGTAGCTACCAAAGACAGGCACTTAAATGAGATTAAGAGGACAACAGCGTTCTATCTTCTGATTCTGCTTGGAGCGAGGTGGCCTTGAATCTGCACCCTGTTGGGGAAGTGGGGGTAGAGAGAGAGAAAGAGCACGGTGGGAAGAGCTGTTTACACATCAGTTTACTCGTTTTGTGCTAAGCGGCAAGTGATTTTGGAATTCCTGGACTCTTAAATATATTTGTTAAAGCCAAATTGTTAGTGCACCACATACATTGGTGTAATATAGTTGCAGGTGTCAGGGAGGAAATAGCGGGCGGTGCTTTCCATCCTCTAAACAGAGTGCAATAATTTCTCGAGCAAATGCCGAAGGACAAATCGTGCAGTTCTATTCTGCATCGGCAGTGTATTAGTGCAGTTATTTTAGAAAGTGTAACACATATTACACTGTATAAATGATATTCAGCATAAATGAAATTCTGCAGGTGGTGGACAGTTTTAATGAAGATAAAGTAAGCATTATAGAAGCTAAGGCTGCACTGGCCAACCTGCAGATTTTCAGTGGTCTCACATTTCTTCAAATTTGGAACAGCTACCTTCCAAAATAAAGCAGCTGGAAGACTGAAAAATTCCTCTTGTGAAGGCCATAGGGATTGTTCGTGAGGTGGTGGTGACAATGGTTAACCTTAATGGACCGATAGCAGCTAAGATCAGTGCCAAATTTCGTAGCTTAATGCAGAGGAATCCCGGCTGGAAGGATGCTCTGGCCATCGCTGCTGTTCTCGCAGGGAACAACGCAACACAACCACTACCAGGTTTCACCCCAGCAGAGCTAGCTGCTTTTACATACTGTCTCCTGACCTCATGTGAAGTGGAAAGTTCACTTTCACAATTTAAAAATATATTAACTGACAACAGGCAAAGAATTAATGTGCAAAATTTGGAATAATATCTGGCTGTCCATTGTAACATGTCTGTAAGAGGTAAGTGATAAGTGTCTTCAATTGTAATAATAATAATAATAATAATAATAATAATAATAATAATAATAATAATAATAATAATAATAATGTGTCTGTACTCCAGAGGAGCGGCCTCATTATCACCTCACTAGATCACATCCAGAGTTGTAATTCGGGACCTAGTCCCACACAGGTGACACCTTGACAGTCAACCATGGAAGGTCTTAAGGAATACTCCACCGGAACCAAGAGTTCAGAGAAGGCAGCATTCGGATACGGTCGGCTGCCATCTGAAAGATACTGTGAAGTCGGAGGCACGGAAATACCCCAGTACCACATACACGAACGAGACAAAATCAAGAATCAAACCAAAACAGATAACATACTTCTCTACACACAATATAAACTCACTCATGCAAACCGGTAAACTAAAAGCGATCAACATAATGGACCAACACAAAATTCTTATCATGGGATTACAGGAAATTAGAAACACTGACCAGGATGCCTTGGAATCTCAAGGGTACAGACTTTATGAAGGTATACCCGGGAGGAGAGTGATGAATGTCCCACAATTTGGAACAGGATTTTTGGTCCGCCTTAATAATAAACTCAGTTCAAGAATTCAGATCACAGTCTCCACGACTCTCAACGCCCACCTTAAAAACATCTAATAAAATCTATACTATAATAAATGCCCATGCTCCCACTAATGATAAAAACAACTCAAAAGACCAGGAAGAAACAGGAGAATTTTGGGACCTATTGGACCAGACCATAGATAACATCCAAAAACTCCATATAAAATTATTAATAGGCGACTTCAACGCTCAACTAGGCAGAGAAAGAAAATACCGTGGCATCATCGGAAAATGGCCAGCACACAAGAAAACAAAAATGGAGAGACTTGTTGACCTGTGTAGAAACCATAATTTAATCTCAAAATCTACATGTTTTAAGAGGAAACCTCAAAAACTTAAAACATCGAAACACCCTGACTACACCAAAGGAGAATGGCAACTGGATCACGTCTGCATGGACAAATACCACCACAAAGAGATCTATAACGTCAAAGTCCTCCAAGGAATAGACACTGGTTCAGATCACTACGTAGTTAAGATTAAAATTAAACTCACTCTCCAGAGGAGGCAACAAAAGCAAGCCCTTAAAACTAAAAGAAAAATAGATCCTACCCAGCTGAACAAGAATAAAAATTACCAGAAAGCAACTGAAAAAATAAAAATCACAGATAAACTTACAAGACTTAGTACACAACCTTAAACAAATTGCAGAAGACCTGGCTCCAATTAAACCACGTAAAAAACACCAATGGTGGAACAGTGAATGTGATGAAACAGTGGAGAAAAGACATCAGGCATGGCTATTACATCAGTCCCAAAAAACAGAAATATCCTATCAAAATCTAGCAAAACAGAAAAGAAACTACCCAAGTCTTAAGAATAAAAAGAAAACATCATAAGGACACCCTGCAGTTAATTGAAGAACAATTCAATAAAACTCAATCCAGGGACTATTACAAAACCTTCAGAAAGCAGCTCCAAAAATATGAACCCCCGACCCTACTGATGAAGGATGAAGATGGTAAGCTGGCCCATAACAAAGACAATGCAGAAATTCAGGCTAAACATTTCAACAAGCTTTTAAATTGTGAGGAACCTACAGAACTCATTCATTTGGACACCAACACCCCGATAAAAACATCACCAGAGAACATCAATCCCCCCACAATAAAGGAAGTCTACCAAGCTGTGAATAAATTAAAAAACTACTAAGCGCCAGGAGAAGATCAGACCTTTGCGGAAATCTGGAAATATGCAGGAGCATCAGCAAAAGTTGCCCTCCATCAACAACTTGTCTATCTGGATTAAAGAAGAACTACCAGAACACTGGACAACAGCCCTCATTCATCCACTGCACAAAAAAGGAGATAAAACCGACCCTAATAACTACAGGGGAAATTCGCTCCTAGACATAACATACAAAATATTTTCAATAATCATCCTTAATAGGATAAGTTTACAACTTGAGAAAGAACTAGGAGAATATCAAGGAGGTTTCAGACCCTGGAGGAGCTGTCCTGATCAGATCATGAGTCTTAAGTTGATAATGGACTATAACAGGAGAAGAAATAGAGATATGGTGATGACATTTGTAGATTTCAAGAAAGTTTATGATTGCATCCACAGAGAATCTCTGTTTAAAATTTTAAGACACCTTGGACTACACCCCAAATTAATAAACATGATAAAATTGACTCTCACTAACACCAAATCAAAAGTGATGTTTAGGGGTGAAACATCAGAGACATTTGAAATTAAAACTGGGCTAAGGCAGGGAGATGGGCTCTCACCACTATTATTTAACTGTGCTCTAGAAATGGTAATGGAAGAATGGTTTAGGAAATGTCCCCCCAAAATATTGACCGAAAAATCAAATCAAATTGCCTGGGTTTTGCTGACGATTTAGCATTACTAGCAGTGGACATGAAAAAACCAAAAATCCAGATAACAGAACTTCAAAACATTGCAAATAAAATTGGCCTCAAAATATAATTTGAAAAAAACAGAAATTATGCTGCAAAAACCAACACAGCTAAAAGAAGTCACCATAAATGGTAATAAAATCAAAATAGTAACTCAATTTAAATATCTTGGAGAAGTAATAACACATAACCTAAATGAAAAAATCTAAATCCAAATAAGAACAAATAGATTAGCTAAAGCACAAAAGTTAACATGGGATATCTACAAGAAGAAATGTCTATCAATAAATACAAAAATAAAACACTAAAACACAGTTATAAAACCAGAAGCTACATATGCAGCAGAAACACTCTTTCACCTGAATCAACAATCGAAGACTGACAGACTTCAGAAAATTGAAAGGAGGATTGGAAGAACCTGCATCAACAAAAAATACCAGAAAGATGGACAGTAGCGGTTAATACCTAACAAAGTCGTGTACAAAGAACTAAAACCCATTACAGATACTATGCGTAAGAGGAGACTGGGATTCTTTGAACATATCATGAGGATGCAGGACTCGAGACTTCTGAAACAACTAGTACAACACAATCTCGTCTCAAAAAATACCAAAACAGGATGTAAATGGATCAGAGAAGAGAGGATCTGAAGGAAATAGGCCTTACAACAGAAGACACCACAAATAAGATAAAATTGAATACAAAACTCAAGAATACAAACCTCCGCTTTACCTTTACACAAAACAAACCAACAACAGGCACATTTTCAACTGAGGAAAGGGCACGAAGATCGGAGCGTCTGAAGAAGTACTGGGAGGACCGCAAAGCCCAAACAAGCCCTTCAAAGACACCTGAACAACGGACTGACTAAAGTGATCCTATATGGTCATAAAAGAAGAATTATTATTACTTTTACCTACTCATGATTTTGGTGGTCACTTGTTCCTTGGCGTAAACCCTTCAGCTGAGAACGAAGTGTCATGATTCACATGATTTTAAATGGTAAGCAGATGGTATATTCGGGTTGGTTTTTAGTGCCTATTTTTGCCATTTTAGTGCATATATTGTGATTTTTAAGTGCATATTTGCCTGCCTATTTTGGGTATTTTTAGTGCCTATAAATCCTCAGCTTAGTTATTATATTTCCACTTTTCCCTCACTTGTTTTATGTAATTTTTTTGTCTATTTTTATCAATTCATATGACATCCTTATCCCACCATTTACATCCTTTTCCAACTCTTGTGTGAATTTCTGCAAATATTTTTTCTTTTCCTCATTTACCACTTTTTTCTTTTTTTTTTTTAACACATTTAATTTCCTGATACTCAATCTTACATCTTTCCTATCTATTCCATTCTTGCCATGCTTTCTTTCTTCCTTCGTTTAACAACCTTCTTCACCTCATTCCACTAAGGGGCATCCTTTTCTGTCACTCACCAAAATTCTGCCACAAAGCTTCTCTGCAGAGCTTACAAATGTGTTTTTAAAATTTGCCCGTTCTACATTTTATATTTCTGATATAGGAATGTGCTGTTTTAATTCCTCCCAAAATTTCTCCTCAGTTATTTCATCTGTTAATTTTCTCACTTTTATTTTCTTCTGTCTTTATTTCTTTTACTTGCAATTTTTCTACCACTACTCTGTGCCTCCATCAAATGGCTCACCCGGTAGTGCTGTTATATCCATTAACTGTTCATGATTTATTTCCTCAACAAAAAAATTCAGTACCTTTTTTGTTCTTTCACCCAATCCATATCTAGTGATCTATTATTCTTTTCTCTAAACAAATTGTTACTACAATCACTCCTTTTCTCTTACAAATTTCGATCATCTTGTCTCCCATGCTGTTTTTTTCACCATATCCAAATGGACCAATCACTTGTTCTTTACCAATTCTGTCGTTTCCAACCTACGCATTGAGGTCTCCCATGACTCGCTTCCACATTGATTACTTCCGAGTGTCTCAGAGAATTATTATATTGACCTCAGTTTCCAGTTTCGGGTGCAAAAACTTGGATGAAATCTTAAGCTACTTCCGTCCTCAGTCGTACTCCGATTATTCTATCACTTATGTCGTCTACCCTATCCAAATTTTCATCCAGGATTTTGTTAACAATCACTCCTACTCCATTCTTTGCCTTACCTCCTCCACTCCATTATAGGATGTACCCCTACTCATCCTCTTCACTACCTTTTCCCTCCACTTGAATTCACTCAGTCCTATCATTGCAACATTCTCTTTTTCCATAAAATCAATCAACTCTTCTGATTTTCCTGTCAGGGTCATAACATTTATTATTCCTATCTTCATAATATTAGTTGTTGGTTTGCCCACTTACCACAGCTCCCCCAGCACAAGAACTGCATGTCTTTTAGCAGGGTACACCCTCCCCTTTCCGAGGCTGATAAATACCACCACTTTCAAACGCCTTTTCCAGGTCAACTGTTTTTTCAAGTCAACTGTTTTCCAAGAACTTAGCAGGAGCACAAGTTCTCATTCAATTATACTGATTTGCGTCGTATATTTTTTATATACGTACTTAACTTCCCGCAACCGAGACAAATATTGGACCTTCAAGACATTCTCCACTCTACTTTGGCGTTCGAGACCGCAGCGCATGACCTTGAATGTGCCGCGCTGATCACCGGGAACTGGTGGTTTGCTTCTACAAATCTATTCGTCTGCGACTTCAAGTTTATTTATAATCTTCATATATTATTTGATAGTATTGTGACTTTGTGCCTGACAGAGTGTGAAACTGACCCATTTCTCCAATATTCATAAACATTGTGTGATTTCGTCTACTTGTTTTTACGGCTGATGATGACCTGGACTAGGGTTGAAACCGGTCCCATTTAAATAAGAATGTAATTACTACATTTCTTTCTTTTATGTATTGAATTGGTTGAACTTCAATTATTTAATTTTTAATGTTAATAATTTCAATACGGAACAATGAAATTTTTATTTTTATCTTTAAATCCAAGTGCGGAAGTAGCGTAAACTGAGAGCAGAGAGAGCAATATTGCCAAGCCGCGCCATGGTGATGCCCGATTTACGTGCATTCATAAAGATAAATTTCCCAATATTTTAAATAAGACCCACACTCAAATTTGTAAGAGATATTTTCGAAAAAAACAGTGGGGGTAGTATTCGAAATTATACATTATATATTCTTTGTAGGTTGATTTAGAGGAGCGATTGTTAGTCCGGGAGGAATAAAAAAAGTTAACCAGTGAATGAAAAGAGTGACTGACGAAACTAGGATAAGTTTCGTAGTGACAATAAAGTTGCTCAGATATAAGTGAACATGTTCTCATGTGATATTTTTATTTCGTAAAATAAGAAATCGCATATGGAGAACGATATAAACCAGGGACTAGTTTCGGCCTTGGCTGGCATCCTCATCCTTAATGTAATATATCTAATAACTAAAATGTACAAACACACAATTGACAGTAAAATCTGGGATAAACTATGTGTAAAAGTTGAAAATACTTTATCCAACATTTTAATGTCAATTGTGTGTTTGTACAATTGTTTAGTTATTAGATATATTACATTAAGGCTGAAGATGGCCAGCCAAGGCCGAAACTAGTCCGTAGTTTAGTAATGTAATAAAAAAATATTGCATATTATAGTATTGAAAAGGTGGACCATTACGACAATAATTATTGTGATCACAATTCAATACAGATCGAAACCATGAAGTTTCTATCCTATGATGTAGTACTAATCACAGGTACTGTAAAAGCCGAAAGCACACACTGTCGCTACTAAGCACAAACCTATCATGTGCATAACCTAGTGGAACTACGCGCAAGTAAGAGACCCATGGTGTTCCCCACGTAGAGGTACTAATTACAAGTAGAATTATGATTCTAATTTGATGATCCTTTTAGTCGCCTCTTACGACAGGCAGGGGATACTGTGGGTATCTTCTTCGTCTGCGTCCCCCACTCACAGGAGGTTGGAATTTTTCTAAGAGCAAGTATATCTACCCACAAAAGGCAGGCTCATTTGAATGCCTTCAAATACTACTGGACTAAGATGGAATCCAACTATCTAACTCTGGCTCAGAAGGCAAAATGTGAATTAAAATCAATCCTGAATCATTGTATATATTTCAACCCCTTACTAGAAGAACTCTCCTGAACATCGCATAGTTTGGTATGAACAGATTTGTAATACCAGTGTAATAAGTTTCAGCCGACATTAGAGAATCACAATGCCAAAAGCTATTTCATAATCTATGAAGCAACAGGAAACTTTGTAGTTGGTCAAGACATTTCTGAACTTTTTTGCTTTACGTAGCCCTGACACAGATAGGTCTTATGGTGATGATGGGATAGGAAATGACTAGGTGTGGGGAGGAAGTGGCTGTGGCCTTAATTAAGGTACAGCCCCAGCATTTTCCTGGTGTGAAAATGGGAAACCACAGAAAACGATCTTCAGGGCTACCGACCGTGGGGTTCGAACCCACCAATTCCCGACTGCTAGCTGACAGCTACACGACCCAAACCGCACTTCAATTGCTTGGTCATTTCTGAACTCAAACTTTGGAGACCAGACTGTTACTAAACCCAAACCAAATTTCACAAACTTCTTCCTCCATTTGGGGCTGAACAGCCTCGAAAAGAAGAAGTCACTTTGAACACCCATCAATTTAAACAGTTCTGCATTTACACAATCTATTCATTTTTATTTGGCCCAAGGCTTCCTTAGTTTATAACCGAGAATCTCTTGACTTTCAAGTTTGTCTTGAACATTACATTCTAAGCAGTCCTCTGAGAAGAGTTTTGATATAGTTTGTGGCTTTTATAATGCATAGAAAGTAACAATTTACCTAGGGCTGAGTCTCAACAGATCGCAGCGTGGCAACTACTCTACCGAGTACAACACCCCGCCCGGTACCTAAGTCGTCTACAGACGATTCCGAGTCCCGACATCGAACAGAGGTATACCCATGATTGACCGCTAGGAGCAGGCGGACGGACGGAAGGGATAAATCCCGACACGACCGCCAGATTTGCTCCATTCGGCAAAGTCACAGGGCCTGTATGGCGCGCCCCACTGACGAGACGCGCCTATTAAAGTCACATTGTTTGGAGCCTTTCGACTCACGGGACTCGAGAGAGATATCGTTGCCAACATTGGCTAGAAGGGATTCGGCCTTAGAGGCGTTCAGGCTTAATCCCACGGATGGTGGCTTCGCACCACGAGCTGCTCGACCGAGTGCGTGAACCAAATATCCGAACCTGCGGTTCCTCTCGTACTGAGCAGGATTACTATCGCAACGACCAGTCATCAGTAGGGTAAAACTAACCGGTCTCACGATGGTCTATTTTTCATCAAGAAAGTAAATTGAGAAAATAACAGTAGGCCTACACATTTCAAAGAGTTCTTTCCAACTACTCTGTATATGCAATGATAATTAGCATCATACTTAACCAATGAAAATCAGAGGGATTACATAAAACGTTCTCATTAAAAGAAATTCTAATGAATGTTTGGGCTAGCCAAACAAAAATTCAACTGAAATTAATAAGATTTGAATATTACTATAAGAAAATTTTTAAAAGATTTCATACTTTTAAAATGCACTATACACAAGAATGTTTACATACCTTCAAAGAATGTGTCAAGCAGAGAAACCTCTTGCTCAAAATCTTGGTGTGGATTCAATTGGAGATCTGGTCGTTTGAAGTTCTTGCGGGAATAGAAGATGTCTTCTACTTCATCAAAGCCTCCATATTGTTCAGCAAGACGTAACAAGGGTTTCAAACACTGAAGAGGTGTAGTGGTGCCACATGTCTTGAGGATAAAGCGGCGTTTAGCCACAAACATGCTGCTCTCACTGAAATCAAATTCCTTTAAAATAAAGTTCGAATAAAGGGAGTAACTTAAGTTAATGGTTGTAGTCCAGAAAGACACTTTATAACTTTAGACTTAATTCTTCAGGAGGAATACTCACAAATACTGCACTATATCTGACTGAGGCAACAAAGCTGAATTTGAGCAACTATCTTACAATAGTGAACACTATAATTATCTCCATTCTAATATGGATTACTTTGATTGGTTTTCAAAAATGACAAACAGAATATAAGCATACAATCAAAAGCTCACGCTTAATTCTGGGAGAACAAGTGAGTATGTATGTATGTATGTATGTATGTATGTATGTATGTATGTATGTATGTATGTATGTATGCGCACGCGCGAAGAATACCCTGCTCGAAGAACTCCTTTGGCCAAGATTGAAACCAGTTTCCCACATTGTCCATAACTACATTGCCCGAGTAGTAGTTCCGATTCTTCGATGCCTTTGTCAAAAGGACCAAATTTATAGAAATCTAAGGGCAATAATTTATATCATCTGAGGCTTTTACTCTGACAATGTTTGCAACTGGTTTTGATCTCTGCCAAAGGAGTTTTGAGAGCAAGGTATTCAAAACAGTGGGACAAGTGCTTGTGTAATTTTCGAGATTACTTTTGAGATAAGTCACCTACAGTATTACCCTACCTTTAGACTTTTCAAGGGACCCAAGGAATACCGGTGTGAGTGGGGTAAAGTGTAAATCATGAGAAACAGCTTATGTATGTAAAAACACTCTGGAAAAGGATGTAAATGTTACACAAATCCACATTATTAATTTATAGAGTATTTCAATCTTAATCCTCTTACAGTACTTACCTCAAATAAGGTCCAGTGTAAATTAACTGTCGACACTATACTGCCTTTGTAATTCTGCTCATCCACTGACCACGAGAAAGGTACCAGTAGGTAGTTAAAATACTGTGTAATATAGTATAGTATTTTAATATGGTTAGCTTACTTTGCATGGCTGTATAATTATATAACAAGTTTTTCCTCTCTGTTAATAATATGAAGACTTCAGGGTAATAATGACAACCCACATTTTGTAAGTTTTGAGATATAAAGGAATGAATTTTCACAAAATATTTACTGCTAAAATGTTTAATCTTTGAAACATCTTGCTCAATACAATGGTATGTATAATCCTTTATAACATCCTGGAGGAAAAGATGCATACAGAATCAGCATTACAGGTAATTGGAGTATATATATTTTTGTCTGTACATTGCTCAGAATTTGAAAAGAATGGCATTTCTGTAAAGAATGGCATTTCTGTATCTGTCATGTCCACAGTAACAAGGAAATGCACTTTTTACTTTCACATAATTTCTGTCTGTATGTATGTATGTACATGCATCACTAGAAAACTGCTGAACAGAATTTATTGAAAATCGGTATGCAAAGTTGGGGAATAAGTTGCTACAATCTAGGACATAAATAATTTTATTCACGCTGATTGAAATGGTAGTTTACGGGAAGGCCTAAAATTTAATTTTCAAATATTTGTTATTAGTGGTCCTATCTTAAAATTGGTATGCAAAGTCCGGGAATATGTCGCTACAATATAGGCTATAAAAATTTTTGTTCACGTTGAGTGAAAGGGTAGTTTAGCGAAAGGCCTAAAACTTAATTCTTAAATATTTACATTATTAGTGGTCCTATCTCATTGAAAATAGGTATGTGAAGTAGGAGAATGAGGCAATACAATCTAGGCTATAAATCACTTGATTCACGCTGAGTGGAAGGTCTAAAATTTAATTCTCAAATATTTATGTTATCAGTGGTCGTATCGATAAATACTACATAACCAAGGTTATATAGAATTAAATTTCCGACCATTTACGTCATACATTTTTACTATACAGGCTATGATAGATATTCATGAATTTTTATTTTTTGTTGCTAAGCCCATAGCAACGCCGAGTCACGAGAAAATGGGTTAACAGAATTTAATGAAAATCGGTATATAGAATCAGGGGATAAGAAGCTACAGTCTAAGCTATAAACAATTTTATTCATCCTGGATGAAATTGTAGTTTAGGGGAAGGTGCATAAAATGTCATTTTTAAATACCTATGTTATTGCTCCTATCGAAAAGTACTACATAACAAAAGTTATAGAGAATACAATTTCCGGTCATTTATGTTTTATTCAGTTTTAACGTACCGACTACGATAAGAGTGGTATTTCAGTCTGAAGAAAACTAAATGTGAAGGCCTACAATATTGAAAGCACATAACATTGATCAACAATAACATTACGTTGACCATTGTTGTGATGTTCTTTGTCTCATATGCTGCCTCTCAACTCCAATAGATGGGATTACTGCTGCGTACCAAGTATATAATAGCCTGACTGAATATTGGCGGAAAATAGCCGGGAGTTAGAAAATTTTCTTCTTTACCATGCCATTCCTCTGGTTCAAACATTTGATACAGCTGGTACGTAACACACTGGTTCATTATAGTATTCCAGCTATTCGATCCCTACTCTGACGCGCTATTTTGAATGAGCAGTGGGCATAGTTAGGAGAGGCTCACTTAGTTGAGTAGTAGCAGTAGTAGTATGGCCTGGTCTAGAATTACAATCAGGGCTATTCCAAACTGTAGCACCACAATTCACTAAATAACTCAAATTGCGGCCAGTATCCAGTATTCGAGAGATTAGTGGGTTTGAACCCCACAGTTGACAGCCCTGAAGATGGTTTTCACACCAGGCAAATGCTGGGGCTGTACATTAAGGCCACGGCCGCTTCCTAACCACTCCTAGCCCATTCCTCTCCCATCGTCGCCATAAGACCTAACTGTGTCAGGGCGACGTAAAGCAACTTGCAAAAAAACTAAACTCAAAATTTAACCCTGAAATGAGCAGTTTCTTAAGAAAAGCTTCTTCCTCTTCATTTTTATTTAATTCTACATTCATTTTATTCCAAATTAGCAGTGAAGAGGGGGTTTCTCCTCTGGGATGAAGGAAAAATTTGCCTCCAATTCAGATAGATTTTTCCGCCGCCAGTGTAGTGAATTGATACTTTCCGACTCATCGGGTACTCCTAAGAAACAGATTAGTAAAAGGTCATAGTTCTTACCCTGGGAGTCGCCACTATTCGACCCCTCCCAACCGAAAAGGGACGAAGAGTGTTCACGGCTCATGGCAGTCTGCGGCTTGGTCACTCCAGCTCTTGAACTTTATACTGTTAGACAAGGGTCGAAAAATACCGGACGCCCAGTCGCCATGGCGCCTGAAAATTTTAACCTGACGCCTGAATTTTCACATTCAGTTTTGAAAATTATTTTTTGAAATCCAGAGTCCCCTTACATGTACTTTTCCATTACTTTACAAAGTAACAAGTCGTGTGGTGTTTCACTTTTTTCTGTAGCTCACATTTATTCTAATATGTGCAATAAACATTTTCTGTGCTTATGGCAGAGTCTTGAATTCTGTAATTGCTCTTCGTACCTTGGAACTGGACGTTTCAGTTCTGCGCGGGAGCTGCCTAGCGGTCATGGGAGATATCGTAACCCACCAAACAAGTATCCTTTCATGTGGGCATATCATAACACGAGTTCTATTACAGATGATCAGCTATCGGTAGCCAAGTACAAAGATCAGACCAGAGTTGTGGAGAAATGCAGAGAACTACTACGTTAAATAATTCCACAAACACTACATTACCGCCATCCTTCCCGTGACTAACCACAAATACAGTAGTTGCTAACCGTTCCTCAACCATTGCCTCCAAAGCAGTGCTGATAAATTCCCGTGGAATTCATTCTTTGCATTTAGAACATACGGAATGACGTGTTTATCAATTCTTGCATTTTCACCGAACAATATTTATACTTTTAATTTAGTTACAGCATTTTGGTATTGAACAGTTTGCACTTTATAAATACAGTTGTTTTTATTCCTGTGCGTTTATGGAAAATTGGCAAAGTAGCATCAGACATCGAAGCCCACGAACTCGGAAGCCATTTTACGTTTCTGTGCTATACTTGAGAAAACCGGCAAAATGAAACATACAACACCGCACAAATTGACTGATGCGAGTAACAGTGTACTCTTTCAGATTTCTTCGTAAGTAGGGCCCGTAAATGTAACACAAAGTGATACAGAAGGGAGTGAATGTGAGAAAACACTTGATGGAAGTGCCGACTAGAGTTCAGGACGACAATGACCAGCTTGAAATCAAAAATACGTGGAAATTTCAATTTTCAGACAAACGGAAATTTCAGCGAAGTGCGTAAAGAAAATTAATGCTAATGTCACAGCATATGAATGCATTGTACATGGCAACTTATCATATTGCAAAAAATAACAGACCCTACACTGATTTTGAAGGTTTGGTTACATTGTTACGCAAGCTGAATGTTACTGATTCAGAGAAGTATGAGAATGATACACAATGCAGAGAATCGTATCTTGAATGAATACCGTGGCTGTGCTATGAAGAAGGAATTGTGAAGTGTAAATTATGCAGTAACTTTCGTAGTATTGCCGATAAACATTCTAAAGGTGTATCCGAATTTTCAGGACCATTTAAATTGGAAACGTTTAAAACATACGAAAAATCCTATCCTCACTCAAAGTGTCAGGAGGCTGAAAAAATGGTGTAACAGCCCCAAAGGGCCTTGGCCTACCAAGCGATCGCTGCTCAGCACGGAGGCCTGCAGATTATGAGGTGTCGTGCGGTCAGCACGACGAATCCTCTCAGCAGTTATCCTTGGCTTTCTTGGCGGGGGCCGCCATCTCACCGTCAGAGAGCTCCTCATTTGTAATCATGTAGGCTGAGTGGACCTCGAACCAGCCCTCAGATCCACGTCAACATCCGTAACCCTGGCCGGGAATCGAATCCGGGGCTTCCGGGTAAGAGGCAGGCACGCTACCACTACACCGCGGGGCCGACAGGAGGCTGAAAGTTTCATGAAAAATCCTGAATGTGTACTTTAAGCGAGGTGCGTCAAGAAAATGAATGCTAATATGTTACAGCATAAGAATGCATTGTTCATGGTATCTTATACTGGGAAAAAAAAAAAAAAAAAAAACCCCGAACCCTATACCGATTTCAAAGGTTTGTTTGCATTGTAAAGCAAGTTGAATGTTACTGGTGGAAAATCAAACAGGCACATGTAGTGTAATTTTAAAAGACGCTGACCTTGAAGGTGACTGGTGATTATTTGGGTTAGTATCTCTTAAAATATGAATTTCCATTCTTATATAAACTGAGACTATACTACTTAATGCCACATTTCAAAAATAATACGTAGCTTGATCCTAGTCTAACCTGTGGTGTTCATAATGTATATTTGCAAAAAATGTGCTGGCTCCTGATAAAAAGGGGCTGGCTACTGAATTATTTCTATTTTCTTCTACCCCTGCTGTTAGATCTGCAGCTTCATCCTCTTTGTTAAAAGTGAGAAAATTTGTAGTTTTTCATTTGAGTATTTCATATGAAAGCATTGCTTTTAATCGCGCCATTCCTATTGAAGTCATTGTAATTTATATTCATTACAGTTGGGAAAACCACTAAGACAGTCTTTCTGAAGATGTAAAAAGGCAGGTGGAGAGAGTATCATAATGAAAGCTCCCCAACCTGATTGTGACTGATGGTATGCAAGCGGGTCTACCATTACAGTGAAAATTCCCTCTCTGTCTTCATACGAGAAAAGATGCTTGGCGACTTCCCCGTCGTGTTTGTAGGGTAACGTTGAGAGCAATGTAATTGCTTACAATCTTGCTCACGTGTACACTACCTAACCTGGAATTCTGTATACAATGGAGAATTCCTTAGCGGAGCACGGGTACATCAGCTAGTTAAACACTAAATGTGCTGATCAATGCGGGGGTTATAATTGTTTACATGCAGTACTGATGAAAGTAGTTACCTAGCAATACAAGAAAACGTCAACAGTTTCTGAAGTTCTGACTGAAGTGATTTATTTACCACCCTAGGAAAAGAAGAAAAATGCTGAATGTAGACTAATAAAATGAACTAAGAGAATAAATAGCGTTATTGCTTTTACGTTTTACTACTTTCATGGTTTTCAAATACACCGGGGTGCCGGAATTATGTCCCATAAGAATTTTGAACATGCCAGTAGATCTACCAACACGATGCTGAAAATATACCTTCAAATACCACCGGAGTGAGCCGAGATCGAACCCACCAACTTGAGCTCAGGAGGCCAATGCTCTACCACCTAAGCCATCCAGCCTAGAAGGTTAAGAGGTCACCATACTATTTTTTAACTTCACATGATGCAGTTACCCAATTATTTAAGGAAATGACAAGTAAACTAATTTTTATAAGCTACATATGAAGTATTATTACATCGACAAGTACAAAAAGTTATAACCTAGTCACGAAAAGGACATGCAAAAAGCACTTACGTTAATAAAATTTCAGTACATTGGCAACAGTTAGTAGTATGTGTTATGATTATTTAATAATCATGAATACTAATACATCTGCAAAAGGTATTTTGCATCACAGCACGTAAATAGCTATATACAAAAATTCAAAACCACATAGTAAACACAGCTCCTAGCTATCTATTCACTACTTTCTAACAAACTTCCATCATACTCCAGGATTTCAGTGTAACCAGGATCATTTAAACTATCATCAAGATCCTTATCTTCACCGTTTTGTTTATAATGAGAGATTTTCTTTACAAGAAAGCACATCTTGAAGAACACTATCCGCCATCTTGGAAATTTGGATTTGATTGTTTACTACTGACAAGTGGTTTGTTATGAAAATGAAGCTGAACTGTGCTACCAACTCTTGTTATATCAAATATATATATATATATATATATATATAAAATAACTTGTCCTGACTGACTGACTGATTCATCATCGCAGAGCCAAAACTACTGGACGTAACGAAATGAAATTTTGGGGATATATTCATATTAAGATGTAGGTGCTTGCTAAGAGAGGATTTTTGGATATTCCTTCGCTAAGAGGGTGAAAAGAGGGGTGAAATTTTAAAATGAGTGTGTCTATATCTCGAAAGTTTAAAAGTTTACAGATGTAAAAATTGGTATTTAGAATCTTCTTTAAAAATGAGGAAAGACGTATTTTTTTGTTTTCAGAAAATCCCAAAAGGAGGGGTGAAAATGGGGAAAATGGGTTGAATGCCCTTAATCAGTATACCAGTACTTATATCTCAGAAACTGAAGATATTACAGACCTGAAAATTGGTACTTTTGATCTCTTAAAAATAAAGAAACACGTATTTTTTTTGTATTTGGAAAATCCAATTAATGGGTGAAAAGGGGGTGAATTTTTAAAATGAGTGAATCTATATCTCCAAACTTTTAAAGTTTGCAGGTGTAAAAATTGGTATTTAGAATTTTCATTAAACATAAAGAAAAACGTATTTTTTTGTTTTCGGAAAATTGCAATAGGAGGGGTGAAAAGGGGTGAAAAAGGGGTTGAATGCCTTTGATGAGGCTACATATATTTCAGAACCTGAAGATATTACAGACCTGAAAATTGGTATTTGGGATCTACATTAAATGTAAAGAAACACTTATTTTTTCGTTTTTGGAAAATCCAAATATTGAGGGGTGAAAAGGGGGGTGAATTTTTTAAAATGAATGTGTCTACATCTTAAAACTTTAAAATTTACAGATGTAAAAATTGGTAGTTAGAATCTCCTATAAAAATAAAGGAACACGTATTTTTTTGTTTCCTGTAAATCCCAATAGGAGGGGTGTAAAAGGGTAAAAAATGGGTTGAATGCCTTTAATGAGGATACATATATCTCAGAAACGGAAGATATTACAGAACTGAAAATTTGTATATAGGATCTCCTTTAAAAATAAAGAAACACGTATTTTTTTAGTTTTTTGGAAAATCCTATTAATGGCGGTTAAACAGAAGTGACAAATTGGGGTGAATTTTTTGAAAGATTATCTTGGAAACGTAAAATGTTACAGACGTAAAAAGTGGGTGTTTGGAATCTCCTGTAAAAGTAAAGAAACATAGGTGATTTGTTTTTGGAAACTCCACTTAAGGGGAACCCAAAAGGGGTGAAATTTTAAAATGAGAATTTTTACAGTATATCTAAAATAAATTAACATGTTACAGAAGTGAAAAATGGTATTTTTATCTCTATTAAACATAAAGAAACGTGTATTTTTAATTTTCGGAAATACCACTTGGGTGGAGGGGGGTGGTGAAAGTGACTGAAAATGGTGTTGAATTCTTTTAATTAGGCTACTGATATCTTAAAAATGAAGATGTTACAGACGTCAAATTTGATATTTGCAATCTGCTTTAAAAGTAAAGAAACACGTATTCTCGGAAAATCCAATGAAGCGGGGGGAGGGTGGTGAAAGAATAGAAAAATTAATTGACTTTAATTGTATGAGAATATATACATCTAATAAAAATTAAAGTTGTTACAGACGTGAAAATTCGTATTTGGATCTCCTTTAAAAACAAAGAAAAACGCGTTTTGGGGGGGAAACCATCTTGGGGGGCGGGAGTGTAAAGGAGTTGAATTCCTTTCATGAGGACACATAAATCTAAAAGTGAAGAAGTTAGAATCGTGACAATTGGTATTTAGAAGATCCTTTACTATTAAAGAAACAAGTATTTTTTGCAGGAAAATTCACTCGGGGGGGGGGAGTAGTTTGAAACGAAGTGACAAAAGTAAATTATATTTATGGGGATACTTATATCTCAAAACTGAAGGTAATAGACGTGAACATTGGTGTTTGGAATCTCCCTTAAACATAAAGAAACACGCCTTCTTTTAATTTTTTTTTTTGGGGGGGGGGGGGGTTGGCAGTAAAAATTAACGGCGGTGGGGTGTAAAAGGAGGTGAGATCAATTGATTTTACTGTCCTTAATGTACTTATAAGGATCCTCCGTTGCTCAGGCGGCAGCGCGCTGGCCTCTCACAGCTGGGTTCCGTAGTTCAAATCCCGGTCACTCCATGTGACATTCGTGCTGGACAAAACGGAGGCGGACAGGTTTTTCTCCGGATACTCCGGTTTTCCCTGTCTTCATTCATCCCAGCAACACATAATAGTAATAATAATAATAAGAATAAGAATAACATTAATAATAATAATAATAATAATAATAATAATAATAATGTTCCGGACCGTCGTCAAATATGCGGACCGCGCTGGAAACGGCTCCTGGACGGGTAATGACTAAGAATGCAGTCCGGCCGCGGGTTCAGTGCCGCCAAGGCACCCAATATGACACCACGCCGGATCTCCTGAAGGATTTTATCCAGATTAAAAATGATTATAGGAAAATACGGTATGGCAAAGATTTACGGACCCAACTGACCGGGAAGAATACCTGAGCCTAGCCCGGGACGTACAAAATCAATTGCTGGAAAGGAAGATTGAAAAATGGGAGGAAACGTGCCGTAATCTAATAGAAAACGAGTCAGATCGGGAATTTTGGTGGATTCTCGCTGAAAACGTGTCAGATCGCGAATTTCGGCGGATTATATATCTAAAACAATAAGCATTCAATTATAAATTTCAGTATAATACCGTAGCGAAGCACGGGTACCTTGCTAGTTCTTCAATAAAGAGAAACTTCATGCTGGATATAATGGTTTACAACAAAAAAACTGAAAAATCCAAAATACGAGGGTTATTACTTTTTACCCCCGAGGGTCTTCATATATAAGATGAATTTCGTGGGTAGGTATCCTACTCCTCAGAATTGACATGCATAAATTTGCAGCGTAGGCAAGCCGCTTGTCAGAGTTGTCATGTGGTTTGCATAACTTCCTGTGATATTCGTGATAGGCTAATTTTGCACATGTGTTGTCCGGTTTGGTGGTCATGCTGTAGTTTCTCAAAATATTGTAGGTTAGTTGCAACTCCATTTCACTTCGACTTTTTCCCCGTCTCAAACAGCCAGACAGGCATAAATGGCGGAAAGCATAATATGTCGCAAAAGGTAAATTTGAAGATTTTAACACATTGAGAGCATAGGGAATCTGAGGGGACTAATAGAAAATTATGTAAAAGACTGGAAAACTTAAGGATGTGGGAACATAAGCAGGATAATACTGTATTTCATTCCATCGCCCCTATTCAGTTTTCATTCAATGTGCTGTTATATACCTAGATATCATACAAATTTCTTCATACTTTCGCAGGTACGAGCTATGAGGTTTTTATTATATTTCAATACATTTTCGGAGACTGCATCCTATAGCATGAAATATGGAAATTTAAAATTTGAAAAAATGTAAGAAAACTTGTTTGTGTATATGTACATTGAAATAACTAAATTTGTGAGCTGTTGTCATCGTTACGATACAGTTGTTCTGCGAACTCCATTGTCCATGTCCTGATAACTTTTTGTAAATTGGTCTGTATATGATGGTAAATTGTTCCGTGTGACGTGATAATGGCTTGGTTATCCAAATTGAAGAACAACTGAGCCGAAGTCACGTTTATTTACGATCAAAGTCCAGTGCGCGGTATTGAGCTGTATCCTGCCGGCCCATAAAAGATACTTGGATTATTATTTGACATAATATGTAAATTTTATTGATATGAATTTCAGTCATATATGGTAAAGTAATGAAACGCAAGATAGCTGAGACCAGAAGTCGATGGAGCCATCAAGTCGCTGGATATTGCCCAATACTTCCTCGGGACCGTGAGAATGGCTTAGCGTCACTAGGAGTTGGCACATCTCGGCACGTGTATGAGATGCTTACCATGAGAACGTGAGGATATGGCAAATATGGAGTCTACATCGTGCGGTCATAATCCCAGGTTGACCAACATGTACAGTTGCTTGAGATAAATTCTGTCATTTGACGGATTTCCACAGGTTTGTAAGTGAAATATCATCAGGAGTACGATATAAAAATTATAGGAAGAGATTTGATATTATTTGAACTGTGTTTTATTGATATGTTATAATTAGTATTGTGTCATTATAAATGGCAAGCATTCTGATTGGTGGTCTGTCTAGACATGCGGGAATCCCATGGCTACAACGGCGTTGCCCACGCTTCCTTAGCACCCCAAGCTCTGGAGAGCGTCACTCTGATCGCGGATACTGACGTGAGGTGGACGCTGTTCGATGTGCTCTTAGAATTGTACTTAAAAGTTGCCACGTGAATATATCATTAACAGAGTATGGTTAATAAGACCAATAAACAGTGCTTCAGTCATGCAGTTGAATAAATTAACTGATGCAGAATTAATTGCAGATCATATTATCGCAAAGTTCACTACTAGTAAATAGACGGTCATAAGTAGCCGCAGTTGGGAAAGAGCAGGAGAGACGTTCTGTGGTCTCATATTTTCGTTAAAATTGAAATAATTGATAAAGAGATTCAACCTCGATACGTATCGCGTGCCACTCTCAATAACTGTGTACATAAACCCTCATGTGTTAAATTTACAGTATTTATGTGTCAGTGTGTTGGCTGAGTATAGCCACAATAGGGTTGTTCGGCACGTGCAGAATTGAGCGGTGAAGAGATATTCATCCAAAGCCTTCTGTGTTGCAGTGTTCAATAACTTTCAGCAAGAAGATGACCGCACCTATGGAAGAAGGAAGTGAATTTCTGTGTGCTGAAGCTGTGATCGACATGGAGTGAACACCCAACGAGGCGGGGATGTGAGCCGCTCTCATGTACCCGGAGAGTCGTCCAAGATAAGGCACATGTCTTAATTATGGCATGTTATATGGGTTATGTTAAAATACTAGTGCAGTTTAGAATAGGGATTTTATTTAATGTAAAGTAAGCCTGACAGCATGTGTTTATTTCACTTTTATATTGTTGTATATACGGATAAGAGACTAAATGCATGTTCTCTATATTTTTATTTTTATTTATGTAGCTAGATAAGATAATGAGGGAATTGTTAGGATTATTTGTTGTGAATGTATGCATGATAATTTAGTTTAGTATTATTCCGATTTTTCCTTGTATATTAGTGCTAGGAGGATTAGACTGACAAGTTCATCCAATTTCAAAGTTAAACACTTGCTACATTATTTTATTTTGATTATTCAGAGAGTTAGTAACAGTTAAATTGCATGACGCATGGTATTTCAGAAGCTGTATGTAAGGAGCTGCATAACAACGTTGAAATAATAGGATCTTCGAATTTAGGTTGGAATCTGTTTTTTGCCCAATGACTTGCACAGGAACTGAACCCGGTCTCAATGTAGAAGGCTGATGTGACTTGTAAGAGATATGAAAAGTTATAATGCATGCAGAGTTATAAAGTGATTTTGCAAGCCGATTGCATGCCTGATAAGTGAAAGAATAATTTGCAGTGGATATGTACCTGCTATTGTCTTCTGAGAGAATAGTAATTATCAGAATTGACGGAATTGATTCCAGGCCAATGAGTGATGTGTGTTAAATTGTCGAAGCATGCTAGGAAGGAATATGATTGTACGCGAGTTTCCGTATAGCTGACGAAAGATGATATCGCACTGCAAGCTGATATATTGGCCATGTTTATTCAGACAGCGTGAATGAGATGGTATTTCAGTGTTACAATCTTGGCAGGCAGAAACCAAACCTTAGTACAGTGTTGAGTTCCAACATTTCCTTTTAGCTCGCAGCACAGCAGGAAATACGTGACGGATGATCGCGCTGTTGAGTGCGCAAATGCAGCAGAAGGCAATGTTGCCCATTGCTTTCTACATGATTTATTGGATAATTACATGTTTTTCTCTTACAGGATGGTGTTTTATGATGTTTCATATTGTTGAATATGTTGTCATGTTGTTTAATGGTGAACAGCCCGAGTGCTGAGTAATTTTGATGGTCAATCTAGTTCTCACTAGATCCTTTGTGGTGAACCGCGATTCACATAGAATAAGTGTAGTATGTAAGACTCTTTATCTGATGTAAATAGATGTGATATTTTGCTTATTTTGTTCATTGTAAATATAGCGTAGGGAAATGCCACTAGTATTTTTCATAATTCATATCATGTCCCATTGCGTCTTAGTTTTTCTTTTCATCGTAACTTTCTCTTATATGGTAATTTTCCTTTAACGTTTAATCTTGCGACGACTCTAAATCTAAATTAAATTCGTTACCGTATCAATGTGATAATTCTCAAGTGTGACTCCATCCGAAATGCGTACATCTGTTATCATATTACATGACCAATGGACTATAAGATTATTCCTAAAGGTATTCAAGTAGTCAATGTTGTGCGTGATACTTCATTTCACATTTGTTTCTTTGATCAATTAACGTTTTTCATGTCTCTCTAATTTTGAGATTTTTGTTATTTGTTTTATTTGATTTTCATTAGTATGATTCGGGGATATTTGTGAATAAACTCATCCTACCCCATATTATTGTTTCTCATTCGAGTTATACCTCCATTTTCCTGTCATTTACTTATATTTAAGTAGGGAACTTCGACTTTTAGCCTGACCCAATGACAACCAACCCACTCTCTGCCCAACCCTGAGTTAGTCAAATGTTCATACAGGAATGGAGGCATCGTCCTAGAGGTATTTACCCCTGGGTACGGTACAGTACAGCATTAAAAAGTTGTTAGGGATGGAAATCTAAGTTGCAAGTCAAGTAATTCAATGCATCCTGGCTCCTTAAATGTGACTTTATACATTCGAAGAATGATATTCATAGAGGTAAACACACATGTATGCTCTCCAGTCAGCACAAAAGAAGTCGACTGAATTCAGTCGCACTCCCATCACAGCGACACTGAAGCGAATGAAGCTATTGGTTTATGGTCAGTTGGAAGACCGAGAAGGTGAATGGATCAGATTTGGAAGGACATTAGAGAAGCTGGACTGGATGTGGCGGAAGTAATGGAGTAGGAAAGGTGGAAAGACAGAAAGGAGGCTTCTTAACCACACCCAGGCGACTGGAATAGGACACTGATGATGCTACAGAAAACAAGCCTATAGTAACATTTGTTGACTAAGCAGGCATATGATTGTACATATAGGTTTTCAATGTTCAAAATTTAATGGAATTTTGGACTTCATCCTAAATTAAACTGATAGAACTTTAACTAATACCATATCAAAAGTAAAATAATCATTCTCATCCATCATTTTCAATAACAAGCAAAAGCTTCAGTAAGCAAAACAATAGCAGAAGATGAATGTTATGGCAAAACCTTGACTACTGCTCGGCTAGCGGCATTCGGCTGTGGTACATAGATCCACTAGCACAGCAGGCCTGTCTGAACATAGGACTAGTGCATTCTGTTAGGGACTGTAGCAACTCCAAGGAGCAACTGAGGCACATAAATCCCTAAGCACAGGACTGGCGCAAATACATAGAATGGTTAGCAGTGAAAAAAACCGAAAGTTACAAAATGATACTTAGATCCCTTAGTATTTCCATTCATATGTGGTTTACGAACCGACCACTGGAGGGCAGAATAATCTAGTTTTCTATTTTTGAGATCAAGCAGCTTGACTTGCAATTTTTCAACTTTTGGTCCAAACATCTCAAAATTTCAGAAAATATCTGACCGATGTTTTGACGTGTTTGATGAACTCCATTCCTACTCACATTATCAGAGCTTATTTTCTTTCATTATAAACTTTTAGAGAAAGTCACTGAATCATTTCAAGTTATCCTAAATCTACTTACCTAAGAACATATGCATCCATGTGATCGTTCTTCATGAAACTGATGACTTCACAACGTACTATCTTCAACAAACCTTCCAGTTTTGCTCTGTAACAGTTTAAAATTTCTTCTTTAAGATAACACCTTTCATTAAGTAATTACCAAAAGTAACAAAAATAAGTTAACACGTTCCTTACAATTCGGGTCACCATGTGCCCAAAGCATGTTACTGTTATCCATCAGTACAAACTTCCCAAAATTGCGGAGTTACAAATTTCCAATAACTAATGGCAACAGTGTTTCTATTGAAGTAAAGGATCAAGGCATACTGCTAGTTGCCATCGGTCCACCGGTGACCTAAAGGAACTTTTTTGGATCTTTCATTCATATCACATCGGGCCACCCTGCGTTCGGATTGTTGTCTAACCTATATTTTTAGGTAGAAATCGGTTACGGTGAATGAAACCTACAATGTTGCTGCCTTCAGATGGCAGATTGTTGTTTAATACGAATACCAGTACCACTCTTGACATCTCGTGTAACCTATTCCTTTCTACATTGCTCTCAGGTAAGTGAATATAAATTTTCAGATTTGTATTTATTGGAGTGATTATTGATGTGTTTATCTTCTGTAGATAATATTTACAAGCAAGTTCACATCCTTGTTTTAGGCAGTAGCCTTCACAATCATACATACTGGTGGCACGGAAAAGAAAGACTTTTAGGACGGCTCTTGATCCTGGACAAATTGCTCAATATTTAGAAGAAAGTGGTGACAGTGACTGATTTCAGTATTTGATGATGACCCTACGTACAACCTCGTCCTTCGTGATATTTCGTTACTAAGCATAATATGAAAATATTTAACATAGGCCTATTATATTCCCAAAAAACAGAACAATCAATGAGAAAATAACATTTACTTCCGGGGTCATTTCTGGGCGTCACACTAGTTCAGAAAACTGTTGCCGAGGTAAATACTTCAGAATGTCACCTCAGCAATAAGGTACAAGTGATCCAGCATTGTTGCTATTTCATAGTAGGGACTAACCAATATCAAAGGTTAGGTCACCAGTGGGCCGATGACAAAATTACGTCGTGAAAATCACTGCCGCAGGGAACGTGTTATCTAAAATTTAGAAATACAGTAGAAGTCCGCTATAGCGAGTACGGCATATAACGAGAACTCCGTTATAACGATCGTTTTGTGCGTCTCTTCAAAATTCCTATATTAAACTGTGTATTATCCTTCGGTTACAGCGAGAGCCCCTTCACTGGCGCATCCGTTATTACGAGCGATTATGCGCGCTCGATTTTTCCGTTGCCGATATTTATGCACCCAGTCACTATACTGCATTCGATCGATCATCTTCGACACCGTATCGTTTCTCGCTATGCCCACCAGCGAGCTCTCTCGTCGACATTCGAAGGCAATGTCGGAGTCGATTAGTAATACCCGTCGACTACTCTTCCGCAAGGAAAATGAAAGAACATGTTTTCGTAATAAATGCGTAAATAACGTGTCCGATAACCGTTGTCAACTCGTTAAAGATAATCGCTTAATTTTAATGCTAAATGCCGAAATTAAGAATGAGATAGGCCTACACCGCAAGATATGGCAGAGTGCGTCATTGATTACGAGGTTAGTTTATATTTTCTCGCGTCCGTTAAATTACGGAAAGGCTATTACCATGTAAATTTATGACGAGTAGGTTCTCTACTGGTGTTTGAAGTATATAATCATCATGCATATAGTACAGTTAAGTTAGGATTGGTGACGCTATTTGAATAACAAAATTGAAACGTTTGCCACAAAGTGCGATCGATCATCTTCGGTACGGTATAGTTTTCGCGCTAATTGCATTTGCGAGCTCTCTTCAACATTCGAAGGCGATATTGGAGTCGATTAGTAATACCCGTCGACTGCTGTTCTCTAAAGAAAATTCGAAATGAAAGAGGATAACATGTTTTAGTAATAAATGTGTAAAACAACGTGGCCGATAGCAGCTGTTAACTGGTTAAAAATAAAGACTGAAGTAAACGATGTCTTAATTTTAATGGTATACCGTATACTAAAATTAAGTAAGAATATGATACACCTCAAGATATGGCAAAGTGCATCACTGATTTCAGAGGATAGTTTATATTTTCTCGCGTCTAGTTAAATTTCGGAAAGCTATTCCCATGTCTTTTTTTGTGTGTGGCTATTTTCTTTACGTTGCACCGGCACAGATAGGTCTTATGGCGACGATGGGATAGGAAAGGCCTAGGAATGGGAAGGAAACGGCCGTGGCCTTAAGGTACAGCTCCAGCATTTGCCTGGTGTGAAAATGGGAAACCACGGAAAACCATCTTCAGGGCTGCCGACAGCGGGATTCGAACCCACTATCTCCCGGATGCAAGCTCTCAGCTGCGCGCTCCTAACCGCACGGCCAACTCGCCCGGTATGCCAATTTTTAACGAGGAGGTTATTTCTGTACATGCGTTTCAAATAGGTTTTCATGACAGGTACATATACGGTTATGTTAGGTGAAGACGTTTGAAGAAGAAAACTGAAATGTTTGCCACAGAAGCCTCTTCTCCGAATCCAAGACGACGCTTTTTTTCCTCAGAATCTCATGTGAAAAATCAAGGGTCGTTTTGCATTCGCGGCCTTATAGAAATGAACACCACTGGCAATTACCGCAGTAACCACGCTGTTTCTTTTCACCCCGCCGCGCGCGCAGACAAAACTATTACAATAAACGACCGCCTCTATCATACATCGCTAGCCGCGGCGACCGGTTGTATAGTGCCTATGTGTGTCGCGACACTGGATCTCGGTAAATAGTGAAGAAAGAATGACATTCTATTATCCTCTACAAAAACGTTTCTTAAATTTGCAGAATGGCATCAAAACATGCGAGCCTTCGAATTCTTAGAAAGGCCACGGGTACGCAGTACCAGAGTTATATCGCGTCTGCTGTACCTGGCGCTTAGTAAAATTAAGTTTTATAGACAGCAGGAATATTTTCGTGATCGATCGTCGTATTGTAAAGATACGTGGAACAGGTATTGCCGGCAAATTTTCAACGGGTTCTCGTCGATGTGATGATGCCAATTTTAAGTTAATGGCTATTAAACACTCGGAAATGTATAATAATTATGCAGCCACAAGAAAACACGGCATATGCCTAACTAAAGCCAATATCCGGCGTTACCGTGAAGACAAAGATAGCTTAAAAATGCGTACCGGTACTGCACAAAATATGCATTCAGTGGCCCGCAACAAGGACGCTTTAAAGAAGCCGAAGATGAAATTGTGAGGTATGTGCACAAAAATGCAAAGGCGGAATTGCCATACCGCGGCGCAATAAACTCGTTCGTTGACTTTCAAAGTCCGCGATTAAGACCTATACGTCGCTAGCCGCTGAAGTTGGCCGAAAGACGTGCGTGTAGCGGCAGCCAGTTATATATGACGCTGAGTGAAAGTAACATTTTTATAGTAAGCAAGAATATTTTCCTGATGGATCGTCGTAGTGTAAAGACACGTGGAATGTATTTGCCGGCAAATTTTCAGCGAGATCCCTTCGATCTTACGATGCCAATTTTAAGTTAATGGTTATTAAGCCCGCTGACATAAAGCATAATTGTACAGCCGCAAAAAATACGGCATAACTAAAGCCAATGTTCAACGTCTACAAATAGTCTAAAAATGCGTACTCTGTAAGAAAGACATTCATATGATTTTATAAAGCACTTTTAAGCCTCATTAAAAAAAATTGAAAGAAAAAGTGGGGGTCGTTTTGGATTCGGAGAAATACGGCAATATATTTTTTCCGAATGAAATTAAACACGTTTTCACGTAGTAACGGATTTCGAAAAACAAACAAATAAGCCGTATTGTGGATATTATCCGCGAAAACGCAAGTTTTTAACAAACTGATTGCCATTTCATATTGATTTTAATGTGAATGGGGGTTTTCCCGATTTTTACAAAAATCGGATATAACGACAATCCGCTATAGCGAGTAAATTTTTCGCCGTTGTGATATCTCGCTATAACGGACTTCAACTGTATACTTAAATTCAAATGCACCGGGAAAGAAGAGGATAAACTTAACCTTCCCTTTCCCAAGTAAAGACACCTTTCTTAGGAAGTAACCTCATCCATATAAACTAGTGTGCATTTACCATTAACTCACTGAATAGTGTGTTTTTCCTTATAGAAAGAAACAATGGCTTCATAAATAGCCTTGTATGAATTTATTAGCTGCCTCTGTGGATCAGTGGTAGAGTGTCGGCCGCCGGATCCCAAGATAGCGGGTTCAAACCCGGCAGAGGTAGTCGGATTTTTGAAGGGCGGAAAAAAGTCCATTCGACACTCCATGTCGTACGATGTCGGCATGTAAAAGACCTCTGGTGACACATTTGGTGTTTACCCGACAAAATTCATTAAATCTCAGCCATAGACGCCCAAGAGAGTTTCGGTTTACTCGGTCTGCCATCTAGTGGGGGCCTAAGAGTAAAACGGAACGTCGAAATTGACGAGCAGACAGCCAGATGGCGTCAAATTGAAATGTCTGCACACGGTAGCTGAGGCCATACGATTATTATTATGAATTTACTTCATAATTCTAATAATACAGATATCCCCACACAGAAACTTTGAAGAAATAGAAATAAAGGGAAACACCTTTCACAACCACTGTAGACGTAAGAGGACAGAATTAGAGTTAATAGCATGGAGTGATCAGCAAAACATGCATACGGAGTTCTCACTCCTATCTTATCACACATTTACATTCTCGTATCAGAAACACACGTTAAAACTTTGCCACTTCCAGTGCATTTTTTTTGTGGCCCAGTACAGGTAAACATCTGCAGATGAGACAGTCAGCATTTACGCATATGCAAAACAGACTGGTCTTGTTAATTACACTGAATACCATTTTCTGCAATGTAGCCCCACCTTGCCGAATTAATCCTTGATCTGCCCACATCAGATAAACCTATTCAAGGACTTCAAGTTAGCCAATCCTTACCATGATCAGGGAGTAAAGTGTCAAAAACTCTTCAAACCAGAAAGGATAGAGGTCATAGCCCTCCACAGTTGCAACCTGGCTTTTTCAGCAATGAATCCAAATACCTTTTATGTTCTAAGAAAACTCCTTGATTTTAATCATTGCAGGTGCAGTTCCTGCCCCCATACGGGGGCATTTCTTTCCTTATTCTAAGCTATTTCTCTTCAAACGATACAGTGCTTTTTCTGAAAAGTGGTAAAGCCATTCAACTGGAGTGGATTTCGAACATGCAATAATTTTGCAAGTGTCCTTAAGAGCTTCATTCACCTGATTGGTATGTGTCAAATTATAACTGACAGGACAGGTGTAATTGTCACAGAGTAACATAATGCCAATGCAGAAGTTTGGATGGTTTTGAGTTGACTGCCCCACTGTGATCCGACCAGTTTTCTTAGGGGATTATTCCTGGTAGAAACTTATAACTTACAGTTCATACTGGGCTCTAGAAAGAAAGATAACTATTAAGCATCATTACTGGGTATTCTGGATTTTCAGTGTTCCCAGTCTGACCTCTGACCATACCATAATTAACCAAAAAGTGGCTTCCCTGTTTCTCAAATGAAAAGCACAGTCTTGTGTCTTTGATGGGTTTGATTTAACCTTGTTTGTACCGCAGTATCTTGACAGACCAAGTGCATTCATCAGGGTGTTCTCCACTGATTTGAAGTCTTGTGCTTTGGGTGACCAGAGCAAGATGATCAGCATACAAAAGAACTCTTGCTGTTGAGGGTGATAGGCTGGTCAATGTTGTATATACTGAACAGAGTTGGAGCCAGCACTTCTTTGGGAGAGGCTATTCTTCCGTAGTCTCCATGAACTGCGCTGTCACTGGAAGTCTACAAAGAACCTGCAGTTCTGCAGGAGACTTGCAATGAACCTGATATGGCTAAATTCCTTTGTCCTTTGTAGAAGCTGAAGACAGTCATACGCTGCTGTCAAATCAACGAATACCACAGTCCTGTCACCTTAAGAGCTTCGAAACCATCAGCTACAAACTGCACAAGATTAAGCAGCTGTCCATCACAGCTTTTACCAAGATGAAATCCAGCTTGCTAAGGTATAAGCAAGGGATCAATTAAAGGCAAGAGACTGTTGAAGACAATTCTTCTTAGCAATTTAGAAAGCTGAACCAGTAGTGCAACTGGTCTAAAATTCTTTAGATTATTTCCTTCTTTATAAGGTTTCAAAAAAGCAATCGCCTTACTCCTCTGCTATATCTTTGGAATTTAACACTGTTCATATAATTGAGTTGGAGAATACAATCCTTTGTTGTTAAGCGCAAGTACTTAATTTGCTAGGTTCATATGTTATCCAAACTGGCTGATTTTCATATTTTTACTGTTTGAAAGCCTTCTCTAATTCTTCCATGCTAAATGAAGGTGCAAGGTTATTCTCCTATTGCTCATTTCTTTGCAGTTTTGGTTTTTTGGATTTATGGGTGGGTTCCCAATCAGCAGTAATTTATGTGCTATTCGAGTGGCAGTGATGTACAGTGGTAGTAATTAGATGATTAAGCTTCTCAGAAGTCACTAAGCCTTATGGCAGTCTCTTTTCAGATACAAATTATCTGTTTCAATTGGGCCCATTGTCTCTCCCTTCAGTAAGTAGGAGTGTGACTGTCACATCATTACTTCACCAGGTCTCGCTCACAAAGACAAACACTCTACACAGCGTAGAATAAACATCTTTTCCAAACAAGAACGAGAGGCAAGATGTCCTGTTCTGTACCTCCCTTTTAACAAAAGAATCTCCAATGAACTTTTATTATTTGTGCTTATTGTCCTAATGTTTTTTCTTCTCAATTCTTTCTTTATACAGCTGAAGAGGACCACTAAGTGGTCAAAACATGTCCTGCAAGTGCTAATTTTATATTTAATTTTGCCTGAGGCAATAATAAAGTATCCATTAGGTGGTTATTTTACTAACTTCTTGATTAGCCACAGAATAGACATTTTGAAACATATCTTAGCAGCTGTGGTGACTGTGTCGTAGCATTCTGGTACTAATTCTATAGAAGATAACTTCGGCATTCAGCAATTCTGGAAATCTGTACCAGTCTGCCCTTCTAAAATTAAACCCCCTCCAAAAAGGCAGCCGAGATCTACCAGCAGCAAATATGACAGGTTACTGGTCCATGCTGAGGATTGGGTGTTGGGGGGGATTTACAGACATGATATACGCTTTTGGGCTTATGCCTATATCATGTCTAAGTACGGGCCGTGAAAGCATCAATGGCAAGATTTCACACATTTTTGTCCATTATTGCAGTTACAGTCATCTGACGCCCAACGCAGCTATAAATGATGTCACTGTGCAAGGGATTCAGAGTCATCATTATGCAGGTGCAAAATTACAAATCAGCACACACAAGAATTACACAGTACAGACATGCCAACTTTCAAAAGTGAAAAATCAGGAGAAATTTCACAGCGAATCGCGACGTATTACGACACATCACTAATGGCAGAACATGTACAAATTCATTATAATAATTCAATACATTAACAATTCTATTTGCCCATATATATTTTTTCCATCATTTACATGTGAATACTAAATACTGGACATACCTGAACTGTAGGAACATGTGACTTCTCATCCTTCAACATGGTGATCACATAACGACTAATTGTTGTTCAACACACCAGTAGCTGACTTAGCTTTCTTCAGAAACTCTGAACTAAATTTTTGCTCAAAGCACTTGCCTTGCTGAACTGATTTCAAGGTTAAAAGTTTCTCCAAAGTTTGTTCTGATAGAAAGGATCTGAACTGTGTTTTTGTCTTTGTGACTCTGCTAAAAATCCTTTCATATTCTGCATTGCCATGTGGAATTGATAAAATAGCAAGCATCACCATAGAGAGTCTCTCATATTTAAGTACACCATCAGCTGATTTCATCTGACCTACCAATGCCCATTGAACATCAATTCTTCCTTTTGCCAGGTCTGTTTCTTCGAGCTGAAAGTTACAGAACCGGGAGTGCAGAATATCCGTTTCTTTATCCAAATGTTCCGTTTCACTAGTCAAAATGTTTGGACACTTGTTTATGAAAAATCTAAGGCTACAAAATGATGCCTTACTTATAGCAGAAATATTTTCAACTTCTGCATTAATTAAAACATCTTTCAATGGCAGTTTGTGTACCATGTAGTCACACGATGAAGAGAAACACTTTCTAACAGACTTAACGAATATGCACTTTTCCTCAGACTTCAAGGTGTTCACTAAAACAAACGCAGAGTTCCCTATCATCAGATCACAATCATCCTTTTAATTTGCTGGAGTATGATAATCTGCATCAAGGAGAGAGGAGGATCTTTTAATAACGCCTGGTTTCACAAAACTTGCCATCACATTCTTCAATAGTTCCTCCAAAACTGACCTCAATAAGTGGATGTGCGGCATACTTGACTGAAGAGCTACGTTTGGATTCTCAAAGATATCCATAAAACTTGAGAGAAAAAGGCAAAAAGATTTATGTAAATTTGATGAAAGGAACATGAAAAGTCGTTCTTCACGTGACAATGCATGGCTCTTAGTGTCATAAGTAGTTTCATTTTTTAAATGAAACTGATGACTGGGTTTTCCTTTAAACGAGGAGTGAGGTGAAATGTTATGACAATCCTTAACGTTTTCTGACAAACAAGACACATCTGCACTTAAACTGTGCTTGGGAATTTTGTAAGTCTTAAAAAGTTCCATCTGAGAATCCTTACTCACAATTTCGCTCCTGAATAATGTAACCAAAGGGTCCCACTGAAGCAAAATCCTATCTAAACACCTTCTTAGTGATAACCATCGAGTAGGCACATGCTTCAGAATTTTTCTGATCTTTGTGTTGTGTACAGTTTGAAATTCTCTGAACTTTTCTTTCCTCTTTGCCACCTTTCCAGATAATAAAATATATAAATTATACTTTCATTTACATTTACGGGCAAGCATGCCGCACCCTTCTCGACAGCAACATTAATTAGGTGACAAGAACAGCCTATGATGATTATGTTACTATTTTCCCGCTTCAAACATCCTGCCACACCATTCTTTAATCCTACCATTACTGGAGCATTATCAGCACCAAGAGCTAGGCAGTTTTTTAATGGAATGCAGAATTCCCGAAAAGTTGAGAGCAAAAATTGGCAATGTTAGCTCCAGTAGCATCCCCTTCTAAATTAGGCACAGAGAGTAGACAACTCTGAATTTCATTGAGTTCAGGCCTAAAAAAATGTTACAACAGTGGGATATATCTTCAAGTCGCTTTTATTGCTACCATCAGTAGCAACAGAAAATGCATTCACCTTCAAATGTGATAAAATTTTCGCCCTTTCTTCCATGCACATTTCTGTAATGATAGCCGCTGTTTTCGTTCTAGCACACCCATATCGTTTAGCGATTTCCGAATCAGGAAACATTTTGTGAGACAAAAGTCGCGCGTGATCCGCACAATTTACAGGCAGGTTATGTTCTACTATAAATGACGTAAATAACACCTCGGCATTTGTCACAGGATTTACATCTTGGTTTTTACATGATAAGTTCAGTTTCTTTCTACACACTGAACACTCTCCTTATGTTTTTCGTTTGCATGTGCTTGAGTATATCGCATTTCCCGCCATGTGCAATTAAAAAAATCACACCTACATATAGTACAGAATGTGAACGTTGGTCCCTTTCTGGATTCACTCAAACACGGAAACTCTTCCCTACAAGCAATTTTAAACACTGCATCATATTTCTTTTTTTGACATTTTGGCAAAAAAAATATTAAGGCACAACACGAGCAATTCTGCAGGTCTTGCTCCGGGTAGAACGACTATGTTTCTGAGGTTAGGTTACTCCAAAGAGAATGTTACTCGCTTGACTCACTTGCAAAGAGAATGACTATTATAGACCAAAGAGCAGCATATGACTGGCCACCGTGCCCCGTACTGCCATCTGGTATCATTATTAGAACTACTATCGACTAGCCATACTCGGCCATATATCGATAGAGCGAGGAAATCCACGGGAGTTTAAAATAATACGAAAATTACGGATATTGCTTTGAAAATCGGGAGATCGGACCTGGAGATCGGGAGGAACGATGAAAAATCGGGAGTCTCCCACTCAAATCGGGAGACTTGGCACGTCTGCACAGTATGAATTTCATTCCGTATTGACGGTTTTTCAATTACATCAATTTAAATGTAAAAAAAATCCCATTGAATACATTGTTAATATATTACATCTACTATTGCTGGTTTTATTTTGTTTTGTCAGGTGACAAAGCGAGTCACCTGGGATCTTAAACATGCTAACAGCAACAGAGAGCCAAGATTTTGACCATCCTTAAAAACAGACCACATCAGCTGGGATCGAACCAGAAAACTTGCTGATCCACCAACGCAGCTAGCACAACAGTGTATCAATTTTCAGCATATCCATACTGGTCACAAAATTTCTAGGTTATACAATTCTTTAATTGCAAAACAACATCTGCAAATAATCCTCCCTTCCATCTCTTAAAAAGAACAAAGGCGTACTGTAGTTTACAGTAAAAGTTACAAATAACCAAGACAAAAATTTCAGGGGAAGGAGGGGGGGAGGGGCAGCAGCTGTCTTCTCCCTTCAGTAAGTAGGAGTGTGTTTACCTCCTCTATAAAGATAAATTCAGTTGAAATGGAAATTGGTTAACCTTGTCTTGTCTTTGGTACTGTTCACAGACTTGGCCTTTGTGTACTCTTATTGACTTATGGAATATGTGTATGTGCACCCAGGAATGGTCCAATATTATCCCATATGCCCACAACTGTAAACTTATCAAATACTAATTTTTTGGACAGTGAACTGAATCTTCTTAAGAAGGGCATGAAATTTAATTGGCCTAATTCTAAAAAAGCAGACGACCTAATTACTACAACTGCTGAAATTGAGTCCAACATCATAAAACTTGATTATGATAATCTTAATATCAGACATATTAAAATGAAACTTCCCTACTTAATAAATTAACCAATTCAAAACCAGGTCTTAAAAAACAAATATTCTAATTAAAAAGTAAGATTAAGCATGATATAATCGTTACGAAAGCCGATAAGGGATCCACTACTGTTTTATTGAATAACAATGATTATGTCAAAACAGGATTTCTTTTCTTACAATGCGTATACTATAGTAAACAAAGATCCCATATCAAAACTTCAAAGAAATTTAAAGAATCTATTGAAATATTCATCCTTTCTTATACAGGAACACGAATATCAAAAACTTACAATCGTGAATCCTAAATTACCAACAGCCAAGGCCTTACCTAAAATCCATAAAAGAGATACCTGTATGCCCTCAGCAGGAACAGCCCCACTTAAGAGTTTCAAAATTTTTACATTACTTTCTCAGCAAACATTTTAAATTCAATAATGAATCTTATGTAAAAAATTCAGTCGGCTTCTGTGCAAAATTAACTAAATTTAAGCTACAACCAAATCACATAATGGTCACATACGCTATTACTAATATGTATTGAAGTATTCCTGTAAATGAAACTATAAATATAATAAACATGAATCTCTTTAATCACAGTAATTTAACTAAATCTGAAGCAGTCTACTTTATTAAGTTTTGTTTTGAATAATTATTTCACCTTTAATAATAAAATCTATCATCAAAAGGGACTGGCAATGGGCAATCCCGTTTTGGGCATTTTAGCTAATATCCATATGGATAATCTAGAGGCTAATAGAATAAATAAGATCAATGGTCACCATCTATGGCTGAGATATGTTGACACATTCACCATCGTTGATAAGAAAAAACAATTGGCTCAACAATAAAATCACTTTTACAGAGGATGAAATTGATGGTCCTTAAATTTCTTGGATATAACTATTACTAGAGTTAATAATAAAATTGCATTTCAAATCTACAGAAAACCTTCTTGTGCTCCTTTAACCATAAATGATTCTTTTCACCCACATTCTAAACAAGCGGGCCTTTTTTTTAGTTTATAAAATAGAGCGTTTAAGATTCCTCTATCAACCGTTAGAAGAAAAAAAAACCTATATTATATTAAACTACTAGCTGGCTTAATGGCTATAAGTTGGACATGATTAATAAAATCAAGCTAAAAACTGTCCGGCTCGGCGGTGTAGGGGGCAAAGCGTTTGCCTGTCACTCGGCAGTCCCAGGTTCGATTCCCGGCCGGGTCAGGGGTTTTCAATTGTAAATTATTAATATCCCTGGCTTGGGGACTGGGTGTTTGTGTTGTCCTTAACGGTCCTTTCCTTGTATTCAACACTTTACACTTCCGCAATTTCCAAATATACACAGGTCCATAATATATGGTGCAATTTTATTAATTAGCTTTAAAAAACCTAAAAACTGTAACCAATTTAACCCCAGAAAAACCTTTTAGAAAATTGCTGCTTTTACCTTTACAAACTGCTGTATATCAAATCACCAACTATATCAGAAAACACTATGTCAACATTGCATTTTGAACTCTCAATACAAACCAAAATATATTTCTAAATTCCATAGAAAATTCAACAACAGTTATTCAAATTCGTGGATTTATAGATTCAAGTGTGCCTATTGTAATTTGGGCGTAGCTTTCAAACAAGACATTTAGAGCATTCTAATGCTTCTAAACAAATATTCTGCTATGAGCAATCATATGAAGGAGACGGGACATAGCTTCACCACAATAGATCAAGATCTTCAGATCATGAAGCTTATAAATAAAGGTAGTTTGATGACAGAATTTGAAAACGCATCTTTTTAGATCAATACTTCAACGGGAATCTAAATCTAAATGACATCTCTGAAACAGAGTCCGATAATTGAACAAAATTCCTAATCTACTGGTATCTCGTAACATTTAATAAATTTTTTATTATAGATTCGTCAATAATATCCCTGCGACTACAGCAGCTAATTCCCGTCGCCTAGCCATACTACCTCCCCTCCGCATACCACCAGCGACCTCAATGCCCCGCCCACCCCCCACCAAATACGGGTACAGCCAACGCCGCTGGTCAAGTTCAAAATTCAACTAAATAGAACAAATTAAAACTATAGCAATTCACACATATTTTCATCTTATTTTTCAGACTTCAACATGCACCACATAGCAGTTTCTTTTACATACAAGACTCATGTTGAACTCCCCTTTTAGACGCTTACTGAAGATAAACTGCACAGCTTTACAACTATAAGCATATTAGATTCCATAAATATGGAGACAATGAAACAATTCTTTCTTTACATGTTCAACATTTTACTCTATGATTCCACATTAATCGAACTTGTTTACTTGCTGTTCAACCAGCATTTTTACCTTGTATACTGTCAAATACCGGTGTGTTTTGACGTTATACTTACATTTTAACCCCATTAGATGGGAAGATAATATACAACCCTCTAAAATCTTAGGTGTATAATCAAACAGTTCAATCATCCACTTTTAATAAAATGTGATCCAACAAAATGTATCAAATTATCATACATTAATGACTGTAAACAATTAGTTCTTATGGGACAATCTTACTAATGACTAATTTAGAGAATTGAGTGGCCGATGATGCTTGCTAGGACAAGTGAAACATGTACCACAACAACCTAAGTAGAATAATTATATCCCAGTCACAAGGATTGGAAAGTACTGAGAAGGTGATATCAATAAAATTGTAAAATTTTAATTTACAGCAATACAGACATTCTGTGCAAGGGCGCCCATACCCCGGGGGCAAGGTGGAGACGCGGCCCCTCCTCTAGCTCTCAGGGAAAGGCAAAAATCTGGTGGTCACGTGTTTTCCTTTCAAGAATAATGTAAAAGTCAGTATTACGTAAAAGCGGTAGTACCGTCCCCCATCAACAGGCACGGGATACCGTGGGTTATTCTACCGCAGAACACAAATCGCCATTTATCTTCCTCCTCCCCCCTAGAAACTGTCATATGGGCGCCCATAATTCTGTGCGTCCGCATGTCCTACCCCTTATGGCACAGCACCCTGGGACAGTGTTCCAACAAGATAACGCACATCCACATACAGCACAGGTGTCTTACGGACTGCCTAGAGCATGTTGCGGTCCTCCCATGGCCAATAAGATCCCCGCACCTCTCGATCACTGAACACGTGTAGGATAACATTCGAAGGGGACTGTGCCAGTACTAACCTACGGGATCTGGAGGGACAGCTGCAACAACTGGATTAACTTGCCTCAAGAGAGGATCCAAAGGCTCTTTGAAGCCGGGGGAGGGGGTGACGACGGCGACACCTTACTGACCTGGCGCCAACATTCCACCTGTAACTGCCAACGGCCTTTCCTCTTTCATCCCATACTGTAATAAGTTGAATAAAGGCACAGGATATTTCAGCATATGTAGTTTCATTCACTTTCAACCACTCCTGGGTGCTTAATTTTGTCAGGCAGTGTATTTGCTTGCATGTATTATTACAGCCAGGTTTCACTTCAGTCTGACTTGTAATAGCAAATTCCAAGAAGAGAGCTGAATTATTTACACCAGTCAAACACCGGAAGAATATGGTTATAATAATGCATATATCAAAATAAAGGCAGAAATATATAGCATTAATTTGAGTGATTGAGAGATAGTGTTTATTTCCTTAATTCCTCATTGAGCTTGAAAACCAACTTAATTATGAATATCTTGAGTTATCATTTACTTGGGTAAGAGAACCTCCATTATTGAAGTTTACATTCTTATGTATAGAATTCTAATAGGATGTATAAGAGGCAGGAAAATCTGCAAGAACTCCTCCAAAAAGGAAAGCAATGTTACCTCATCTACAAAGATCAATTCAGTTGAAATGGAAGGAAATTTCCTTAACCTAATCTTGTCCTTGGTACGGTGTACATACTTTGCCTTTTTGTGTTCTTATTTACTTATGGAATGTGTGTATGTAATATACACAGCCTGACAAAAAGTTAAGCACCCAGGAATGGTCCAATATTATCCCATTTAGCACAAATAGATATTTTTGAGCACCTGGATATCATGTGCCCAAAGCATGGAAGGCAGCAGGTTAAGTGTGGTTTCAAAATGTAACCAGTGAAGTTGGCAACAGTAATGAGCCATTTAAAAAAAAAAAAAAAAAAGGGCTGTAATATTTGCTTTTTAGTGTATAGACTTACGTGCCAAGTACTAGAGCTTGTAACAATCACTCAGCAGTAGCCATTTTATAAGCACTACAATAAAGAGCTAAACCATCTGTACATTGCGCAGGTACGACTGAAGGACCAGCAGCAGCAACAATACAACTGATGGCTATTGCAAATAGAGTAATACTGTACCGATCACTGTGGAATTCCATTCTTGTGCAAGACATTGAGAATATGTCCCACCTATTTGGACAGATACATAAATCCAGCTCTCTGATCAACTTCTCCACTTGCCTTCCTCTGGGACAATGAGCAAGAGCCCCATAGAAGTTCATGGGCATTAAAATCGCCCACAATCAAAAGGCCAAGGGAATTTATTAATCAAATCCCATCACTGATATAGAGAGGCTGTTCTGGCAGGATACGCACATTACAACCTACAGCCATAACAGGTAATCCTTCACAGACAGTACCTGCTACCAACTGTTCTCAAAAGTATCCATTCATTGAAGACATCAGAACTAACCAGAGCACAAACACCAACAGACCTGTTGGAATTTGCCTACCCTTTTGAATATAGCTTAAAACCTCTCATGAAAGTCTGATAGATCTGAGGTTAGTCTCTTGAAGACAAGGTATATCAACAGCAAACAGATATAAGCTGGCATAGTCAATAATATGTCTGTCAAAACAGTAACAGCTCCACTATAACAATGTCATAATGTACACAAGAGTGCTAGGGCTTCAACAGAAATCCATTTCATTCCGTTTTATGTTCGAGGATGGAAGTTACACCTCGACCTCCATCTCCTCGCCAAATTGAGAATGGATGGTATTCCCCAATGCACGCAGCATGGAAGATGTCCTTGGGACTATCCTCCTCCCTGATGGCCTATTTTCTAAATGTGCTGGGAGGCATCCTCCCAGTCCCAATTGATGGTACCTCCGCCGAATGCACCGGTGTCTTTGCCAACTGTTTTAGGGAGGTAGTTTCCGTCTCCTCTCCCCCGCTCCCAGTTTTGACTGCAAAATTGCTTTCACAACCATATTCTTTTTGTTGACCAAAAGTAGAGCAGAATCCTTCAGATTTACTCTGAAATATTGCTTCTGGAAGCAACGGGCACAGAAGACATACATTTTTTCAGAATAGGTGGTCATTTATCTAGAACATTAAAAGATTTATCTGAGGGAATCAATTATCCAGCTGTTTTAATGGAGTGTTCATCATACTGTACTCTTTGCAGGCTTCCTGCTATGAAGGACAGTCCAGGATTTTCAACTCTTAGATCTGCCATTCCCCCCCCCCCCCCCCCTCGAGATATATATGGGACAGTTCCTATCCTGAAGAAGGTGGATTTCAGCAAAACTAGTGCGGTGAGATGAAGGCATGCACTATGTCACTTTGTGGCCATCAGGTCTACAATTAGCACGAATAGACTTTTGTGCACCTAGATTTAACGTGCCGAAAGCGTTGGCAGTTACAACACCGCATGGGAGATGGCAGGTTGTATGGCGTCCCATCACTTTGGTAGTAAGTGACCTTAACATACCCATAACCTGGAAGGAGAGAAAGCTGAGAGGAAATAATTAAGGCACCCGTGGCAACATCCTTGTATAATGTTCTGGACTATCACTGCACCACAGTACTTCATATCTTCCTCAAGCTCTTCATCTATGTTCAATACCAGATCCCGGTGGAAAATAACACCACAGATCTGGTTCAGAGATTTGTTTTTTCACTTTGACAGGAAAATCACCAAAATCACCAAAGTGCACACTTCAGCAAAATCTCCAATCTGAGATACACTGTGGGTCTAAATAATAAGCTACCATTTCTAATCTTAAGTCCAAGTTCTCCATAGATTCCTTTAATATGCATGGAGAACATGATGCTATTCACAAACTTGAAGTCATCCCTGTCAGGAACCAGGAATTTGGAGAAATCAGCACCTATTTCATCCCTTTGTTCTTGTTATCAAGATGTAGCCCCCACCCCAGGAAATATAAAGTTGAAGATTTGGGTGGGACACCACCCTGGACATCTTTCAAAAGTTCTGAAGCCATGTCTGAAAGAATCCTCCCAAAATGCCACCTACTCCGATCATGGACAGAATATTTAGACCTGGTTTAGAAGGTTTTGTCCAGGGGTCCAATGTCAACCGTAACAGGCACTTCCCCAAGCAGCACACACACATTGTGAATCAGTCTACAACAGACCCTTGAGAGGGGACTGATGGCCACATGATCCTTATCTGTAACGTGCAAGTTGCTAATAGACTGTAAATCAAATCTCCCACTTCCAGGACTGGCGCCGTAACTAGACATAAAAAATATTAATGAAGTAATTTTTGTAATTTAGATTCAAACAATTTTACAGTATGTACAGCTGTAAAAAAGTGGCCATTCTTGAACAGTGAATATATTTCTAAGTTCCACTTCAGATCCCAGTGCTGTTACATGATACGTGCGCTTGTAGATACACAGTAAAACCACTCTGAACTATGCTGAACTACGGCATTCAAGACCAAGTCATTCAACATCTGCTTCTCATGGAACAGCGGGAAATTGCTCGCTTAACGATTTGAAGGTTGCGAGTTATTTTTGTTTTATTATAGTTCTTTAGCAATATAAATGTTAACAAGTGCATACTACCAGTTTTAGTCTTATATTACCATATTACAGTATACTATTATAAAATAAAATGGAAAGTAGGAGCTACGATTTTATTATTATTATTATTATTATTATTATTATTATTATTAATATTAATATATTATTATTCTCCTCCGAGGAAGGTAGCACTATTTCACCTAAAAGTATGTTAGGGCTATAGTTTATAAGAATGCAATATCAAATGTGATTAATGCATTACCTAGAAAAAAATACTTGCACAGAATATTGCAATGAGTTAAAAAGCTTATCTAAGAAACAGATAAAAGCTGAAATGAAACACTTTTTCACAAATATATCAGAAACTGGTGGGGAAAAGTTTACACTGCAGTAACTCAGGCAACCTAACAATTTGTTCCTTTTGATAGCATATAGTGGACAACAGAAAAGACAACTAAACTCAAGACATTCTTCTGACTCCTATGGACTTTCTTCATACCGATGCAATTCCACGCATTTGCAGAAACGCAACTTAACATTCATTTGGATTATATTCCAATTAATAATGCTCTCAAATAGGGTTATTTTACTGAACAATATGATGTGGATGCTCGAGAACGTTGAGCAAGGTGTCCCTTTGTTCGTAATATAGGATCTTCAGATCTTGATCAATTGTTGTGGCACCTTGCTCAACATTCTTCAAAGCATCCAAATCAGACGAACTTAAAAACCCTTCTCACAATTTAAATGAGTTTTTTTTAAATACTCTAAACATTCATTCCATTTATTTGCCAACAATTATATAACAACTAACCCCTCTTCCAGCACTCCAACTCAACACCAGCCCTCCCCTTCCCCATCTGCATAACTGCTCCCTCCACTTCTTCCAATCATACAGAGTTCAATCAGCCACAAATATGACTACTGAAAGCGAGACCTCTAAACCAACAAGGTCAGGTCGTCCAAGAGGGTAATTATTTCATAAGTCACAAGTTTTTTCATTTTTATCTCTTGTCTACTAGCTCAAGCTTTTCACATATATTCATACATCTTTCCATTACACACTGGACTAAATATGATATTGACTGTTTCCACTATTTAGAGTCACAACGCTGTACTTGGCCTTTCTCTCTTAAACTATGTCCACTAGCTTGTGTTGCCCTGAACACAATGCTGTCCGCTCACGTATCAATACGTGTTTTCAAGCACGGCGCTCTGCAGCCGATCACGTATAAATACGTGTTTGTGCAAGTCTGCCTTCTGATGCCATCTAACGGTTATTGAGGAACTATTTGGAGATTATCGTTGATGTGCCTAAATGGTAGAAAAACTATGCTTCTTTTAGTACTGGTTTTGCCCGTTTTAGTGCGTCAGTTGCATTTGTTTTTACCTTCGAATATCTTCCGTGTATCCATCAATGCTAGTAAACAAAAATGGCAGACCCGGTAAACAAAAACACTGGACTGACTCCTGGTGATATTATACATGAATTATACGCTGATAATTTGTTATATGTTTCCCGTGATTGTGAGGAGAGTGAAGAAGAATTGTCTAATGATAATTCTAGTGCTAGAGTCATGCATTTATGTGGAAGTGATGCGTTGAATGACACGTTTATTGCACCATGTGAGCAATGACCTGATGCTTCAGATAGCAAAGATGGTCTAGATGAAAGTACTGTTGATAATATTCTCCCTATTTCTGGCAGTGAGTGGCCTAACAGGATATTATACTATTTTTGGAGTCTTTCTCGTGGACGCCTGGCGTTAAAATTTCGCCGAGTGAACCTGAAAATATAGGTTATGATGTCAAGTTGTTCATTTGTAATGATTTGTTGGCGTATATGGTCGAGGAATCAAACAGATATAAATACAAGAATGAACCGAAATATAAAATCTCACCAAAAACTTTAAAGTGGACAGATATAACTGTGAATTAACCTAAAATTATTAAATTATGATACCCTGCAATAACTCCACGTCTCTGCCAAAACCTTCCGGCCACAGGGGCCAGTTATACATCAGATGGGCCGGACAGCAATGTGTTAAGACTACATGAACATGTGACTTATTGAAGATGGACTGTTCTTAGATTTTAATTTGTGATTTTATCCTCATTTTAGAGTGGCATAGGCCTACAAAACTTTTAGACTGGGAGGTTTCCAACCTTGCCACAACCTTGTTTTGTTTTAGATTCACCATGTCTCACTTGAATTTTATATATTCTTTCTCACTGGTTTTAATGATCCTCTAAACATCCATTCATGTAGAACTGACCATGCAAACAACAGCAACAACCTATAGAATTCACATGAAGTCTAGAGCAACAGTGGCCACCAAAGCCATATACAATATTAAAACAATTACCAAGCTTTAACTAGAAACTGCTATGAAACTATTCAATGCAAAATTTGTGCCAATTGCCACATTCAGACTGGAAATTATATGGGATAAACTGGGTCTGGCTGAGCTGAAGACTGAAGCAGTCAAGTCGCGCTTTGAAAGCTACACTGAGAATATCAAAATACACAAAATCAAGGCTTGCATATGGCCTTGCAAAGGAGACCTTCATTGAGGACCTCCGAATGAAGCGAGGGCATCCACGGACGCTTGGGAAAAATTACTGCAGGACAGAGTGAAGAGGGAGAAAACTGGCTTGATTTTTACTCAACAGAGGCAATGATGAATAGAACATCGACAAAGACTAATCAAGACATGCAACATTTCTTTAACTCTATGGCAGTGCATGGGTATCACCATGAACTGTGTAACACTGAGTATACTTCCATGACCCTGATGAATCCTGTATTTGCAAGCTGTGCAGTGAGCATTGCAGTCGATATCATGTAATTATATGCAAAAACCTGGGATTATCCATTGTGAACTTCTGTAATAGTGAGGTGACAGTACATATGACAAACTTTGTTTATACCATGCACAATTTGTGTGCTGTATCTTTATTAATGATTAATAAAGATTTATTATTATTAAATTATTTCGCTGAAGATGGCTCAAAATGAGCAGGAACATCTGATTAAAAATCACTCCAAAAGATTGATATATACCGGGGTGGTTCACAAGCCCTTTATTTTTTCAGAGATGGGCAATCCAAATAATGTGTATAACCTAAAGATCTTTTATGAACATCAAACAACTTTAAATTTCCCCTTATGGTCGGTAAGACTCTCCCCTACCTGGGTGTCATCACTGTAAATTGATCCATGGACCTAGAAAAAGGAAAAACTACTATGCGCAATTTCACGCCAAATACTAAGGACCATTCTGAAAACGTGTTATTTCAAGGGGCAATAAATCACAGGCACTCATAACACGATCAAATTAATACGATATGCCATGTGCTCTGTAATGTAAAAAAGTTAAATGAACACTGTAAACCATCACTGGGCGATTGCAGAAATGACTAGTTTTAAGCCTTAGACAACGTCTACCTAAAGAACGTCTAAATCGAGCACTATCTTCTATTGCATAAATAATGTTCAGACGGTGTTTAACCAGACATTGTTTAAAGCTTCAATATTGGTTTAAAATGGAGATAGAAGTATCTTTCATGCAACTCTTTGTCGCAACCAATGAAATTTGTTAATGCATGTGCCGACCGCCAGTCAGCTGTTTGTCTTCCTACACATTACTCAAATATGGCTAAGCATGAGCATGATTTGCCCACGGATAAGAATACTGCTTTCGGTGGAAATTAAATCTCATAATATTAACGACACGCCACCGTACGGGGAAGTGTAGCTTTGATTATAGCGTTGTTACAGAGAGCGTAATCTAAACTTAAATAGCTTCGAGGAAGGGAAGATGAAACGGTAGTAATGTGTAGAGCCCTGCATGGATGCAGATATCCGCGGATTGTATATCCGCAAAGTTAATGCCTTGGCGGATACAAACTGTATGGCAGTGCAAATAATTTTGCTGATAATTTCTAAATAATGATGTTTATTGATTTTCACTCGGGTATGCTTGTTAGGCAACCTTTGACATTGGTATGGGAGAATAGTGATATATAAAGAGCCTTGAGACCATAAAGCCATAAATGTGACCTAAGACTGTCTCCGGCCACAATTAATGGAAGGAAGGAAGGAAGGAAGGAACAAGGTTTCATTCGCAGATGCGGATGAAGGAAGTGCGGACACGGAGCGGATATTATTTTATATATCCGCGCAGGGCTCTAGTATTGTGTAATCAAATGTGTTGTACGTGCCATATACAGTAGATGTAGCTTGCATTCTGGAGATTGCAGGTTCGAAACATCACCGGCAGCCCAAAAGGTCGTTTTTCCGTAGTTTCCCTATTTTTACACCAGGCAAATATTAGGGCTGTTATTATGGCCACAGCTCTTCTTCCCCAAAGCTCCTCTTTAAACAATAATCACCACAACTTGTCTTTTCTTATCATAGTCACCGAAAACTTATCTGCATTAGCGTGACTATCTATATATATAAAATAAAGAGTTTTGTCTGTACATTGCTCAGAATTTGAAAATAATGGTATTTCTGTATTGGTCATGTCCATAGTAACAAGAAAATGAAGTTTTTACTTTTCCGTAATTTCTGTCTATCTGTCTATGTATGTACACGCATCACGAGAAAACGGTTGAAGAGAATTTAATGAAAATCGCTATGTGAAGTCTGGGGATGAGCCTCTACAATCTAGGCTATAGATCATTTTACTCACGCTGAGTGAAATGGTAGTTTAGGGGAAGGCCTAAAATTCAATTCTCAACTATTTATGTTATTAGTGGTCTAATGAAAATCGGTACGTGAAGTCTGAGGAAGAGCCTCTACAATATAGCCTATGAATCATTTTACTCACGCTGAGTGAAATGGTAGTTTAGGGGAAGGCCTAAAATTAAATTCTCAAATATTTATGTTATTAGTGGTTGTATTTTAAAGAAAATGGGTATGCACATTTGGGGAATAAGTTGCTACAATCTAGGCTATCAATTGTATTCACGCTGAGAAAAATGGTAGTTTAGGGGAAGGCCTAAAATTTAATTCTCAAATATTGTTATTAGTAGTCCTATCTTGATGAAAACCGGTATGCAAAGTCAGGAAATAAGTCGCTATAGTCTAGGCTGTAAATTATTTTATTCACGCTGAGTGAAATGGTAGTTTAGGGGAAGGCCTAAAATGTAATTCTCAAATATTTCTTATTAGAGGTGTAATTGATGAATGCTACATAAATAAGGTTATATAGTATTAAATTTCTTATTATTCATGTCTTATACATTGTTACCGTACTGGCTATGATCACAAAGATATTCATGAATTTGGATTTTTGTTACTAAGTCCATATCAGCGCCGAGTAATGAGAAAATGGGTAAACAGTATTTAATGAAAATCGATGTGTAAAGTCGAAGAATAAGAAACTACATTTTACGGTATAAAATATTTTACAAATCACAGAGTCGAAAGAAAACTAAATGTGAAGGCCTACAATATAGAAAGCTCATAACTTTGATCAACAATAACATTACATTGACCATTGTTTGTCGTTATTTGCATTGTGTCTTCTGTTGCCCCTTATCTCCGATAGATAGGATTACTGCTGCGTACAGAGTATTTTTATTTCATTTACGTCACACCGACATAGATAGGTTTTATGGCGACGATGGGATAGGAAAGGGCTAGGAGTGCCTTAGGCCTTAATTAAGGAACAGGCCCAGCATTTGACTGGTGTGAAAGTGGGAAACCACGGAATACCATCTTCAGCGCTGCCGACAATGGGGTTTGAATCCACCATCTCTCGGATGCAAGCTCACAGCTGCGCACCGCTAACCACACGGTCAACTCACCCAGTCGTACAGAGTGCAACAGCCTGCCTGAATACTGATGGGCAGCAGCTGGGGAGTTAGATAACTTTCTTCTTTAGCATGCCATTCCCCCGGTTTATAAATTTTCTGATACTACTGGTACGTAACACACTGGATCGTCATAGCATTCGGGCTATTCAATCCCTACTCTGAGGCACCGATTGGAATGAACAGTGTGCATATTTAGCAGAATAATGGCAGATGAGTTCATGGCAATCTGCGGCCTGGTCATCCCAGCTCCGGAACTTTGGACTATTAGATGGGCACCGCAATTTAACCGCAGCACTGTTCGTTAAAAGTGATAAAACGTGCGGCTTTCCATTTGATCGAGTATTTTATATGACAGCATTGCTTTTAATCGCTACATTCATACTTACGTTTTTGTAATGGCCTATGTTGATTTCAGTTAGGAAAACCACAAAATCAGTCTTCAGTCTGTTTTCAAACCAACTTACTTGTATGGGACTTAAAGCTAGGTGAGCTAAGGATCTTATAAGTTAGAAGCAACATATGAAAGTAGCAAGAATGATCGCTGCTACAAACAGGCAGGAGAGTATTCGGAATGAGGAGAAAGGCTAGACAGGAATGAACCCTATGGATGAAATGGTACGCATAAACCGGCTTCGGTGGTGGGTCACGTGAAGCGAGTGGAGAGGATCTTACCTAAGAGAATAATGGACTGTCATGGAGGGTAAGAAGTAAGAGACCCGGGTGATGATTAGATTCATTTCTAATGATTTAAAAATAAGAGGTATGGAACTAAACAAGCCCACAGAGCTAGTCCCAAATAGGATTGTGGAGGAGTTTGGTAAATGCACAGAGGCTTTCCAAATTAACAATGAAAGACACAGCAGTCCATAATGAAGATGTATGCATGCAACACCAACGGAATGAACTTGCATTGTGCCATCTCAACATGCAGAGAGAGAGAGAGAGCGAGAGCGAGAGAGCGACAGAGAGAGAGAGACAGAGAGAGAGAGAGAAGAAAATCTTGCAATCCAGTACCGAGGTAAATCAAGAGCTGACTTGCACACTTTGTGTGTACCAAATCAATAACAAACCTACTGCTGTGAATAATTTGTGAAATTTAGTGTACTATATATACTATACTGTAGCCTGTACTGTTATGCAATGTATGTTTATATAAAATATGATTTCACCAACTTATGTTTTCTGTACCAGCCTGATATTCTGGGTAATGATATATTGCACTGTCATTTATTTCTCTCTCGCTTGCTTCTCGCGAAGGACTTGATCGTGCGGTAGACAGAGCCGTCAACTGTTCATATAAAAAATTAGTCATAGTGCAGCGGCGCTACTTTTATTTACGAATCTCAATGCAGCGGCGCTACTTTTATTTACGAATCTCGTTACAGTAGGTTAGTGACAAAGCCATTGGTCTGGATTGGTTAGACCATTGGTCTGGTACAAGCAAAGGGGGTCTGGAGGCATAAGCCCCCAGAAGCTGTGAAGCGGTTCTAGGACTCTAGTATCCCGCGTGACACCTCCATTGGTCTGGATTGGTTAGGGTAGGTTAGTAACAAAGCCATTCGTCTGGATCAAGCAAAGGGGGTCTGGGGGCGTAAGCCCCAGGTTATCAATTCATTGAAGTACAATACTTAGGGACCTATAATTTGGTGTGAATGCTTTCTTCCATTAAATCTATACATTGACCAAATTTCATTGTGTATTTCTTGTGCGCGGGTTGGTAACGGAATTCACTTCATTGCTAGGAGTGACGTCATATCCCATAGTGTCTCACCCAATGGAAATGCTGGTACATAGTTAGGCGATGGGACTATGGCGTGTGAAAACTTCCATTAGGTTATAAAAGCAAAATTACTTCTGGAGGATGGCGGGTGGGTTCTTAATTGTCACAGTGAACATATTGCTCCCCCACAAGGCATTCCCCTTAAGGTTTCCAACATATTAAATCCTTACAATGCTATAATAATAATAATCGTATGGCCTCAGCTGCCGTTTTGCTGACATTTCGATTTGACGCCATCTGGCTGTCTGCTCGTCAATTTCGACGTTCCGGTTTACTCTGTCTGCCATCTAGCGGACCTAGAGTAAACCGGATCTCTCTTGGGCGTCTATGGCTGAGATTGAATTAATTTTGTCGGGTAAATACCAAATGTATCACCAGAGATCTTTTACATGCCGACATCGTACGACATGGAGTGTCGAATGGACTTTTTTCCGCCCTTCAAAAATCCGACTACCTCTGCCGGGTTCGAACCCGCTATCTTGGGATCCGGAGGCCGACACTCTACCACGGATCCACAGAGGCAGCTCTTACAATGCTATAAAAATAATGTTAAGTCTTACTGAATTTCTACCCTATCGATATTCCAAATAGTTTGAAATGATTTTTTTTTTTGTGTGTAATTAAAGGTAAATGTTGAAAGCAGAAAATTTGCAAACATAGCTGTTGCATGTCAACTGAAACTCAGTCTCAAGAGCTTTTAACTGATAACACAATTCAGTTATGGCAATAAATACTTTTGTTTTATCAATTTATTGAAAGTACAATACTTAGGGATCTATAATTTGGTGTGAATGCTTTCTTCCATTAAATCTACACATCGACTAAATTTCATTGAGATTGGAATATGCAAAGTAGTGGACAGAGTGATTTAGCATGGAAAGACTCATTAGGCTATGTGGAGGAAGGACATCATTGCTTTCATGCTTAGTGGTTGTGATCTTTCAAGGAGAAATAAAAGATAAACTTATCCTACAGCCCTACATCAGATAACGGTACCAAAAAATTAAAGCCAAGAAATTTCACAATGCGGTAAGGACTGAGAGAATTCAACAGTTCATTCAGTACAGACAATACAGATTAGACTTCAAAATTATATTAAAACCAATAAGAGCTCAACAGTGGGATGAAACTGATAATGGACAAATGGTAGATTTGATACAACAAAACTCCAACACATGATCAAGCCAATGGTCCCAGAAGAAGCATAATGAAGCACAAGTGTTCGATCACTTTAGTAGTCTTACAAGTTCAGAAATACTAAAAAAACATTAACACAAAATGCAGAGCATGATAGGTCTACAGGGTGATTACAAATTAATAACTCTAGAAAAGGGAAGACAATAGTAAATAGCTTATAAATGGAAGAAAAGAAAACTCAACTAAAAAAGCACAGCTCATGGATGTATGCAGAATTAATGATAGAAATATAACTGAGATAACTTTGGCCAGATTTATGCAAAAGATGTCATTTGTGAATACCAAGGAAGACCACTGTAATGAACGATGTGCATATGGCAAAATACACAAATAAAAAAAAAATTTAACAAAGCCAAGAACATGATTCACTAAAGACATCAGGCTCCATTCCAAGTAGATTTAAGTAAATGATCATTGGGTGAGTTGTTCATCAATAAGAATCTTCAAAATCGGGGGATGAAACTGTAGCACTCCATTTTTTTCCCCAAAATTCGATGAAACATTCTCTTCAGGACAGTTTCCTAAACAGAGGCAATCTGAAAAAGAAACTGACATTCCTGTAAAATACACCCGAAGTTATTCTACAAGTCTTCATAGAGAAACTTGGCAGCTGCAATATGACTCAGTATTTTATTTTGCATAACTTAAGCAACTTTGCGAGTATGTTGCCACACAATGGATTTTGTCTATTAACAGAAGTCTATTTACCACAACAACACTGCTTGCTTTTCCAAATTTGATCAAATGTCAGCACTCATTACAACATATCCAACATTCTTAACACCAATATCTAACTATTACCTTTAATAATAATATACAAGAATACTAAATTTCCTCACTCTCTGAAAGGCAGTAATTAGGTATTTACAAATTATTAAAATTTACCCATTATGTCAATCATCTGAAACTAAGGCGGTTCATTATTCTGTCAAAATACTCATTAAAACAATAAACAATTTCAAGTTAAGTCATTACACGCTTTACTCCATAACCTAATAACCAACTTCAAAAAAGAAGTGTAAATTAAAGTGTTTTGAGGAATGACAGGAAAGAACAAGTATAATAGGCAAAATAGGAATCTGAGCAACAGCAGATACTGTAGACCTACCAGGCTAAAAAATGTCAGTGTGTAACTCTTATTATCGATGTTACTTTCTAAAAATGACACTAATAAGCGTCGCTTATGTCACTAAGATTCTAAAGGAGACTAAATTGATCGAGATAAATTTAGAACATGATTCACCAAGCTATTTTCCACTCGGAACTCATCCTTCACAAGAACACAGACGAGACAAGAAACGAGACGTGAAATACCGCGTAACTGATTGAAACGTAAGATTACCACTAAATGTTAGCAATAAATCATCGTAAGCCGACACTAATGCCGGGTATTATTTCACAAGCACGTCACTTCGCCACAGGGAATTAAGATTCATTGAGGACGGAGCTCAAAAGTACGAGTCAGACAACCGGTATATCTGTATGCGAATTATAAACCGTATACACATGGCAACTCATTCAATAAACAAAAGTCTGCTTTAAATAAGTTTATCTGAATAAGCCTTAAATATAGTCATCAATTAGCAACACAGCAGCCTCCATTTTAAAATTACCAGGGGTTGTACAACGCTTTAAACGTGGCTATTTCATTCCAGCAACAATATTGTTACCTTGGTATGTTCCTGAGATCGCACTGTTTTACATTTCCATCCGCTCTTGAAAACCATATCTCTAGAAGCTTTTCGACGCCCTCAAAAAACTGAACACCGTTACTTCCGTCGGGCTCCGCCATCCTCAGACCACAGCAGGCTACCCTGAAATGAATTCGAATGGACAAGACGACAAACTCGGATCAGAGCACCACGGAGCGGATCACATGCGCCAATCTCATGCGCTTCTGAGAATTCATTCTGCACTCCACAGCACATGCGCAGTTGACGCCTACAATCAAAGATCACCGGCGATGGGATGGCAGAGGCACGGCCGACTTGATGCGTCGCACTAGCTAGCTACAATAAGGAGCGCAACGAGTGATCCGATGCGTCGCTCTAGCTATTAATAGCACATATACGGAGCGCAGTGAGGGATCTAGACGGCCGTGGAAAAGGCAAAGAAGCAAACTGAGGTGGTTGGACCACCTAAGATGGTGTTGACTGATAAAAGGCTCAACAAAATAAGTGGGTTCCCCAGAATATGAGGCCGGGAAATGAGGGGCAGTTAAGGGTCGTATTCATGAACGAGACTTAGACTTAGACTTAGAAGGCGGTAAGTCGCCATTTCCATTTCATGATCGCTACTTGGAGGTAAGTAAACTTAGATGGCGACTTTACTTCCAAGTCGCCGATGTTCCGTACTTAAGTAGACTCTGAGATCAGAAAAATTGCCGATGCAGTTAATTTTGTAGACGAAATTGAAGAGATCCAGGAAATTATTCAGTAGGTACGTTGTGCCAAATCCTCGGCGTATTATAAGAGATGCACGGAACCCAGTTCAATTTTATACAGAAAATGAGTTCAGAAAACGATATAGATTCGACAAACGTACAGTATTAGATGTACTAACGATGTTTGAAGACGAATTACAGAAACATAATAATCGAGGATCACTCATACCTCCAATGATACAGTTGCTAATTCCGTTAAGATTTTTTTTCTATTTGCTTTACGTCACATCGATACAGATGTCTTATGGCGACGATGGGATATGAAAGACCAAGGAATGGGTAGGAAGCTGCCGTGGCCTTAATAAAGGTGCAGCCCTCCAGCATTTGCCACGGGAAACAATCTTCAGGGCTGCCGACAGTGGGGTTTGAACCTACTATGTCCCGGATGCAAGCTCACAGCCGCGCGCCCCTAACCGCACGGACAAATCGCCCGGTCGTTAAGATATTATGCTACAAGTAAGAGTAAAATTATTGTTACTATAGCGCACAGTTTTTGCACTTTCTATTCATCGTGTTATCTAGTTAGGTTAAGGGATGATCAGTACAGATTAATGCATTCTTATGGTAAATACAATAGCCTTTCACACTTCCATGGTTTTCAGGTAAATTCCAAATTGATTCCGCTGATTTACGAGGAGTAAGCCAGCCCTCAGTATGTAGACTAATCAGAAGAATATCGATCCTGACTGCCCGAAAGAGACCACAGTTTGTTTCGTTCCCAAATGAAGCTGAATGTCGAAATAATGCGCGACGTGTGTATGAAAGATCCCGTTTCTCTGGAGTGGTTGGAGCTATAGATTGCACCCATATACCAATAATAAGTCCAGGTGGCAACCATGCTGAGGTATTCCGTAATAGGAAAGGGATTTTTAGTTTCAATTGTCAGGGCATAGTCAACCTCGAGATGAAGTTTATTGATTTCGACTTCAACTATAGGCTACCTTTCTTCTCTTTCACTAGTTCTAGTAACACCTCCCTTTCATAGTTGTTGAAGGCTGGCAATTTTTTTCTTTCCATCCATCGTCGAGAAATAAAAATTAACTGTATTAACTGGATTGGATTGAGTTTAGAGTCTATAACGCGATCTATAACGCAGGAAACAGCTGAATTTCTTCTTCTTCTGCCGCTTTATTAAGAAAAAACATTGAGTGATGGGAGATGCTACAGTGCTCTTCCATTGTTTTCATTGCCAACTTCATATCTAATTCTTCACATCGTAACTTACCAAAGTCTACTTACGCCAGAGTCTACTTTGTAAAAGTTGCGTCTATGAAACAGACTTCCACGAAACTCAACTAAGTGAACTTACGTAAGTCGAAGTCAAAGTCTCGTTCATGAATACGACCCTAAGAGTTCTTCTGCCTCCCGCTAGGACGTATGTTTTAGGTGGAGTCTTTGATATGTGTTTGTGAATTTTCGCTAACATAGTCCTAATTAAAACATGAAGAAACCATATTTTCTGAATGTTTCTATAGTCAGTTCTTGTTCTGCAAATAATTTCTCAATATTATGAATGCGGCCGATGACCTTCGATGTTAGGCCCCTTAACATAACAAGCATCCAATATTATGAATGCTTTTTTTTTTTTTTTTTTTTTTTTGCTATTTGCTTTACGTCGCACTGACACAGATAGGTCTTATGGCGACGATGGGTTAGGAAAGTCCTAGGAGTTGGAAGGAAGCGGACGTGGCCTTAATTATGGTACAGCCCCGGCATTTGCCTGGTGTGAAAATGGGAAACCACGGAAAACCATCTTCAAGGCTGCCGACAGTAGGACTCGAACCCACTATCTCCCGATTACTGGATACTGGCCGCACTTAAGCGACTGCAGCTATCGAGCTTGGTATGAATGTCTTGCTGTGAACTTTACATCGGTAAGAGAATGCGTGAATGACCCTATGTCAACTTGTATACACAAAGGTGTTATGAAAAGTATTCGGTAACGAGATTCTGTAGTTGTTTACACGGATGGTTTGAGGGTGGAAGCGAAAGTAGTCTGTGCGTACGTTGTCCATAATAACAGGTTTATTTTTCATTTACCGGACAGAATAGATCGTCGGCGGTTGCAGAGTAGGCTTCAGCCTACTAAAATAGTAGTGGTTACGGCTGGTCCGTGCTCCGACAGCTCTGCACTACGATCGACGGAGAGGTGACCACGGCTATATCGTGGTTCTACGCCTCTGCATTAGGGAGACGTAGTGGGGTTTGTCCCCCACTATCGGTTGTCCTGAAATGGTTTTCCGTGGTTTTCCATTATCCTGCACTGCAGCGAATGCCGGGAGAATTCCTAGTACAGGCACGGCCAACAACTCCCTCACCTACGAAAATCTCCTTGGCCTGAGAGACGGCGTTACAGTCTATTAATAGGAGGCACCCCGTCCCCTTCAGGGACGGAATAAAAACTGTTCAGTAGTAGTAGCAGTAGTAGTAACCAACCAAGCGGAGGAGTGGTGGTCACAGCTCTATCGTGGCTATACGCCTTTATATTCAGGAGACGGGGAGGGGCTGTCCTGAGAATGGTTTTCCACTCTCCTGCACTAAGACGAATGCAGGGACAGTTCCTAGAATAAACCACGGCCGCCAACCCCCTCACCTTCTTTGTCAGCGCTTTAGTCTCCCTGGCCTTAGAGAGGGCGTTGCCCTCTAAGGGGTCCGCCATACCCTGTAAGAGTAGGCTTCGGTTTAACAGCGGCTGTCCTGAGAATTATTTTTTCGTGGTTTCCCTTTTTTTTACAATTTGCTTTACGTCGCACCAACACAGATACGTCTTATGGCGAGGATGGGATAGAAAGGGCTGGGAGTCGGAAGGAAGCGGCCGTGACCTTAATTAATGTACCGGGTGTGAAAATGGGAAACCACGGAAAGCTATCTTAATCATGTCAGAAACATACATTATACTTACAATTATACATGACAATAACAAATCTGGTACTATAATCATTAATCATTCCTGATGATGGCAGGTAACGATGTGATTTAAGCTCTACATAAATACAAATTTAATTAAATATGGTGTGACCAATAAGCGGCACATTTACATGATTCCTTGGTAGCGTCGATCACATTCTGGAGAGAGCAAGTAGTTGGACACAAGTTACAAACAAGTAGATGGCTCATTGTCTGTTCTTCACCAAATTCACATCGAGTGGAGTCACAAACAAAACCCCACTTTCTCATGTTGGACTTTGTTTTTCCAAATCCTGAACGTAACCTGTTGAGCGTCTTCCATGTTGACAGGCTTTCCTCGTGGCCTCGAGGAAGTCTTTCGGAAGGCGTCATCCATTCTGCAAGGTGGCTGGATCTGGAACGCCATGGATTCACTCTGAATTTCGATAGTGATTCAGTGAGGCTTTCAGTTTTATGGAGAAAGCTTTTTCTTGATTTGAGCCGTTGATTTGCTCGATGGTACTCGTAAAAATTATGGGTCGTCAGTTTCAGTGCTTTAGATTTCTCCAGTCTGGATGCACACTCGCGGCGAAAATCTGGGGGTGTGATACTTGTTAGACAATAAACTTTATCAAGTGGTGTAGATCTCAAACAAATGACTCTGCAGGTTTCATTTAAGGCGATATTCACTTGATTAGCATGACTAGATTTACATCAGACGGGACAGGCGTATTCTGCTGCTGAATAACAGAGGGCTATTGCTGATGTTCTTAAAAGGAGAGGTTGAACCCGATAATTTCCGGATAATGTTGTTCCTTGCAAATACCTTCCTTTTGGTGTTCAGACAGTGTGTTCTATAGGTTATCGCTCGTTCAAGAGTTATTCCTAGATATTTGGGAGTGAAGCAGTGTTCTAATATTTTACCTTCCCAAATCACATGCAATTTTCTTGCTGTCTGTAGATTCTTTAGGTGGAAGGCACAGACTTGTGCTTCGATGGGTTTGGCTTTAGTTGGTTCTCTTGGTAATAAACATTTAGAATTTGTAGAGCGTGGGAGAGCTTCTCTTCAGCTAGTTCAAATGTTTCCTCTTGAGCTGCCAGAGTGACATCGTCTGCATAAATAAAGCACTTTGTCCCTAGTGGGCGAAGCTGATCATTGGTGTAGATGTTGAAAAGTATAGGTGCTAGCACTCACCCTTATAGAAGGCCATTCTTTAAGTTCCTCCATCTACTACTCTGGCCTTGGAATTCAACAAAAAAACTTCTGTTCTGTAGAAAGCACTCAATCATTTGGGCGAGTTTATAGTCCTTAGTTATACTGTGCACTTTACGAAGCAGTGTATGGTGATTAACTGTATCGTAGGCTGATGTCAAGTCAAAAAAAAAACTACTCCAGTGACTGTGTTGTTTTCAGAGCCGCCTTCTATATATTGTGTGAGGTGCAGTATTTGGGAGGTACAACTTTTCCCTGGTCGGAAGCCGGCTTGTTCTGGTGTGAGTAATGAGTCTATCACGTCAGATAGTCTGTCCAGAACCATTCTTCCTATGATTTTGTATAAATGGCATAACAAAGAGATTGGTCGGTAGTTCTTCGGACCACGTGCGTTCTTGCCAGGTTTGAGTATTGCTCTTTTGAGTTGCTCAATACAAATGTCATCAAGGCCTGCCGCCTTACCATTTAGTAAGCCTGGTAATCTCAGTAAATTATTAAATGAAATTAGAAATGTATATAGAAGAGAGTTGAAAGAGCCTACAATGCGGGTAGGGCAGATTACGGATGGATGATAATGTTACGGACCGGTTAGTTAAGAATCTGTCAATAGTGGTAGTTAGTATAAGGAATATTAGTATCTCCGTAAGGTCGCTATTGTTAATAAGCTATAACGTAATTAACTGGTAAATTGCATGTAATGAGGCAGGGACCAATGGATATTATACGTAGCTGTAGGTCGTTAACATTCATTCACTCATTCATTATTCATTCACCGATTTTTATTCAATCAGTCACTCATTTAATTCAGTAACAAGGGTCCTCTCCGCAAACTGGTTATCCTTTACTGGGAGTGAAGATTCTCCTTGCTTATCATGCATGCATGAATGCCATTCATCCTCTCTGAAGGGATGAAACTCTCCGTAGCTGCTGGTGGCCTGTAGCTAATGGATGACTGCATTTATTCCATTTACTCATGTACCCATTCATAAATCCATCCATACATTTATCCTCAATCCAGAAAGGGAATCATTAATTAATTAATACGTGCAAGAATTCATCACAATACCAGAGCTGTCCAACGTTCGTTTCTACGCGAGCACATTCACATGATTACTAAGGGTATGCGGGCGCCAGGTACGATTCCACCAATTCGACTACTGTTATCGGTACTACAAGGACTATATAATAATAATAATAATAATAATAATAATAATAATAATAATAATAATAATAATAATAATAATAATAATAATAATAATAATAAATCTAGAATTAAAAATTATATGAACATATATTTACGCACATAATTAATGTGAAATCTGGCACTGCATGCTCGCTGCAAGTTGAGGAAAGTCTGGTGTGTAACTGGAACAGGCAGCTCTTAACGCGTCATCCAGGTGTGTGTCTGTCAGGCAGGATCGGTATTTGTTTTTTATTATGTTCATAGTCAAACACATGACTTCACAAAGATAGGTTGAACCAAAACAAGATTGCATCTTCAGAGCAACACTGCGGGTAATGGGATATTTTTTACCGTCCAGCCGAGTCCAGAAATTGCCACATGTTGCGTAGGAGGATTTCACAGAAAGGTCTAACTGAAGGCTTAAAATTTCCATTTCTAATTCTTCAGGATTATAATTTTCAAATACTTCACACACCATCCCTCCAAGCTCACAAACGTCAACAGAAGCGAAGGGATTATTGACAAACATGATCACTGGTTCCAGCATTGAAAACTGGCTAAATCTGATACCAAATTCGGACCTAAGAGTTTAAAATGTTTAGCAAGAGATGAAAAATCGCTCTTGCCACCATTTACTGTATCTGCCATAGATTTCAAATTTGGAAAATGTGAAAGGGAATTTCTATTCAAATGGACAATCCATACCTTATGTTCCTTCTCAAAGGCATTGACAATACTTATCATACATGGAATATTATGATCTTTTCCTTGCAATTCGAGATTTAACTCATTTAATTTTGAGGTGATATCTGCCAAGAATGCTAATTCGATTAGCCAAGATATATCATAAAGTTCGTGATAATATTTCCCAGGAAATGATTTCATAAAGTCTCGTATCTCATCCAACAGGCAAAACCGTTCGAGTGTTTTCCCCCTACTAAGCCACCTTACGTCTGCATGAAGGATACTCCGAATCTGGCATACTTAAAATATTTCTGAACAATCGATGACGAGTAGATGACGATCTTATATAATTCACGATATGAGTTACAATTTTCATGACATGATCGAACTTTAAAACCTTTGCGCATAAAACTTCTTGGTGAATAATACAATGATAAGAAAGAAATTTTTTGAAATGATTCATCCTTAGCGCAAAGGGAATGAAATCCATTATTTCTACCAGTCATAGACGGTGCCCCATCCGTGGTTATAGCGACAAGCTTTGACAGTGGTAAGTTACTCTCTTTGGTGAATTTAACGAAAGCATTAAATTTGTCTTAGACCCTAGTATCTGTACATTCATGAAGTTGCAATAGCTTGGCAAATTCTTCCTTTACTGTAAAATCATTAAAAACCATTATAGCAAATACACACTACTCAGCAGTGTGAGACATATCAACACTTTCATCAAACTGGTGTGAAAAATGTTCACACGATTTCAAAACCTGATATAATTGAGATTCCATATTATTAGAAATATGTTCAACCCGCCTAGCAACAGTTTGATGAGACAACTGAAGTCCTTTGATTGAAGATATCAATTCAGATTTATTTTTGTGAGATTCGAACAGAGATTCAGCAGCATTTAGCATAGCTTCTTTCACTACTTCCCCATCACTGACAATTTTTCCTTTTAGCCAGGACGTAACAAACTTTGTAAGAAGCTATTGTCACGTTACGCGTTTGCTGAACTGGCTTCTTAAACTTACATTGTTGCAATGCTAATTTAGATTTTAGGTCTTTCACTTTGTGTTTTCTTAGTTCAGAATTAACAGGAAATTGACTGTCAAATTTTTTGTGATTAGTCAAAAAATGTCGCTGTACATTACTTCTTTTAGGAACAGATACGCTAGCATTACACAACAAACACACAGACATTCCTTTATGATAATTATTTGGGGATATTAGGTCGTGTAATAATAAATAAACACCAGCTGACGCGTTTCAATCCTGCGACCAGGATCGTCTTCAGAGCAACAACAAAGCAAAATGGCTACGGTCACTCCATAGTAACCAGACTCAAGATAGAGAAACCCTGTTAGAAATGTAGTTCATTCCAGGGCCTCCAGAGTCACGGAGAAAGATGTTGACGAGTTAACTATGGAGGATAGCCATGATCTACTCAGTATATAGCCGTCTCCTTTGTTGAAATTATTCGGGCGTTTAGCAATTTCTATCGCCTCACGAATGATTCTGGGAATAAAGTGTTTCTCTTTACAAATGACAGAAGTTGCATCAAAATTCATTTGATGGTCATTATGTATGGCATGTTCTGCCACAGCAGACTTCTCTGGCTGGCAAAGACGTAAGTGCCTGCGATGTTCTTTAACCCTTGTTGCTACTTTCCTACGTGTTTGGCCTACATAAACCGATCCACATAGCCATTGCTCAGAAATGTTCCGGTTAGGAACTCAAGTTCACCGTTTAATTTATCCTCCTCACAAACCACCCTTGCTCGGCTGATAAGAGTGTTAAGCACAGCACGCTTTTGGCAAGGATGGTGATGAGAGGACCCATGAAGGTATCTATTAGTATGGCTATTCAGGGAGACAGATTGACTAAGTGCTACATCCTAAGCCAAAAAACAGATTGTCGCGTGATTCTCGTCCTTTGAGTCTGGCCTTCTTGCCATACGTGCAATCTGTCACGGATAGGATTGGCAATATTCTCAGAAAGCACAATATTAAGACCATTTTTAAGCCTAATATCACCATAGGCAATTGTTTGCGATCTGTCAAAGATCCTATTGGTTTAAACTGCGCTGGAATATATATGATTCCTTGCTCCTGTGGATCGATTTATGTTGGCCAAACATGTAGGAAAGTAGCAACAAGGGTTAAAGAACATCGCAGGCACTTACGTCTTTGCCAGCCAGAGAAGTCTGCTGTGGCAGAACATGCCATACATAATGACCATCAAATAAATTTTGATGCAACTTCTGTCATTTGTAAAGAGAAACATTTTATTCCCAGAATCATTCGTGAGGCGATAGAAATTGCTAAACGCCCGAATAATTTCAGCAAAGGATACGGGTATATACTGAGTAGATAATGGCTACCCTCCATAGTTAACTCGTCAACATCTTTCTCCGTGACTCTGGAGGCCATGGAATGAACTACATTTCTAACAGGGTTTCTCTATCTTGAGTCTGGTTACTATGGAGTGACCGTAGCCATTTTACTTTGATGTTGCTCTGAAGACGATCCTGGTCGCAGGATTGAAACGCGTCAGCTGGTGTTTATTTATTATTACACGACCTAATATCCCCAAATAATTATCATAATGTCATTTCGTGGTCGTGAAAGTCTACGTATGAAGACATTCCTTTGTTTTTAGTAAAGCAATACTGGTCCTCCCATTCACTGTTAAAGTTATAATTACTTTGCCTTTTAGCCATGTTAAGAAGAGTTATGTTTAATGAAATATAACTGATTATAAGCTGAATATTTTAAAGTTTAAATAGTAATGAAAAAAGCACACGAAACATGTTGAATGTAACACTTATCACAACACAAAGCACTCAAAACGTATTCCATAAGCCATGCATAAGCTCACAAGTAATACTGAATGTTCGCCTGAAAGCTAGGAACTGGGAACATTCCAATTGCAAGACTTTCATAAATCGTTTGTTCATTGTTTACGGCACAGCTTTGTAGGAATTAAAGTTACTTTGTGGGCAAATTGGGTGTCCCGTTGTCGTCCTGGTGAAACTCTGTCATGGTAGGTAGTTTATGGCATTGCAATCAAGTGAATCATAAGGAAGCGGTTCTGTTTGGCAGAATAAATATGCGGCTATATTTGGCTCCGTGAGTAGAGAGGGCCTTATACCTGGCGCTACCCCCCCCCCCGCATAGTGAGAGGTTTGTGGAGGATTTTCCTTTGACGCAATTACTTACATGTCGAATAGATCGCTTTCTGAACCTTTCTTCTCTCTCTTCACTAATTGCGGACACGAGTCAGTTAGGCCTAGATCATATTTATGTCTTATTCAAAGCTCTTTGTGTATTTGGAGGCACGGATATAACAAATTTCCTGACTTAGAGGATGGTATTTTTAAGAGAAAAGTAAAAGTAAGAATATTTATTGAATTGCAAAAGTATAGTTTTCAAATATTAAGTAAAATTTAATTTGCAAATTAATTGCGAAGGGCGCCATAAAAGGGCACCTCGGGCGCCGCGTTGGACAGGGCTGCCGGGCTTAAGTTATCAATAGGGATGTATCACGCAAAACTTGTCCGCTAGGCAGCGCAATGGTAATACACGGTATGCCAGAGCCATCTATAGTTAAAGACGTAAGGTACGCTTGGCAACGTTGTATCAGGACCAACTACAATATCTCAGACATTAACCGACCTATCGAAACTGTCCATAATGGCAGCAACTGGAGTGCTAGCATCCGTTTGTTTTGATTTGTGTAAGCCGTGCTGTTACCGAATATTTGCGGAAAATTGAATATTATTAATCGTACATTATATTTATTTATAGTCTTAAGAAGGTTACAGATCATCTTTCAGTGCCGTAAGAAGCTATTTATTCTCAAACAGCTTATTTATTCCAACAACATCGGTGGTGATAAGGTTAATGTTGTTCCTCGTGTTTTTCTCTGAAAGTTTTTTCTTTCATTTTTAATTACCTATGCAATATGTTTATAGTTTAATGTACTGTGTGCCTGGATGTAAGTAAGAGATTCAGTGATCCCATTTCCAAAAGACCTAGTATTAAGACAAAATTGGGTTAAGAGCGTTCGTAAGGAAAACTTCGAACCGAATCATAGGACTAATAATGGTGTGTGGATTAATCATTTTATCATTTTTGAAATCAAATGAATTGTCAGGGAAGATATTATATACCCATAGAAGGTGGTGATCTAATTCGAGTGCCGCGCAAACTTCCGAAGTTTAAACTAATGATGCCTATCCTAGCATTTGCATTATCAGCCACCGTACCTTACTACAAAGAAAATTAAATCAGTCCCAGAAATCATGACTAAAATTTATGATTTAAGGACTAAATTATTCTTAAACGGCGGTGCAAGAATGATGTAATTAATTTTCAACGTTTTACAATGAACATGCGTAAACTAAATCTAACCCCATTTCCCGTGGAGTGAATATGAGGATTATGTTTTTTCATATATAAAATACAATTATACCATCAATTCTGGTGAGTTTTAAGCTGACGAGTGCTTTACATGGTCAAGTGTATCATAGAAATATCGCTTGGACCTACTCAACAATACAGGTGGATTTTGGAGGGTTGAAATTTTGTTGGTGAAATTTGTTTGCGTGTTTTACATAATGGGCTGTGGTTAATGGTGGTGTTACATAGTGTTTCATGTAAGGTTAATAATGTTCTTTGTTGACATCTATATATCGTATTTGCTGACTGGAGATTCATATGTGAGATAATTTTATACTCTGTGTCTGTTTTAACCTGACGTTGATACAATAATTCTCCCTTCGTTATTTTCCCCTCTGAAATTTCATTTAGATTTACAATACGCTATAACGCTACTTTTGGTCTTTAATTATTCATATTTTGAGTTAGTGAGTTGCATTTCATGACGTTCGACTTGTGTTATTTTTTTTACGTGACTCGAAATAAACATCCATAACCTTTCCCTCAACCTCTCATTTCGCACACCGATGTCCGCCATATTCATTCTGGATTACGGTCTGATGTAATTGTAGTTGGTCTTGGCTGTATCTATCTGTCAAGCGGAGGCTGGGAGAAAAAGAGGCGTGTCCATTTTTGAAAGACTTCACCCATATTCACTACATTTAGACTAACACTATGACTGTGATAAATACACACTCTTCGTAAAATGGTACTAAGGAACACACATATCAGTTAGAAATACACTTTTTCCATGAATAAAAACAAAACACTTTAAGAACGGTACTCACAAGCTCGATTTTTGTGGAGCATTGACAGCTTCCTCTGCTTACTGTTTACATCCTCACTGCTGATATAACTCGTGTTCTTTATCTGCTTTCAGCACTTATTTAACACAACATTGAAAAATGTAGACAATAAACAATCTATCGCACCATCATTGTCACGCCCACAATGAGAGCGTTCAAACCAGAACTGTTGATTGTCATCACTTCCTAAAGCAGCTCAGGATAGAGAGAACAGAAATCCTCTATAATTTTCACAACCCAGATTATCTTCGTATACCACTGTTCTGCAGACACACACAATACAATGCGATAGTACCCCTCACCTTCCTCTCTCAAGTTCCTCAAAATAGGGATCACCTGTTTCATTACGCTGCAGGAGACCTCAACAAGTGTCACAGCTTGTTCTTCTGGATATTGTCCTTAGAGTATACTCAGAAATGTACAGCATATTACCCCTGACATCTCAAAATGCCCGCCAAAAATTCGCATGATAAAAGTGAGTCTAACCTAAGAAAATTCCTTGAGTTAATAATGAATGATCTTCTTACCCTTATAAAGAGACGAGACTGCTTGCATGCTAAAACTTAAACATCCTTCTCACAAGAATAACATGCTTCTGAGACAAGAACGCTGCAAGTGTAGAAATATAGTAACTAACTTAAAAAGAAGACTCAAACATGACTAATATTCAAACCTTTTCAAATCTCATAATAACAATCTAAAATAGACATGGAAATTAATGAACGAAATCATTCATAATGAAAAAGTAACGAATGTATCGTGTACCAGGCTTGAAATCGAAGGCAAAGTAATAACTGATAAACAGGTTCTGTGTGACTCATTCAACTCCTTTTTTATAAACATTGTCAAAAATCTAGCTTTAAAGTATTCCTGAACATAATACTGCGACTTTCAGTAAATTTACTAGTCTTGAATCCCTTTACCTGTACCCAACGAATGTAGCAGAAGTGAAGTCAAGCATGTATAACCATAAAAAGTATGAATAGCGGCGGAATAGATGGCATTACTACCTTACTATTAGAAAAGCAAAGGACCCTATAATCGGACTACTCGTAGAGATCATTAATGAGTCCCTGCTACCGGTATAATGCCCAATACACTAAAGATAGCTAAAGTGATTACTGTGTTTAAGGAAGGGAATAGACTAAATCCAAGTGATTATAGGCCTGTGACAGTATTAACAGTATTGAACCTCCCCAACAACCTTTTGGATTGGTGTTATAACTATAGAAATTCGTATCAAACGGCTTTATGCCAAAAAACTCTAATTATTTTCTCGTGATGCGGCGTTCACTCCTGCACTGGGTATGTGCAATGTCTCCGCTTAGCTGCGCATGGGCTGGCAGCTCCCTGGCGTGACTGCTCTGAGCCGGCGTGCCGAAGCATGAGTTCTGAACGAGAAGCCATGATGTGTAGAAGTGGAAACGTTTGCTGCGCGATGGCGTGGTATCTTACACTAAAACCTGGGTGAATTTCCCTTTATCGGGGACCTCATCCCGTCGAGTTTGCGGTTGACTTTCTACCATTTTCTGTAATTCTTATTTTTCGCGAAAGCTTCTTCTGGATTCTTCATGGAAAGATTAAGTTCAGCTGCCTCGTGGTAAACACTATCAACAATGACCAGGTTTGGATTGTCTAAGGTGTAGTGTCTGAAAAAGTTACGTACCTGTGCTATTATTTTCTCATTCCCCGTGAAGAAAAGTTTGATGAATGGCAAAAGTACTTTCATTTGGACAATATCATCGAAACCGGACTTGACGTCGTGAGAGCTAAAATATGTTTCAAAGGATGGGTTCTTCTAACAATTATTCTTAGGAGCGTGCAAAATGCACGGTGGACTGGTTTCGAAAATTTAATTTTAAATTTAATAATTTTTATTTCTGGACCGTATTATAATATTTTCTTGTGAACCAAGGTGGCTTTTCCAAGGTATTGAGCTTATCGCCTTTTTTCTTTCTGGGGTTTCCGGTCTGTAATTCTGTGTACCTTTCTGCTCTGTTTGGTACGTTTTCTTTTCTCCGGGGGTTTTTGGGATATTTTTCCTTGCTGCGGTTTCTTTTCCTTCTCGCTCGGGAAGGAGGCTTTGAGTTGTTTTGGGTTACCTTAGCAACGGGATGTTGATCGGATTGTTGTTGGGAAATGGATTGAGTGAACCGATACGCGTGCTTTGCGTTGTTCTCTGTTAATGTTTTTGGTTTAGTGTATCTTGTTGAAGATATTTGATTTCCGTTAATCCATTTTCGCCACCCTTAAACAATTAACTTTCTCTTTCGTTTGGTTGCGGCGCGTGAGTGAAATTCTCTGATAAATTATTACTTATCTTGGGAATAGCCCCTTGGTGGTAATGGTATTAATTACTCGAGGTGACGAAGACGAAGTGATCTCCTTAGCATCTAGCTGAAATGTAATCTTGTTTACTGGAACTAAAAGGTTGCTTAGTTTACTTTATACCGGTGATCGATCACATTTTATATTAGTTATTAGTAACTTCTGGTAGAAAGGTATGGAGGTCAACATTTTCCTTTTTTCTCTGATTAATTGGTTGCAAATCTTTTATTTTAGTTAACGAATGTCTACATATTTTCTGATTTATTGGTTGCAAATCTTTTTATTTATTATCGGTTAATGGATATCAACATACTTTCTGATTTATTGGTTACAAATCTTTTTATTATTATCAGTTTATCGATATCAAAATATTTTCCGATTTATTTAGTTGTAAATTACTTTACTATTTACATTTAATTTAATTCCAACTTGATATCGAATTTATTTTCTGGCAACCATTCTTCTTTTCTGAATTAATCCTAGGTTTTACTAAAATTTGACTTCAGTTAGGGTTCCATTATTTTCTTGGAGTTGTTACATCTCATTCTGTACCAATTAAAGTTATTTAATGTTACCAAGGTATTGTTTTTCATTCACAGTTTTATATGGAGCACTGCCACTGTCTCCTTTCATAATTGTAACCACGGCCTTTAGCCGCTTCCCTTCTTGGTTTCCGGTAAATGTGTGATTTTCTCCTTTTGGTTATTTCTGATGTATTATGTTTTTGACGGTATTTTATCTATAATTTTCTTGTATTCGCTCTAACTCCCTTCGGGGGCGAATGCACTACCAAACTTCTCACCTGGGTGCATTTCTCCTAGGCGTCTAAGGCTTTTCTGCCCATCGTCCAAAGGGCTGGTTTGTGGCCTGGAGGACGTTGTCGGTCAGAGGCCAATCTCATTTTATCAATTGTTTCCAAACTTATGGAAGCAATTGTGAAGAAAAGACTTTTGCCTTTTCTAAACAAAAGTAATTTCTTCTAAAAGGGGCAATATGGGTTCAGGAAGAGGACTAGTACCGAAGTAACGACTGTTGATCTCATTACAATGTTACAATCCACCGTAGACAACAACAACAACAACAACATTACAGCAGGCTTATTCATTGATCTTACCAAAGTTTTTGATACTGTTGATCATAGTTTTCTTTTAAGAAAATTAGAAAAGGCTGGAATTCGTGGCCTTGCCCTGAACTGGTTTCGAAATTACTTAACAGGACGAATGCAATTTGTTACCGTGAATAATTACTGTTCTCTGCCAATTATGTAACCTATGGTGTCCCACAAGGTTCCATACTAGGTCCTATTTTATTTCTGATTTATATATATTTATATTTATATTTACAAAAAACATTATACGCTGATGACACCAATATTTTATATAGGGCAAAAGTAAGGTCACAGTTTTAGAAAACATGCAGCAAGACATACTCACTCTCTTACACTGGTACCAGCGTAACAAATTGGCAATGAATCTGCAGAAAACTAAATTAATAATTATTTCAAAACAGAAGATCCTTCGCTCAAATAGAGACAAATTACTCATAAATGATATGGAAAATACAGCGAAATATCTTGGATTAATTATTGATGACAGTCTGACCTGGAATGATCATGTTGAATATATAACTAAGAAAATCGCCCCTCTTGCTGGGTTATTAAAAGACATATATATTTTATCCCTAAACACATCCTCCTACAAATTTATTATTCACTAGTTCATAGCCACTTGCAGTACTTATGTGTAATTTGGTCACATTGTATAAGGTCTTCCTTGAATGAACTAATGGTGATACAAAACAGGACAATAAGGGACATATTTAACTTACCATTATACACCCCAGTGAAAGACCTGTACACTCAGACCAAAATTCTACCTCTCAGCATAATTACAGAGCTTAATTCTGTCATACAAATGTATAAAATAAAAAGAAACATAATGTTTTACAACATTACTTTAATAACCAATTCAGACAACCACAGGTATCAAACTAGACATGCAGATGATTTGACCTTGTATCACATCCACTCTTCAAAATATGGGAAGAATAGTTGTAAATTCTCAGCAGTTCAAGCATACAACAAACTTCCTGTTGACGTAAAAATTGTCCCTACTTTACTAACTTTCAAACGAAAGGCGAAGGGAAATCTATGTAATAGATACGTCATTGGTCAAATATAAATAGGTAATGTTTAACACAACCACCCGTCCCGCGTTGTCAACCCTTATGCATTGTTACTCACTTGTAAACAGTGGCGGCTCATTTGGCAGGCTCTAAGGCACGCCCCCCTTCGGGCTCCATTAAATTCGGGAATTTTAATCATTAAATTTAACAAGTGAAATATTTTACTATAAGATTATTATGAAGGGCGCGAGTTGTACTGTACTGCGGCCCGATGCGCTGTTGGCCCTGCAGGAGGGCGATCTCTCATATCGGACCAAACACTCCGAGTCTCGCTTGACTGGCCTTGAAGGAGCTAATCAGAGGCACAGTAGAGATGTGCTGTTCTAACGGAGATTCCAGCGCGTTGCTGCCGCGGCCTATCATTGCAGCCAACCAAACCGGGACTTTGGTGATTTGATTTCTATTTAACAGGGGTCAGTTTGTGCCATATCTCTCCTAAAACTAGGAACTATTTTACTGAGGCACTTACCTGAGTTATATGTGGCAGTATATATTTAAAATAGTCTTGTAATTTTTAGGATTATTAACTAACGAAAGGAGTAAGACTGTAACTACTGTCTCCTCGCAGTTGACTCATGTTGGCCATACTCACTGAAGAGCGCGATGTTTAGCCTTGTGTTGATGAATGATCTCGTGAGGTGACTGTGACAAGGTGAAATTAGGACAAAGGTTGTGATTTATAAGTAGGCGTAATGTTATGTTTGAACTTCGTACAGTATGGTTACCGTCGAACATATTCAAGAACTAACGGTGTCTTCTTCCTATCGAGAAGAAAGTCGAACGGAAGGAGTGTAGTAGGCCGACACCAGACGGAGACCAAGGAAAATGAAAATAGGGCTTTCCAAAGACAAATTAATTCTCCTGACGTATATAACAAGAATCCGTGGATATGTGGAAGTGATACCTCAGAAACCTTTCACTGCTTTTCTTGCCTACTATTCTCCAGTTCTAGGAAAGGAGATAGATGGATCACCACAGGGGTAGGCGATATCAAGCTTATTAATGAGAAAATTAAAAATAATGATAGATCCCAAGAACATATCAATAGTAACATGGACATTGAAAAGCTTGGTAAAGTCAACGTCTTATCTTGTTTAAGTGATGACTGCAGTGAAACTACTCGTAAACATAATTCGATCGTGGTCAAGAACAGGCAAATATTAAAGAGACTCATCACTTGCGCACGTTTCTGTGCGGAATTTGAATTGCCGATCCGAGGCCACAATGAAAAAGATAATACTTTAAAGCCAGGCGTATTTAAGGGATTAGTTAACTTCACGGCTGATCAGGATAGCGTAATGAAGCAACACTTAGAAACAGCTAGTGTATTTAAAGGAACGTCAAAGATGATTCAAAATGACATTTGCATGCTGGCAGTGTGTAGGGAGGAAATAACTCAACAGATTAAAGAGGCTGAGTTTCTTGGTATACAGTGTGGTGAAACAACCGACATCTCGAACCATCAGTTGATCATTGTTTTAAGATACCTTCACGAGGGCTCGGTACATGAAAGATTCTGGGGATTCGTTTATCCACTGACAAATCGACGCGTGCAATAACAGAAATCTTATTGGAACAGATTAATCCCCTGGTAGGCCATTCTCGCGATAAGTTGATTGCACAGAGCTATGATGGAGCCAGTGCTTTTAGCGCCTCCCTTGGTGGAGTTCAGGCAAAGGTTCGTGAGCACTATCCATACGCATATCACGTACATTGCGATGACGATAAGCTTAATCTTATCATGGAACAGTTAACAAATCATAATCTTATCATGGAACAGTCAACAAATCATATTCCTAAAGTGAGGATTTTCTTTTCAAATTTATCAGCGAGACCTGCATTCTTTTCGAATTCATCTCAGAGATCGGATTTCCTCGATAACATCGTTAAGAAGAAAATGCCGAAAGTTGTACCCACGCGCTGGAATTATAACATGAGGACTGTGAACGTGGTGTACGAAAACAGAGAAAATCTAATAGATTGATTGCCTTGAAGAAATTGAAGAGAAATGTACAAACAAGATCACATTAAATGAAGCGAATGGCTTAAGACGCATTCTTTGTGATCCTGAATTTGTTTTCTGCTATATGTGTTCCATAGTCTATTTCCTCACGTAGATCTTCTATATAATCAAATTCAGTCCCGAAACAAAGATAGTGTTCAAATAAGAAATGACATTGATTCTTTCGAAAAACACATAATGAGAGAAAGAGCACAAATTGATGTAATTCACAGGGAAATTGAATAAAACTTTCCAGAACCGGATCGAAAGAGGAAAAAGGATGATATTCTCCACATAGTAGACGAATAGTGTCAGCCAAATGAATATGCGACGTGGTTTTAATGCAAGTAAGAGAGAGATTTTCGTTTAATGGCCATTTGGAAGTTTCTGTTTTATTGAATGATGTTCACTTTGAGGCACATTCTACCAAGTTTCCACAGGTATCTCTTAACCATGTCTGTTCATTTTATCCTATGCTTGAAAGAGAAAAACTTTAAGTTATGTACCGAAGAGAAGATTTCCGGAGTATTGGAGGAGCAATTAATTTGTTTAAATTTCTGAGGGAACATAGATTGTCAGTTGTTTATAGTGAAGTTCATAAACTTCTCAAAACTATCATTACCAGCCCCCTAACAACGGCTGAATCAGAAAGATGTTTCCCCACTTTGAAACGTATAAGTCCGTTTCTTAGGAACACAATGAAAAACGAGAGGTTGAACGCTTTGGCAATGATGTCTATAAGCAAAGATATGATACAATCAACTCAAGACTTTGACAAGAAAGTGTTGGACAAATTTATGAAACTGAAAGGGCGGTGAATGGATTTTACCTATAGAAATTAGGGTTGGTGAATTAAATTACGTCTGTGTAAATAACTGAATTAAATATCAAACCATCTGTTCAGGTTAATTATGTTAGGGAAAAGTGTCGTGATTGTATTGTGAAATTGTGAAACAGAAATAACCTCTTTGCTAGACGTTGGAAATTTCTGAGCAAGTATCTTCATATTGAGCGCCAGGAATCGGAACAAGAGACATGCAGAAAACAGGCATCCAGTGCAGGACTTTATCTGCGACAGGGTGGTCAGTTCTCTTACGCTATTCCACCCGCAGCATTAGGTGATTTTCTACTTATGTCGTGGATGGGGTAGCACGAACCAAATGCTATCAATGATTCAATTTCTCTGGCTGAGTTAGGCATCAAATCCGGGACTACCTGTAGAGCAACCGAAACGGTAACCTGTGGACCAGAACGTGATCAGAGGATGAAGGTATGTAATATCTTGTACTAAACTGCTTTAATAATAATAATAATAACAATAATAATAATAATAATAATAATAATAATAATAATAATAATAATAATAATAATAATAATAATAATAATAATTCTATATAATCAAATTCAGTCTCGAAACAAAGATAGTGTTCAAATAAGAAATGACATTGATTCTTTCGAAAAACACATAATGAGAGAAAGAGCACAAGTTGATGTAATTCACAGGGAAATTGAATAAAACTTTCCAGAACCGGATTATTATTATTATTATTATTTATTTATGTATTTATTTATTTATTTATTTATTTATTTATTTAATCGTATCAGAAGCAATACATCATATAAATTATTAGTTAAGAATAAGAAATAATTAAATAGGCCTAACTGGTAAAAACATACTAGAGGTACATTCAAAGTAACAATTATATCATTTCGGACCAGAAATTGGCAAGATCTCAACCTTTTGGTGTGGCCTTCACTAAATCTTGCATGTTGCAAACGAGAGGGCAGGAGTTGCAATTAAGGAGGTGCGCCATGGTTTGTTCTTCTCCGCAGACACAGAGGGTTGACTCTTCAGATAGACCCCACTTCTTCATATTGTGCTTAGATCGACCAATCCCTAACCGTAGCCTGTTCAGGCTCTTCCATGTAGACCACGACAATTCATAACCGGCTGGAAGAGTTTCAGATGGATTCTTCCATCCATTGAGATGAAGGTTTCTGGATCTCCAGGAAGTTAGCCTTGATGACTGAGGTGACTCCGAAAGGCACCCAGTAGAATGAAGAAAACTTCTCCTCGATTTCAATCGTTGAGCAGGTTGATAATCATGTAATGGATGTGTTTGGGAAATGTCTACATTAGATTTTTCATGTTTGGCAGCTACTTCACGTCTAATATCTGGGGGAGCAATGCCAGCCAAGCAATATACCTTATCACAAGGTGCAGATCTTAGGCAACTAGTTATAAGCCGGCAAGTTTCATTTAAAGCAATATCTACCTGTTTGGCATGACATGATCTATACCAAACAGGGCATGCATATTCTGCTGCAGAGTAGCTCAGTGCTAAAGCAATGGTTCTCATTGTTTGAGCTTGCATTCCCCAGCTGGTACCGCATAACTTGCGAAGAATGGAATTTCGCGTATATACTGTTTCGTGTTAAGACAATGTTGTTCATATGTGAGTGCACGATCCAGAATCATCCCTAGATATTTAGGTGTTGAGCAATGATCCAAGAGAGCACCTTCCCAGAAAATCTTCAATTTTCGTCTTGCCTGCATATACTTTGAGTAAAAAGCGCAAACTTGCGTCTTTGAGGTGTTAGGCTTAGATGGTTTTCTCTGTAGTATGGACTCAGTTCCATTAGTCTCCGTTCAACACTCTCAAACTGATCACCCTGGGTGACAATAGCTTGATCATCTGCATAAATGAAGCTTTTTGTTCCTTTAGGCAAGGGTTGATCATTCGTGTAAATATTAAATAATATTGGAGACAAAACACTACCTTGGGGTAAGCCATTCCTGAGGTTCTTCCAACGACTGTCACCCTTGGAAATCTACAAAGAACCTTCGATTTTTAAGAAGACTTCGAAGAAATTCAGTCAGCTTCTTGTCTTTTGTTATCTTATAAAGTTTACTCAACAGAATTTGGTGACTAATTGTGTGATAGGCCACAGTTAGGTCGATGAAGACTGCCCCAGTTATTTTCCGATTTCCAAAACCATCTTCAATATATTGGCTCAAATGGAGGATTTGTGATTTGCAGTTCTTCCCTCTTCTAAAACCAGCTTGTTCTGGGATCAAAAGTGGTTCAACTATTTTTGTAAGCCTTACCAGAATCATTCGTTCTAAGGCTTTGAATAAATGACAGAGCAAGGAAATTGGTCTATAATTTTTAGGATCATGTGGATCATTTCCTGGTTTGAGGAATGCTATAACTCTAGATTTCCTCCAAATTTTGGGTATTCTGCATGTTCGAATGCAATTGTTAAATAGATTTAGTACCCATTCTCTAGTAACAGGTCCAAAATTCTTGACTTGTTGAATACAGATTTCATCTACACAAGGGGCCTTTCCGTTTTACTGATATTTATAGCCTCATTCAGTTCTGCCATGGTAAAGGTGTTAGAAAGCATATTGGTCTTTGGTATGAATTTTGTCTTAGAAACATTCACTTTTGTTTTAGAACTGGAGATTACGTAGGTGGATCAAAAGGTTAATTGCACTAACGCGCCGCAGCAGCGCGCTGTGTGTCGCAAACTTTGGCACAGAGGAGAAAGGGACAGACACTGCCCACACGTCTGTTAGGCAGGTCGCAGTGGTGTCTCGTCTAGTATTGTGGGAATAGAGACCAAATGCAATGGCGCGTCAACTGGAAGTTCACTCCAAATATGAGGTGCGTGCGACAATCCGATTCCTATGGGCCAAAAGGAAGAATTGCACGGACATTCATAGTGAAATTATTGCTGTGTATGGGGAACGGGCAATTTTCCGGCAAGGTATCGTAAAGTGGTGTCAGCAATTCGAATCCGGACGCACGGATATCACGGACAACCATCGCGAAGGCAGGCCCGCAACGTCCAGGACCCGTGCAAAGGTCAACAGTGTGAATCCGATCATTAGACAGAACCGGCGCATTAAACTGACAGAAATCGCGACGCAATTGAACGCGTCGTATGGCAGTGTGTTCGCCATTGTTCACGAAGACCCTGGATATCGTAAGCTGTGTCAAAGATGGGCCCCACGTCTTCTCACTGATGAGCACAAGGGACAACGTTTCCAATCCTCCCTGGCATTTTTCAACGCTATGCCGCAGACGGCAACGGGTTTCTGCGGCGAATCGTCACAGGCGACGAAACTTCACCCCCGAAACGAAACGAACATCAATGGAATGGGTGCACCCCGCATCACCACAACGAAAGAAGGCCAAGGTTCAACTTTCAGCCGGTAAGGTTATGGCGACAGTGTTCTTTGGCATGGAGGGTTTGCTGCACGTGAAATTCATGCCGAAAGGAACGACGATCAACGCAGCGTCGTATTGTCAAACGTTCCACCGGTTGCGTAAAGCGATTAAAGAGAAGCGCCGGGGGAAATTGAGCGCCGGTGTGATTTTGTTGCACAATAAAGCAACACCTCACAAGGCCCGCCAAACGAGAGAACTGCTACAGCGTTTCAAGTGGGAGGTCTAGCAACATCCACCCTACAGTCCCGACCTAGCGCCATGTGACTTTCATCTGTTCGGTAAGCTCAAAACGGAGCTCGGTGGTCGACGTTTCCGACCGATGAGGAGGTGAAGGCCGCTGTCTCCGAGTGGTTGCAGAACGCTGGAGGAAATTTCTATGCATCCGGCATCGACAAGTTGGTTGTGTGTTCGCAGAAATGTTTGGAGTCTCTTGGAAACTATGTGGAAAAGTGACGTTATAGTTGTTGTTGTATAGGTGTTGTAATAAATGGCCATAACTGGGAAGAGCAACTTATTTTCTGACCTGCCCTCGTACATACTTCCATTTTGGACGAGTTGGTGAGCAATTTGGTTTGCAGATACGTTACAAAGAGATAATGCTTTATTAGGATCATGACTGAGACGCCTGTGTAGCCTCCAGGCCTTTGACTGCTCCTATCCATGTTAACCTCTTCCATCAATTTTAAGCACTGTTCTCGTTTAGTCTCTGAAATAGCATAGAGAAGTTGTTGTCCACTTACAATAGTTTCAGCACTAAATACAAATTCATACAAATTGAAGTAGCTTTTCAGTAGGGCAGATGTTTCCTGGCAAAGGTCTTGTATGTAATTAGTTCTGCACCCTCTTGGAATGGCTTCTTTAGAACACAATCTAATGGCGTCAATAAATTTGTCATGTGGCTCTGGTATGGGACTGATCATACTCATCCTTTTATCTAAATAGGAAGTGAAACATTCCAAGTTTGCCTTTTTGAAATTCTATCTGCTCTTAAAGTAAACACTCTGTGATCTGACTGCGGCTAATATCTGGCACATTATGGGACGATGTTGTGTGTTAGAAATAGGAAGGCAGACAGATTTAACACATTGATGGGCAATCCGCACACTCACAAAAATAAGGTCTGGATTATATCCACGTTTCCACCTTCCACTGTTGAAGGATGAAGGAAGCTTGTTATCATGAATGAGGGACAGTTGGTGTGATTCTGGTCAATACATAACAGCTTCTCCATTCTCATCAGCATGTGGATAACCCCATATAATGCTCTGGCTGTTGAAATCGCACACGAAGATGGACAATTTCTGCAAATTCAGATAATCAGGTTGAATGAAAAGCTTACCTTTGGGGGTTTATAAATGGAAAAATGATAAAGTTACTCAATTCTATTGCAATAATTTCTATGTCATTTTCATCTGTGTTGAAGGTTGCAATATTCCTGATATCAGGTTTAGTGAAGATGGCAGTTCCATATTGGCCATGAGGACGTTCGACTGCCAATCTCATTCCAGGGATTTTAGGACGTCGTTGATTATCATCCCTATGAGTTTCTTGTATATATAAAACACCACAGTTATGTTTTAGGCATATTTCATGAAAAAGATCTTCTTTACAAGAAGACAGTCCTTCAATGTTAAGAGAAATAATTGTTAAATTGGCCTCTGATAAAAGCCTTTCCCTACTAGAATGAATCATTTCAGATAGTACTTTAATGATGCTTCTGGAATGCTGACGTTCAGTTCAGTAACGGAAATTCAATTCCGACTAACCATGCACGAGCACCACGAGCAGGAATCAGCTTCACCCAATAATAATAATAATAATAATAATAATAATAATAATAATAATAATAATAATAATAATAATAATAATAATTGCATATGCATTGGACCGTATAGTGTTCGAAGTTTGTATCTTGATAAAATGGTTTGAAGAACTTGAGATATTAGTGGATTTATGAAACTAAGGCGCGCCCCCTACTGCTGATATCCACGAGCCACTGCTTGTAATACTAAACACTTTAAGTATCTTAGTATAATTAAGGAACTATAGAATGGTATTTTATTTTTTACACTTTCTGTATTGATGTGTCTACTTTTACTGTTTAAGGCGCCTGATTATATCATTGTAAGTATCATAGTTTGTAGGTCCGCCATTGAATATATTATTCATTGTACAATGAGCCTTTCGCTCGTTGGAAATAATCACTGAAATAAATATCGAATATCTACGTCCCAACAAAAACTTGTTTATTACTTCCATACTGAACCCAATAACATCTGTCTAGATGGAATCAGAAATTTCTAATTGGCTACAGCCAAACTTCATTTTTCCATACTATCACCACCACCAGCGCAACCCCTAAAACACACTTAATCCTAATTTTCATCTCACCGAGCTCGATAGCTGCAGTCGCTCAAGTGAGGCTAGTAGCCAGTATTCGGGAAATAGTGGGTCGGCAGCCCTGAAAATGCTTTTCCGTGGTTTCCCATTTTCACACCAGGTAAATGCTGGGGCTGTACCTTAATTAAGGCCACGGTCGGTACCTTCCCATTTCTAGCCCCTTCCTGTCCCATCGTCGTCATAAGACCTGTCCGTGTCGGTGCGACGTAAAGCAACTTGTAAAAAAAAATCATCTCACTTTCTAGGACTTGAAGTGCAGTAACATTGTATTTACAACTAATAAGCTGTAAGTACGGACCAAACCTTCTTTCTAAGCTACCACCTTGAAACATTCTTGACAGTAAAAATTTGCTTTCACACTTCCAAACGAAAATTTTTGAGTAGGGCCTAACACTTCTTCTTTTAAGTGCAAATAATAAGAATAATAATTGTACCGGGCGGTACACCTCCACGCCGCTAATTCAAACTTTGCGCCAGTTGAAACTCCTCTGCTGGAGGAAGTCTGAACTTTATCTACTGTGTTAATTTTCAAGTTTCTCAGAAGATGTCACTACTTGGAAATTTTGAAGTTTCTGAACTGGGTCGTTTTCGACGTAGTTTTGTTTTGCCTGTAGTAAGAAGTGTGAACATTCTCTTCTAGAGGACACTACTGAAGAACTACAATTGTGCACCCTGGTGCGAAGTGAAAGAACTATGTTTTTGGAGAAAATTTGAATTCATAAGTTTGTTCTTTGTTAAATTTCTTGCAGTCATGGTTTAAGTTGGCAATATTAACCCTTTCTTTCCCCTTGTTTTGAAATTTAGCCAATCCCGAATTTCTCGAATTAATTTTCCACCAATAATGTGTTTATTCTTCATCTTGTGTAGGGGTTTTCTTGGTTAACCAATAAAATTCTTGTGGGAGGGTGTTCTCATTCCTGAAACGCCTCGAACTTTCCACGAGAGTATATAAACTGCTGATTTTAGGGTCTCTGCGCCACTTCAGTAACATCTTTCAGTGTGTAAAGTACGTAGCAGGGGGCGGGACGCGCCTCTTTCTTCGGGCACCAGTTCATCCACAAGGCAATGGCCTTTTAATAACTTCTTTTCTTGCTAGCTCAGCAGTTTAACTCTCGGGGCAGGTCCGAAGCCTTTTACCATGTAACTTCCCTTAAAATGTAAAAACACTTGGTATCTATTCTATCTTTTTAAATTACAAATCGGGATAGAGAGTGCTTAACCCTCTCGAGCTCCCACTCATATTGCATTGAGGTGAACTTATTTTCACAACTTTTCTTCCTTAACGTAATGTAAATTGTTTCCTTCTATACGTCACCTCTTTAGTATGGGATTAGCCCTTGCGCTAGCGCCCTAGAGCCAGATTAGGTTTTAAACAAAATGTTTTAGGAGTGCAAGAACGCCTCCTCTCAAGTTGGTATTTTTTTTTGAGGCCATATAATTTTCATGTTTCTTTACTTAATAGGCCTCAGTAGGTTGGGTATTTTACCCCTGTGTTTATGTCCTTAGAGGACAACTTGAAGGTGGAGTTTGGTGTGGCCTTTGATAGGCTTAAATTTTAAGAGCGAGTTGCTCTTTCTTGAAAAAGTGCGTTGTTGAATGCCTCGAGGAGGCTTTACCGTGTAAAGAGGAGCAAGTGCTCCTAGGCATGTTTGGGGTTTTCTGCCCCTTTGTTGACTTCTGTATATCGTAAGGTTGGGCTTATAGCTCAAGAATTGGGTGTCTGGCTCTCGGAGCCCAAATCCTGTAATCTCTGTAATTGTACCTTTTCGAATTGTGTTTCGGCTACTGTGTACCTGTTCAATTTGTTATTTCTTATTCTTGATTTTGAAAAGAAAATATAACCTTGTTAAATTTTACCTTAACTTTAATTTCGTAGTTTGAGACCCGTTCACCCCCAGCACATTCTCTCACCTCTGCTGTTCCACAGATACCTCGGAACAAGTGGTAGCAGAGCGTGGTTGAATGGGTCTCAATTTAGCCCATTTTGTCGGCTAAACATTGCTTTGATTACAACTCTAACTATTTTCTCAGTTGCTGGAATTTTTACTTTTTCCTTTTTCAAAATTGTTCTGTCATCATGCCCGGCCCTCGCGATGTTCTCCATCTTAACTGTTTGCGCAAGGAGGAGTTGATCTATGAGTTAACTATTAGAAATGTGCAATCTGGAGGCACGGTTGCGGTAGATACAAATAAGCTTAGAGAGTCCCTTGATTTGCCCATTTCCATCCCCACTTTGGGAGAGAAAGAAATTGACGACTCTCTTTCCACGATCACTGACAATACTGCTGAGCTAGCATCTGTAGTTTGTTTTTTGAAGAGAATGATCCTTCTCCTAATCAAATTAAACGTGTGCAAGCCAGGTTATTTCATTTTCTAATAGAGTTAATGATCTGTTGTCTCTGAAGTTGAATGACGTTCAGAGGAAGGAAGCTAGTATGGTTCTTGAAAATCTTTCTGAATTATCCAGTAAGGTTACCCAATTGTTAACTGGGGAAGTTCCTCCCAAAACTGATCAACCCACCACGGTGAATGTAGGTAGCGAGGAAGAAACTCCTAAGGGAGAAGTCAATAGGAAAACCGTTGCAGCTCAAACAACCTCTGCCCCATTGGACAACGAGTCTGAACCACCAGTGAAGTAATTTCATTTTTAAGGTTTTTAGTTGAGTTCCAGGACCATGCTCTTGTTTTTTCTCTTTCTCCATGTCAGATTTTGCAAATCATCTATCCCTATGCAATTGGTGTTCTCTCAGACAAAATAGTAAGAGCCTTTGCCGAGCAATCATCTATTGAAGACTTCCACGCCCACTTGCTAGCTAACTTTATCCCGGCTAGGGCAAGGTCCTCACTTATTCAGAAGAACTATTACCGTGTACAGCGGTTGGATGAAAACTTGGCAGATTTCATCCAAGATATTAAGTTCTATACTAGGGTGTTTGCTCTTCACTTCCCTGAAGATCAGATTGTACAGGCTATTGTGGAAGGCATTTCACCATCCTATAGGTCATATTTGTGTTTCGCGGCGTGCCCGCAAACCTTCTCTGAACTTGAAGCATTGGCCGTCTCAGCGGAAGGTGTTAGATACGCCGATTCCTTGCGTGTAGCGAAAGAACCCCCTCCTTCTTTTAGTAATCCTCGGCCTCCACCTCGCCGACCAGTCACACCCCGTAAATATTATGCTTGCGGGTCGCCTGACCATCTTCGCAATAAATGTCCATTGGTCAAATCTTGTAGGGCAAATAATGGAGCTGGTTCATCACAAGGTTGTTTTAAATGTGGAGCTTTCTCACATATCGCCAAGAATTGCCCAAATTCGAATAGCACCCCCTCCTGCTCAACTTCTGGCGCAAATTCCACCAATGCCAATAATAAAAAGTGACTAGTGGCTTCGGCTGAGTCGACTAATCCATATTCCCGAGGCTCAGCCCCTGGTAAACAGGTCGAAAATTCAGGGAAAATTCAGTCCTCAAATTCATCTTTTGAATGCCCCAAAGAATGTCTTAGGATTGCGGCGGATACCCCCGCACCCGTACCTTTTCTCAAAATTGAGTTCAATAATGAGCCTATAACAGCTCTATTAGATTCAGGCAGTGTTTGTTCTATTATTTCGGCTGAATGGCATTCAAAATTGAAATCTGTTTGTAAGCTTCCTGACTATTGTTTGTCTGCGATCCAATATGTATCGGCTAATTCATCTCCATTAGAAAATCTAGGTTCTTTAAATGTCAAAATTCGTAGTTTTAAATTTACATGGAAAATCAAATTGTTTGTGGCTAAGCACTTGTCTTGCCCCATTATATTGGGAGCTGACTTCATTTCTCACACTGGTCTTGTGCTCGATCGTCAGAGTAAGTCGTGCACATTCAAATTTGCTTCCAATTGTAAAATCCCCTTGTTAAAGTGTAATTCTGTATCATGTTCCTCTATTTCGCCGACCCAGGATGAGATGTTATTAGACCTTAGACATCTACCTGAGGAGCAGGCTGATAGTATTCGTAAATTGTGTCAGTCGTTTCCAGAGGTGTTCTCTGATACTCATGGTGTTACTGACCTTATTGAATACAAAATTGTGGTCACGGATTCGATTCCGGTCCGTTTTCCACCTTAGAGGCTATCTCCACCTAAAATGAAGGCTCTGAAAGAAATCATCGATCAAATGTTAAAGGATGGTATTATTAGGCCCTCTAAGTCGGCGTATTCTTCGCCTATTTTTCTAGTCCCGAAACCCCAAGGTGGCTTCAGGCCTGTCATTGATTATAGGGCTCTCAATCGGAAGGTGGTGTTACAATCTGTGCCCCTTCCTGACCTTCATTCTTGCTTTTCGTGGTTTCGTAAAGCTAAATTCTTCACCATCTTGGACCTGAATCAGGCCTACAATCAAATTCCCCTTGCCGAAGAGTCTAAACATCTTACAGCGTTTGCCACGGATTGGAATTTGTATGAATACAACCGCGTGCCTTTCGGGCTCCCCACGGGAGCAGCTGTACTCACTAGACTGCTAGATAGGGTCTTCTCCGACATCAAATTTGAGTACTTGTATCACTACCTGGATGATGTCGTCGTATTTTCGGAGACTTTTGAAGAACATCTAGATCATCTGCGAGAAGTTCTCAATCGCCTTCGTAAGGCTGGGTTAACTGTTAAGTTGTCCAAGGTTGCCTTTGCTAAGCCCTCCATGTCATTCCTAGGGCATATTGTGTCACCTGATGGTGTTGAAGTCGATCATTCTAGAACGCAGGCCATCCGTGATTTTAAACCTCCCAAGGACATCAAAGGTATCGCCAGGTTCATTGGTATGGTGAATTTCTTCAGGAAGTTTATTCCTAACTTCACTAATAGAGCGGCGCCCTTGAACCTTCTTCGTAGGAAAGGCATCAAATTTGAGTGGGGACCTTCTCAACAAGCCGCTTATGAAGATCTTAAATTAGCTCTCTGTAATGCCCCTGTCCTTGCTATGCCTGATTTCTCAAAGAAATTCATCGTCCAAACCGACGCGTCGTCGTCGGCGGTAGCTGCAGTCCTTCTTCAAGAGACTGAACTAGGGAGGCGACCCATCGCCTATGCATCTAGGACTCTATCGGCTCAAGAAGCCAAGTATTCCATCTAAGAGCTCGAAGGTTTGGCAGTCTTATTTGACTTAGAAAAGTTCCGTCTCTATCTGGAACATGTCAAATTCGACCTGGAGACAGATAATCAAGCCTGAAGCTGGGTCTTAGGTAGGCCGCGTCGCACTGGTCGTATAGCCCGTTGGGCCATCCGAATTTCTGCCTTCCAATTTGACGTTAGGCATATCAGAGGCACTGAAAATTTCGTTGCAGACGGACTCAGCCGTATGTTTTCCAGCGACGTCGAGACCCATGAACCGGTCGATAGTTCATCACCTCCAGAGTCCATACTATGTGAGGTTAATGCCATCTTAACAGATGCTCCCATGCTCTTTAGGGACATTGAGAAATATCAACGTGAAGATCCGACGCTGGCTCCGATAATGGAAACCCTTTCTTCTGGGGAACATGTTGTCCCTTATGTACTGAGGAATGGTGTTCTATGTTGCCCTTCGAATTATGATAAGATGATGAAGGTTGTCGTTCCAGCTGTTCTTGTACCTATGATCTTCAAGTACTATCCTGAGACCCCATTAGGGGGGCATCTTGGAATCTTTAAAACTCGTGAAAAGATTCGTGAAAGGTTCATCTGGAAGGGTATGGACGGTGAAATCCGTGAACTAGTAAAGGCTTGTAAATCTTGTTTGCTTAGTAAACCTATTATGTCCACCAAGGTAGGCCTTTTGTCTTCTCATCAGGCTTCGCGCCCCATGGAACGCCTGTATATTGATTATGTAGGACCCTTCCCCCAGTCAAAGGGAAATGCCAACAAGTTCATCTTTGTATATGTAGATGGTTTTACAAGATTTTCCTGGTTATTTTCGACTAAGCTGGCTACCGCTCAGTCCACCATTACTTGTCTAAATTCAATCTTTGCTTCTTTTGGTCCGTGTCAATATATTGTGTCTGATAATTCTAAGGCTTTTACATCTAATTTATTTCGTAAATTCTGCTTTGACCTGTCCATCTCTCATGTGACAACTTCTGCTTATTACCCTCAACCATCTCTGGCTGAACGGGTTAATCGTAATCTCAGGTCCGCGCTTATTGCCTATCATCGTGAAGATCATTCTAGGTGGGACACGTCCCTGCATTGGTTAGCTTTTGCTTTGAATTCGGCGATTCATGAATCTCATAAGTTTACTCCAGTTTCTTTGATGTTCAAGTTCGTTCCCAACACGCCGCTCTCTAACCTCTGGTCTCTGAGTGACATTCTACCCGAGACAATAGATCCAGATAATATTAAAGATCTTTGGAAGAAGGCTAAAGCCAATCTTAAGGTGTCTCATGAAAAGGTTAGGGGAAGATATGATCGTGGACGGGGACCCACCAATTTGAAGATAGGTGACCAGGTGATGGTAAAAAATTTTGTTCCCGCGGGCAAGCTTGCCCCCAGATTTCATGGGCCGTGTATAATTCTCGATTTTCTTACGCCGGTCACATTATTACTAAGCAATCCAGCCACCGAGAGGATATTTAGGGTTCACCTGTCGCAGGTGAAACCGGTATAATTTCTGTGCTAACTTGCTTCATATGATTTTGAAAGAAATATGAAGGTTATATTTTGAGGGGTTTCACTTTTAAGGCCTTCTGCCCTTTCTATAATATTTTTTTATATTTAAGCATTTATTGTAAACCCTCCCCGCACAGTTAAACTGCCATCCTGTCCTTTCCACGGCCATTACCACGCTCCCGTCTCCTGCTCCACAACACACAGTGGCTTGCATATGAAAAGAATTTCTCCACGCCGCTGGCCCCTCAACCTCACCACAATGAATGTACCCTACTATCATTCTGGTTCAACAAAAATTCTGCCGTCGAGCTTTAACGTTTCAGTGCCCCCGCAGCCGCGCGGCGCCGTGCCGCGACTTGGATAGAGGAAGGGCCCCCTCTACTCCAGCGAGGTCGACCTGTGCACGGCGAGCCGGAGCCCTCCTCCCGGCCAAGGCTGATGTGCGGCGCAACCCCTGCTACTTGCCCGCAGCCTGTATATGTTCGCCGCGGGCGCGGCGTGCTTCAACACCTCTACTCCTCTCATACTGCGGGCGAGCGGTATCTCAGGGTACTTGAGGGGTCCGAGCGGCCTCCTCTGGACTCAAGCAGCGGCGGCTGGCCTGGCCGTCAAAGTCATCGGCAACTGATATATTTAGTCAGTTACATGGACGTTTCACATCAACAATTATTACCTTTTTGGATTTTACTGCAATATCTGGTGGACTTAGAAAATGTTCTTCTCTTTCAAGAATTTAAAGTTTTTCCTTCTGAATTCAACGTCTACAAACATAAAGACGTTACATCAGCAATATCTATAAAGAATTTTGAAACTGGATCAAACCAAATTTAGAAAATTTTTATAAATGCTTCTGCAATTAATCTCCATATCAACATCATAACTTGGATCTAGTTTTCAAACAAATTTCATGTGTCACCCCTGGAGGGACTTTTTTTTCGGGGGGGGGGGGAGGTCTGTACCGGGCGGTACACCTCCACGCCGCTAATTCAAACTTTGCGTCAGCTGAAACTCTTCTGCTGGAGGTTGTCTGAACTTTATCTACTGTGTTAATTTTCAAGTTTCTCAGAAGATGTCACTACTTGGAAATTTTGAAGTTTCTGAACTGGGTCGTTTTCGACGTAGTTTTGTTTTGCCTGTAGTAAGAAGTGTGAACATTCTCTTTTAGAGGACACTACTGAAGAACTACAATTGTGCACCCTGGTGCGAAGTGAAAGAACTATGTTTTTGGAGAAAATTTGAATTCATAAGTTTGTTCTTTGTTAAATTTCTTGCAGTCATGGTTTAAGTTGGCAATATTAACCCTTTCTTTCCCCTTGTTTTGAAATTTAGCCAATCCCGAATTTCTCGAATTAATTTTCCACCAATAATGTGTTTCTTCTTCATCTTGTGTAGGAGTTTTCTTGGTTAACCAATAAAATTCTTGTGGGAGGGTGTTCTCATTCCTGAAACTCCTCGAACTTTCCGCGAGAGTATATAAACTGCTGATTTTAGGGTCTCTGCGCCACTTCAGTAACATCTTTCAGTGTGTAAAGTACGTAGCAGGGGGCGGGACGCGCCTCTTTCTTCGGGCACCAGTTCATCCACAAGGTAATGGCCGTTTAATAACTTCTTTTCTTGCTAGCTCAGCAGTTTAACTCTCGGGGCAGGTCCGAAGCCTTTTACCATGTAACTTCCCTTAAAATGTAAAAACACTTGGTATCTATTCTATCTTTTTAAATTACAAATCGGGATAGAGAGTGCTTAACCCTCTCGAGCTCCCACTCATATTGCATTGAGGTGAACTTATTTTCACAACTTTTCTTCCTTAACGTAATGTAAATTTTTTCCTTCTATAAGTCACCTCTTTAGTATGGGATTAGCCATTGCATTAGCGGCCTAGAGCCAGATTAGGTTTTAAACAAAATGTATTAGGAGTGCAAGAACGCCTCAAGTTGGTATTTTTTTTGAGGCCATGTTTTTTCATGTTTCTTTACTTAATAGGCCTCAGTAGGTTGGGTATTTTACCCCTGTGTTTATGTCCTTAGAGGACAACTTGAAGGTGGAGTTTGGTGTGGCCTTTGATAGGCTTAAATTTTAAGAGCGAGTTGCTCTTTCTTGAAAAAGTGCGTTGTTGAATGCCTCGAGGAGGCTTTACCGTGTAAAGAGGAGCAAGTGCTCCTAGGCATGTTTGGGGTCTTCTGTCCCTTTGTTGACTTCTGTATATCGTAAGGTTGGGCTTATAGCTCAAGAATTGGGTGTCTGGCTCTCGGAGCCCAAATCCTGTAATCTCTGTAATTGTACCTTTTCGAATTGTGTTTCGGCTACTGTGTACCTGTTCAATTTGTTATTTCTTATTCTTGATTTTGAAAAGAAAATATAACCTTGTTAAATTTTACCTTAACTTTAATTTCGTAGTTTGAGACCCGTTCACCCCCCGCACATTCTTTCACCTCTGCTGTTCCACAGATACCTCGGAATAATAATAATAATAATAATAATAATAATAATAATAATAATAATAATAATAATAATAATAATAATAATAATAATGTTATTTGCTTTACGTCCAACTAGCTACTTTTACGGTTTTTGGGGACGCTCAGGTGCTGGAATTTTGTCCCTCAGGAGTTCTTTTACGTGCCAGTAAATCTACCGACACAAGGCTGACGTATTTGAGCACCTTCAAATGATCGAACCCGCCAAGTTGGGGTCAAAATTCTGAGCCATTCGGCCTGGCCCTTTTAGTGCAAAGTTCGAATTGTTCCCTTAAACATATGAGGCAAGACAAAGAGTGTGCTTTCACTGCTCACCTCACGATACTCTATGAGATTGTGAAGCATTTTAATAGATTAATTTGTACACATTTAACACTAACACTACTAGAAGTGGTTCCTATATAATTTAATAAATATGCATTTAGTTGAGACTACTTTGATATTTTACTATCTGTTAAACATGCCATTTCTTTTATCAACACCTGATAACTTAACGTATACTGTGACATTCATATCTTGGTGAATTTTGAGTAAATGGGTTATATTTGGCATATCATCCATCTTCTTGTTTACCCTACTCTACACTTCCAGGTTCCTACCTTCAGTATCTTTTCTTTTAACACTTTTCGATGGCAAATACTTTGGCAAATTTGGGAAAATAACTGGACGTGCATCAGGGAGAAGCTCATTAGGTTTGGGTGGAAGTATAGTTACGTTGACTTTACTATCACAAATGTTATCCCCTGTTGAAAAATGTTCGTGTGTGACATGTTTTATGCATACGACTGAATCATTCCTCGGTTCCCAGTTATCCCGTTTAAAATTACAAATCCATATTTGTTTATTTTTCGTCTTTTGAAGGAAAACTAAACGAGGTAACAAAACAAATTTTAATGCTATGTCTGTTACGATACATGGAAACACAACATTTTCTGGGCATCTGCAAATATACGAAACATTTCATTAATAACACAAATTCAGTCCGCAACTTCACAAATAATAACGTTATTGATTTAACGTCCAACTAACTACTTTTGCGGTTTTTGGGAGACGCCGGGATGCCTGAATTTTGTCTCGGGGGAGTTCTTTGACGTACCAGTAAATCTACCGACACGAGGCTGACGTATTTGGGCACCTTTAAATACCACCGGACCGAGCTGGGCTTAGAAAGACAACTCTACAGTCCAAGTTACTCAGCCCTGCTTAACCTTCACATTATTTTGATAATGAGCTCTACGTAGGCTTATTCTATCACTTATCTTGTTATATATACTCGAACCTATCCCTGAAGAATTAAATGAAACACGAAACGAAGTTCACTAGACATCAATATACACGGATAGATCCAAGCGCTTTCATCTTGGCCTCCACTGGACGTTGCCAAACTTACATGAGTCAGCTTGTAACTGTAGTCGACTATGTGCATAATGTTTTCATATTTTTTGTGCCAGAGGTTGCCAATACGAATCTCGAAGATAACTGAGGTCTACCTATTCAGCACTGAGGAGCTGAATTATCACTAAAACTTTCGCGCACTATACATTAGGCCTACTCATTAACTTTGCTATACACAGAGAAAAACCTGTCCCGCCTCCGCTTTGTCCAGCACAAATCTCACATGAAGTGACCGGGATTTGAACCACGGAACCCAGCGGTGAGGGGCCGGTGCGCTGCCTCATAAGCCACGGACACTTATTGAATAATAATAATAATAATAATAATAATAATAATAATAATAATAATAATAATAATAATAATAATAATAATAATAAATAATAAATAATAATAATAAAAGATGCCTATCCAAAAATGCAAAAATAAGGCATTACAACACAGTAGTGAAGCCAGAATGCCTATATGCAAGCGAATGTCTGGCATTAAACTATAATTTAGATAAACTAGAAATACCAGAAAGGCGAATCATGAGGAAAATATTAGGCCCACAAAACACAGCAGAAGGTTGGAAATTACGAAGTAATGCTGAAATATATCAAAAAATAGAAAATATATCAGATGTAATGAGGAAAAGGAGATATCGAATGCAAGATAGTAGATTAACCAGTAAGATTTACAGATATTTCTGGGGTAAGAAATCAACGACAAGCTGGGTCAATGAAGTAAGAAAGGATTTAGAAAAAAACAATATAACAACAGAAGAAATAAATAATAGAGAAGGCTTTCGAGAAAAAGTATTGAAAATAGAAGGATTCCGAGGTAGGAAAGTAAAAAAGACTGGTTCAAAGTGGTCTGAAGACAGAAAGAAAAACATGGTGAACAGATGAAAGCGTACTGGAAGAAAAGGAAAGAACAAAGAAGAAGGAATTGAAATTGGCACGTGGTCCTCTGGTGGCCCATTCGAAAGAATAATAATAATAATAATAATAATAATAATAATAATAATAATAATGATGATGATACTGTTTTATGTCCCATCTACTACTTTTACGATTTTTTGGAGAAACCGAGGTGCCGGTATTTTGCCCCGCAGGAGTTCTTTTACGTGCTAGTAAATCTACCGACACGAGGCTGACGTATTTGAGCACCTTCAAATACCACCGGACTGAGCGAGGCTCGAACCTGCCAAGTTGTGCTCAGAAGGCCAGCGCTCTACCGTCCGAGCAACTCAGTCCGGTTCAAGTGTCTGAAATAGATCATTTTAACTAATCAGAACGTCACTAACGTATTATAAAATGGTTTCTTAATAAGAATTATCTCATTCACTCCTTTCGGTAATGACAATATATTAAACTGCTAATGCTCCAGGCGAACATTGATATTATGATTCACACTTTTATTTCTCAGGTCCTATCTACGAAGCGCATGCAACCCACTTTTTACGGAAGAGCTCCTCCTGAGTAAATTGATGGTATGCATATGATTATTCTTTCTCTACTTTGTCACCTTCTTCTCATTTTTTCTTATCAGATCTGAATATTGACTATTAGAGTCTGGATTTTAATGATAACGTCCTTTAACTGGTGCCTCATAGACTTTGCTATCTCATGTACAAATCCTGTACTTATTGTCATTCATCACCGTTTTTTAATGCTTTGATTAATTCTTTTCAATTCAGTGTAACTATTTTGTCATTTTACCAATTCACTTTAATTAGTTCTTCATTATAAACATGGCAGACGTAATGAAAGTGCAAGCAAAAAGCGCTCTACAAAAACTAAGAAATATAGCTGAAACGGGAGGATATATGAAGGACACGAAAGGCAACATTCTGAACGCAATGAGTACTATAACAGAATATATAAAAGCATTAGAGGAAAAAGTGAAGCCAGGGAAAAGTGTGGACATTTTCGAAGCAAACACAACAGTAGAGGTTAGAAAACATCGCATTGACTTGGAAGAAGAAGAAGAAGGGGACGAAAGCTGCAGCACGAGACAGGTGGCGCCATCTATAGACGCAACAGAAACACGAGGGGAAAACAACCAGTCAAAGGCGGCAACTACCGGAGAGAGCAGCAATCCGGATAGTATAGATCGTTGCCTACGTTATATTACAAGGCCTGGAAATAGAGCCCGTAAAACTCTATCGAAGTGGTCACACTGAAGTTCAATGCTGGGCCGCTAGGATCGCTTTCTTGCCCCCTGTCTACCAGGTTCTTGCCTTTAAACGTGTTTATTAACTAAGTTGGTTGTGAATGTATTATGTATTCGTCTGATGTTAAGCATTTGCAGTTCTAGTAATGGTTTAATCACGAGAAATTAAAGGTAGTGGAATTTCGTTTCACTAGTTTCCAGTGAATGTTCAGTGTTCGAAACATTATACAGAGGAAGTATTACGCATGAGATACGACTTCAAGCTGATGAAATTAGGCCTCTGTTCCTAAGTTTTGATCCGAGTTACGTCAAAAGAATAGGGCGATCCCAAAATGTCACTGGACTTTTTTGTAAACAATACTACCGTGAACGGCGATCATTTGAGAGGCCCCTTCAAACTCAGAAATCTTAAATTAGGAAACCAACCAGAAAAACAATTTGCCTCCAAAAAATTCGGAGAAAATGAATTTAGCAAGAGCTAAAAATTTGTATTTTCCGCTGAAACAATCTCTGTTTTGAAAAGTATGGAGGTGGTTTGTCCCGAGAGCATTACATACAGTTTAAAATAAACCATTTGTTTTGTGGAGCATTTTATGAAATTGTTCGATGCGCATGACGTCTGCAACACCTCACATGGGACATATTCCAGGAATGAGAACAAACGAGCATCATTTAGTACTGAAGATAAACGCATCAGTTGGTTAATTAACGATTTCCTGTCATATATGAAGAAAATTCAAATGGATATTGAATTTGCACGACCGCATTGTAATCGAAACAGACTTTCAACGTATCAGGCATAGATCTTGACTACCCAATCCACTGTGGCCTGTGTAAAATACCTCATAAGTATACATTTGCATTATGCATTGACGAGGAACCTAACAAGCGATTACATCGAGCTCTTCTTCAACTACCTAAGACGCCAAGCAGAATTCAATGACATTATGGTTCGTGTGGCAAAAGAAAAACAGACTGTAACGGCTGTTTATAACATATCTCTTCTCCAGCTACTCAAAGTCCAACATTGTGCCTTTCAAGATCGAGGATCCCTCAGATACCGAAAATCATCGTCTGTGGCACTTCTGCAGTGAACGACGGAATTTGTCACCTCCGTTGCGCAGTACTTGCCCCGAAAAGAGTTTTTTTCGAAAGACATGTTCAACAGTGAAATTAAGTCTAGAAAGTGCAAAGACGACAAACCACCTCTTTCTTTTACTATGAAAATTTCTGAGACCTCTATTAGACAACATTGCTTCGAACCACTCAAGTAAAAGAGAGAAAGCTTTGAAACTTAATAAGAAGCCCCTCAAAAGGAAAGTTTTGAAACTTCAATGAGATATCCAAGCCAATGCAGCACCGCTCTACAAATACAGTACTGTCAATGCTCGCAAAAACATTCAGTTCTTTTTATTTAGGATAATTTACTTATTGACATATACATCCATGCGAATACAAGGGGGCAAGAACGCGATCCTAGTGTCTGAATGGTGAACTAGGATGTCACCCATTTCCATGAGTGTGTTTCAAGGCCTTGTGTTATTGCGTAGGCAACGGTATAGATATAGAGGGTATAGATCGTTCCCAGAAAACATTCGAGGAAACAAATAACATGAGGACATCCCTCGGCCGCATAAATGAAAGTGCAACTGAAAATCAGAATAGCACACCATCTGCCGATGACGAGGAAAACCACCAAGGAAGAATACAACACGCAGCAAATCCCACATTCCCAATAACACAAGGCAAGAAACGTAATAACGCTATAGTCAAGCAGACGACAATAAATGTCGAGACAGTAAATGAGAAATTAGAAAACATAATGGAATTTCTGGAAAACAAGCCAGATCAAATAATTGAGCAAAAAATTAACCAAAGACTAAAAAGCAAAACTACAACAGAAATAAACCACACGGTCAGGACAGCACAAAATGCATTCGATGAAACAAGCACCAGTACATGCGAAGAAAAGAATCAAAATCGCCAGAGAGACACAATAAGTGAAACGAGAAACGAATGGAATAACATATCGCCCTTAACCAATCAAAGACAAAACGATGACGGTGAACTAGAAGCGGCGGAGAAAATGGCATGGCTGTACGTAGGTCGGCTTAAACAGAGCACTACTGCAACAAATATAAGAAAATTCTTGGAAAGGAATGCAATTATAGGACACATAGAGTGTGAAGAACTTCATACACTGGGAGACAGAAAAGCTTTTAAGGTCGGTTTCCCATACATCTATCTGGAATATGCACAGAGCACGGATTTCTGGCCACAGGGAATAAAAGTCAGAAGATTTCGCTTTCGGAGATATGATAGGAGACCGGAGGAAGAACGAGGGGTGGAACTTCAGTAAACATCTCACCCAATTTTCAAAGAAGAAGGAACCTCGGTCAAGCACGGAAATAAGTGTATTATTATGGAATATAGAGGGAATAAGAAATGCAATACACCACATATCACAGAAGACAATAGACGACACAGATTTTATGATACTGACAGAGACATCCCTCACGGAACCTATGGACTTGCAAGGCTACTATGGTATACACACGCTAGCGACCCCGACGGAAGGAAGACCAGCAGGGGGAGTCAAAATCTTCATAAAAGGGAAACTGGGAGATATCAAGCGAATCATCAAGGAGGAAAACATGGTCACAATAATCATATCAGAAATTACGATAATAGGAATTTACATTCAGCCAAATACACTTATAGAAAGCATAACTGATAAAATATCTATCGCCATAGAACAAACGAAAGCAGAAAGGAACGTAATACTTGCCGGAGATTTTAACTGCAGGATAGATAAAGAAAATACCAAAACTTGCATCCTTCTTGAGACATTGGAAGAAGAAGGCTTCAGAATAGCGAACAAAAAAGAAACACCAACCTACTTTGCACAGAACGGTCACAGCGCCATCGACCTACTGTTTTTAGAGGAGTACAACTACAATTGTGTAAACAAGGCCTATGGAACTCATCGGCAACACCAATAAGGAAACACATACCTATAATGACACGCCTATGTATGAAAATCCAACGAAAGAGAAAGGAAGCAAAAACGCCAAGTATATATACCAGAAAATCCAGCGGGAAACAATAGAAGAAAGCAAGGAAAACATCGGGAAAGCGAGAAACCTAATAGAAGAAGAAATACTAGAATAAGCCTTAGAAACAGCCACCGAAGTAATAACGAAAGCTATTACAGTAAAGGAAAGAAGACATGCACAAGCTTGGTTTGACCAAGAGTGTTACAAGGAAAGAAAAGCAACTCTAAAGACCCTGAATGCTGCAAAATTATACAGATGCTCAGACGACCTAACAGCATATGCAGAGAAAAGGAAAAAATATAAAGAACTAATGGAAAAGAAAAAATAAGAATATACAGAGAAACAAGGAAGGAAACAAGCCGAGGAAACAAAATCAGACCCATACATAGCGCTGAAAAAGAAGACGTCAATCGCAACAGGAGAAATTCATATGGAGAAGTGGGAACATCATTTCTCGAACATACTGAATGAGGAAGGGCTGAAGCAAGCATATGACATAGAAACAGCAGAACCCACACATGCTCTGGAGCCAATAACAACGTATGAAACTAGGAAAGCAATACAAAGAGGGAGAAACAAGAAATCCGCAGGACCAGACAAAATGTACATGGAACACTTAAAATACTCACTTGACGAGATGGAAGAACTGTGGAAAGACCTCATGAACAAATGTATACAGACTGGGAAAATACCAGAGGGATGGAACATAGCGACTCTAAAGATACTGTTCAAATGAAAAGGGAGCAGAACATCACTAGACTCATTTAGAGGAGTAGCACTAGAAAATGCATCATTTAAAGTTTTCACGAAGATATTAAATGAAAGATTACTAGAAGCCTTCAGTGGGTACATTCCAGAAAATCAATTCGGTTTTATGAGAGGCAGGAGCACGGTACAGACAGTGAAATGCCTAATAAATCAGGTAGAAGAAGCCTTAAGACACAAAGGAGGGAAATATCACGCGGTATTTGTTGATTTCAAGAAGGCATTCGACTCAATCGACAGGCGAAATCTAATCGAGAAAATGAAATTGACAATCGGCGAGAGAGACCCACTAGTGATAATAGTTGAAGCATGTCTACAGAGGAACATAATCCGAATAAGCAACAACGTAGAAATTTCTGAATACATAATACAGACGAACGGAGTTATGCAAGGGGATCCCATGAGTCCCACACTTTTCAACATTTATACAGCAGATGTGAACCGCATAGTAGAGGAAGGATCAAAAGCAGAGCTGATCCTATACGCAGATGACATGCTGATCGGAGCGAAAGAAAAGGAGGGTAGTCCACAGACTAGAGACCTGGGCGGAGGAAAACAGCCTACAGATAAATGAAGAAAAGACAGTAAAATGACCTTCAGAAAAGGTGGGAAATCAACGCCCAAAGACAACATAACATTACAGCAAAAGCCACTACAAAAGGTACGAAATTACAAATATTTGGGAATAACACTACAGACAACGGCGGCGTCCTTTGGTATACATATTCAAGAAAGAACGGCAGCAGCAATCAGAGCCTCATACAGCATCCAAAACATTTCAAACCTATCAATCAGCAAGGCGATGAGACTTTTCAAGACGACAGTAGCGCCAGTGATAACATATGGAATTGAGATCGTGTGGGAAAAGCTGAAGATCGGAGACCTGATGAGAATAGAAAGAATAAAAGCAATGTTCATGAAGAGGATTACCCGAGTTGGAAAGACAGCGCCATCCCGGATGGTATACGAAATGATGCGGGAGACGTATTTCATAGAAGACATACGATCACAATTCTACCTACAATCAACGGAAGCAAGCAGGGCACAGGTAAACATCAGGGAAAGGAAGAAAAATGAAATTGACCTAGACTTCTACACCTCACCAGCGATGACGGACGATAGATGGACTAGAGAGTGCAACACACAGCGCCACGTGATAACACGACTCTCCATACATGGGTTTCACCACAAGATATGCGTAAACCAGAAGTTCCATGAGCCAGACGAAGATTGTAAGTGCACTTTATGTGGACAGAAGTGAAGTAGATACCACATCATAACTTGCATGAAAAGAACCAGGACAATAACAGACTATAGCAAAGACTGAAATGTGAAATTTATTTAATGCTCAAACATGAGTGTACATTCCTCTATTAAATTAAATTAATATGATTGACCTTCATTTTGGAACGCTGGAATAGTGCAATAGTCAAGCAAAACAGTTTCTTGTTTTCTTTTCTACCATTGCGATATATTAAAACTTTAACTTCATCAATTAACTAGGCAGTTTCCATTAAAAACATAGAGGAACAAATGACGATCGACGAGCACATACCGTGTACCACTCGTGAGACATCTATCGGTAGTGTTTCAGTATATCCCCATTTCATTTATAATGGGGTTTTCAGTTCTGCGAAGTCTGACAAAGTTGTCGTTAACATAGTTGTGAGTGCTGCAATTAGTTTTCATAATCGACATTTATAGAAAACCTACAGGAATCTGAAGATTTTGTACATATATTATTATTTGAGAGGAAAATTTAGCGGGTGCTGACAGTGACGTGACGGCTGTGCTGGGGGCGCGTTGTTGCCGCATTCCCGCGCTGGGTTTATTTCCAAGATGTATTCCCGCTCAGGCCTGTATCATCTGGAATTCTTTGAAAACACGTGAAACACGGACATTCTGAGTGATATTTGTTGTTTTTATGAGCCCGCCTGGTAGCCATGATCGTTCGAGGCGTCAAGTCTATAAATGGTCTTATACCACGGTTAACCACGATTCGAGTTCCGTTGGTCGAAACATGTTTCACTATCAGAATGTTGGCCGGCAGGATAGGAGAGGTAATGGTTTGCAATTTCTAATCACTAAATTGCGTGCCAAAAGTCTGGATTCAATTCCAAACCTCTCCACGTTGTTCATATGGAACGAGGACTTATGGGGCTGTTGATAGTGATTCGTCCGTCGGGTGGAGACGTTAAGCCTTGAGCAGACCCCTTGGTGTTATTCGAGGGCTATGTGCTAGCACCGGGTTTCAGCCTCTCCGACCTACTACCATAAAATATCACATCATTCATCTCATTAACTCCTCTGATGAGGTTGAAGTCAGGAAAGGCATCCGGTCATAAAAAATCGCTACGATTGATCTCACTTCATACCTGATCTCGTAGGGAAGCGGGACAATGGTTGTTCATACATCCGTTCGGGGTCAAAATGCCTTAGAGATCATGGTTTTCAGAAGGAATGATTCTAAGTGTGATATGCAAGGGTTTTTTTTTACCTGGTGCTATGTTTTGTTGGTAATAAAGGAATGAACTCTACCCATTTTAAGGCTTTTAGTTTTGCCAGATCAGCCATTTTATTACAAGAGGATAGCACAGGGTGTGCATATAGGAAAGATAAATTATCTTAATCCGATAGTTCAACTAGAGATACCGTTCTTTTGGAGCACAGCTCAGCGTGATACCGTTGGCAAATAATTCCACACAGTTCACAAACACACTTTCCATCTGGTTCGTGGAAGTACTTTCTATTGCACATTTTGTGGGGAAATCCATGGACCACGAAGCGAGTCATGGTGTGTTGCAGATCATAGCCAGAATTCTTCCATTTCTTCATTCTTCCATTCTGACGTCACCATGGCGTCTGTTCGGTAGAAATCTATCAAAATATTGGCCTTTTTATCCTGTAGCTCTTGAAGTAAGGCTTAGTATTGTGTCGTGGAAGGCAATGATAATCTTAGATCTTCTATATAAAAAGAGTTGTCTTGTTAGTTGATAGGTTAACCTCGAAGGAGCGTTCTTTGCCAGACAGAGAGCTTTCTTGAGATACGTGGCCTTACTCGTTCTAGTACAGCTAGTTTGTCCTTTGTTAGGTACTCCCAGATAATCTCCAATGCGTATGTCATGATGGGGGAGGTGTTGATGTGGAATAGGACTATTGTTGTCTCTATAGATAATTGTCGAAGAACCTTGATGTCATTCATTGCTGCGACTGCTGAGGTTGCTTTGTCTCTGATGAGTTTGGTAAAGCTTTTTCCATTTGATTGTAGTCACGCCTAAGTACTTGTAGGAACTGACCTTAGCAAGATCTTTATCCTTGAATTTTATGTACTCTGCTGCTGGGCGTTTCCCACCACTTCTAAATGTCATTTGCACTCTTTTCCCTAAATTAATATTTAGACCGGTTGTATTCGACCAAGTAATAAGTTTATCAAACGATTCCTGTAGTTTTTTTATGTGATGTTGATGCTAATGCCATGTCATCAGCATATAAATGTAAGTGGAGACCTTCTCGCTGGTGATTGATTGTTGTTATTGACCAGGCACCATATCACATCTACAGTATTACCCGACCAAGGCGAGTGGAGTCCTGCACAGCACAGCGCCGCTAGTAACGAACTTTATGTCATCGCAGTACAGTCACCCAAGGAGAACAACTAGCGCACTAACCAAGACTGACTACAATAATCAGACCCTGGGCCTGTTTCATAAAACTACAAGTCTACAAGTTACAAGTAATTTTTCATACAAGTTGTTGGAAAAAATTAAATCCTGTTTCATAAAAGCACTTGTAGGTACAAGTGTATTTATAAAAGCTACAAGGCTTGACAAGAAGTAAAAATTCATGTTCTCTTTTGTAAAGAAACTTGTAGAGTACGAGAACTTGTATAAAATACCATTTTTCTTATAAGTTGTTTTAGAGATGTAAGGTTGAATAAAAGCCTGTATAATTTGCTGGTAAATACTGAATAATAAATTAGTTTCCAAGCTTTGTGTTAATTTTTGTACGGAATTGGATTTGTTATATAGTAGCAACGATAGTGATGAAGATAATAATAGGGGATGGAAAAGATGTAACAGAATTTCAGAAGTAGGGTTAACATAGCTTTCACAAGCTTTTAAGAATAAAATGAAAGATTTAGAATGGGTTCAGTAAAATTATAGTCACTCCTATAAGATATAGGTAATCAACTTCAACATGCAACTAACAGAAACTGTGCTCCATCCCCAAAATAAGAGTTACTTATAGCAACGTTTAATATACAGGAGAAAACAATGAAATATAAATGCAAAATCATACACTAGCTTCTTCAGCCACTTAATTTTTTAAAATATAATATACCTCCCCCCCTTTTTTTACATTCTCATCACACTTTGTAAGTTCCTTTGTGTATTGAGACTTGGGTAGGCTCAAGTCTCTCTCAAGTTTCAAAGCTTCCAGTTTTGAATTATAGATTTTTATTTCTAACGATTCATTCTGAAGGGTCATCTTCTTTCTCTCCTCAATTTCCAGATAATCTGTGCAGTGAGGTGAAGCCTCAGAGGAAATTCTCTTCCAGAGATAAGGCAATATTATTAATTTTTTCCTCCACTCTCTTTGTCTTCTTTCTTGAGTGAAGTAGAGATAGCTCCAAACAACATTTCCTTTGCTTCCCTGATTTTATTCAGGTCTAAAATTTAGTTTGCAACTTGTTTAGGATAACTCATGTTCGACTCCACTTGGCTATCTCACAGAAATCAGCTGACTTGTAAGACTTGTAGTGAAATGTATCAACCTTACAATTGTGGAAATTTTGTTCATGAAACAAAAATTTCCTACAAGTGTAGGAATATCGACTTGTAACTACAACTTGTACGCTTGTAGACTTGTACCTTTATGAAACAGGCCACTTAAGACTCGACGTTAGCCCCTGAAGAGACGTACTACGATTGCACTCCGAAGCCTTACGGAGCAAGCCGAAACTTTTCGAATGGCGCACTCCAGATTCATGCATCGAGTAGTTCAGACGAACTAAATGATCTGAACTATTCTGAAGAACATTTCTGTATGTTAATTTTTACATACTGCAGCTTCACATGGTCATCTGTGTGCTGAACACCGTCAACACGTTTTTCTTCATTATTAAGAAAAGAGCTGCAAGATATTTATTAGTTCTATTAGCGATTCGTTTTATATCATAATTCCAGAGAAGAAAATATGCCCTTCAGCTGACGTAGGATGTGTTATTTACCGGTCGACGAGGTTAATCAGTAGACTTAACGTACGTGCCTTTTGGTATAACAGTAATGTGCATTTCGTGGCATAGGAATGAAGAAAACACCATATTAATATAATCAATGCGATTTAATAATATATAGAGTAACATGAATGTACCACTTTTATTTTATGCTCAGAGTATTAGCTAGTAATGGGCAACACACTCGTTGGAGACTCTCGCGAGAATCTCGAGACCGATCCTCCTGTAGTGCAAACTGTGCGACGTACCAGTAACTACGACTGTGAACTTGATAGTATATCATTGGCAGATATTGCGTGAAATACCGTTCTCATATGAAAACGGGTGAGCCAGTACATTTTGTCAAAAGACAGGAAAAGTATTGCATGTTCAACTATGAACCTCTTAATACCATTAACGAAAGCGAATACAGAATGTCAGTATCTTAAACTGTTCACGATTTATTTGGGCTGGACATCTTAGCTGAATAACCATGCATCGTTTGTGAATAACTGTAGATATGATGTACACCGACTTGGGTACAAGAGGTGTGCATTATTCGAACCTGAGACGGGGAAGATCTGCTTTGCTACATATGCAACCTCTACTACACATGAGTGGAACGTGTAATCTAAAATACCCGACTTTGCTCCAATTCTTTCAGCAGGGGTGATGGACAACACTCTCTAGACCGATTCTCCTGTGCTGCGAGCTGTGCGACGTCCCAGTAACTACGAGTGTAACCTTGATCGTTATCACCAGCAGTTCTCATATGGAAACGTGTGTGACGATAAATTTTGTCAAAAGCCTAGGAAAGCACTGCATGTTGAACTATGAGCTCCTTAATACCATTAACGAAAGTGAATACAGAATGCCAGTATCTTAAACAGTTCACGAATTGTCAGGTGGACTTCTTAGCTGAATAACCCGTATAATTTGTTAATAACTGTTATTATTAGGGAAAGGCATTTGATGGTTTTGCATCTTTTTTTTTATGAAGGCCAAAATATATCTTGAGTATATGTACATGTGTTTCATGAATTGACTGATTAAATAAGGGCAATTTCTTAGGGCATTTTTTCATTTTTTGCAGTTTACAAGAGATAGTAATTTTTGGAGCAATTCATGGTCATTTTTGGCATTTTTAATTGTTTTCTGGGAAGTGTTATATTTTGTTATATTTGGATATTTTATTAATATTATTTTTTACAATACTTGTCTATTATGTTTAACTTAGACAAATAACTTGCTCAAGAAAGAACGTAGACTTGCAACATACCCTGCTGCCATTAGTTTTCAAGGAAAGAGTATTTTCAACTCGATTGCACTTCCAAGAAAACATACTATAAGCAGTACCTGCTTCCCCTATATGTAAGACGCATAATGGACTTGCCCAAGCTGGGCATTGCTCCTTATCTTCAGCTAGATAAGAAGAAAGTCAGTCGCCCGCGTGCTGAGAGTCGAGTGAATTCTTTGTTGACAAGTACTGTAAGATGCCCAAAGTTAAAGGAAGTACAATTGTTAAATTAAAACAATTTGTTACACAAAATGGAGAAAATATATTTTCCACTGATGGGAAAATATTATTTTGCAAAGTGTGTGATGTGCGAGTTTCAGCAGAAAAGAAGTTTACAGTTGAACAACATGTGTCGCGAGAAAAACATAAACGTGGTATGCAACGACTTGAAGATAAAAGAAACCGTGGCTTACACCAGACACTACTGGGTGAATCTTCAACATTTTCTCCATTTTGTGAGAAACTGTGTACAACATTTTTATGCGCCGATATTCCACTGAACAAACTGAACCATCCAAAGCTGCGTACATTCTTAGAAGAGGAGACTGGAAAATCTGTACCAGATCCCAGAATATTAAGAAGAACCTACGTTGGAAGTTGCTATGACAAAACGTTACAAGAAATAAGGATAAGGGTAGGAGACGGAAACATATGGGTATGCATAGATGAAACAACAGACAGTATGGGACGATATATAGCCAACGTTATTGTAGGCGTCCTGGAAGCAGGGAATGCTGGAGAACCATTTTTCTACTACATTGTGAGCAATTGGACAAAGCAAACCAGTCTTTGAGGCTATTGTGGCCCGATGGCATTCGGAATGACAATGTGCTGCTTTTAATAACAGATGCAGCACCCTACATGGTAAAGGCTGCAAATTCGTTACAAGCGCTCTTCTCGAAAATGGTGCATGTCACATGCCTAGCCCATGCGTTACATCGGACCGCGGAAGAGGTACGACGTAATTTTCCTGAAGTTGACAAGTTAATTGGGTGCATAAAGAAATTGTTTTTAAAAGCCCCATCTAAAGTTCTAGCATTCAAAACAGAAGATCTTGAAATTCCCTTGCCCTTTTCACCTGTTTTGACTAGATGGGGAACGTGGATTGAGGCTTATTACTGCGAGAACTTTGAAGTTGTAAAGAAAGTGGTCGATTCCTTCGACAAAACTGAGACTGGATCAATAAAAACAGCCCATGAACTTTTGGCTGACAAAGAAATTGCAGGTAAACTTTCCTACATAAAAACAAATTTCGGATCCCTTCCTAATGCAATAAGTGCTCTAGAAAAATCTCAAGTGCCACTAGTGGGGCAGCTGCAAATTGTGTATTAAGTTGTGAATGATATGAACCGTGTGTGTGGTAAAGTGGGTGAAGTTGTATCCATGAAATTGAATAAGGTGTTGCAAAAGAACAGTGGGTATAAAACTTCGTGTTCTATTGGCAAAGCATTGTCGGGTGAAAATTTTTCTCTTACCGACTGTGAATTGAATCCGGGAGATATTGCTTGTTTTCAGTATGCACCAATTGTTTCAGTTGAGGTAGAGAGAAGCTCTTCCATGTACAAATCGTTACTTGCAGACAATAGGCAATCGTTTTCATTTGAGAACCTACGCAAAGTTTTTATTGTGCATTTCAATTCGAATTTATTGTAAACAGCCACTGAAGTTTGTTTTCTTAAATATTCTTTGTTAATTAAATGACACCTATTTGCTAGGAGAGTATTTGAAGAATATGCCAGTTCTAAAATATTTCATTTTTTCACCAGGGGTGCAAAGTGGTATTTAGTTTGTTAGTAACAAAAATAATTTAAACTTAATGCATTGTCATCCATTAAAATTCTCTCTCAAATCAACTAATTGTTTCTTAAAGGATTAATAAATAAGTGACTTACGATTAATTTATTGGTAATTTTTTTAAAATTTTGTGTCATTTTAAAACCATTTTAGGTCATAATTGCATTTTTATTTTGCATTTTCTTGCTATTTTTTGGTCATTAAATGCCTTGCCCTAGTTAATAGGATGTAAACCTACCTGGAAGCCTGACAATCGTTGTCGGCAGGGTAGCTTCTTGTGATTCAGTCCGGGCCGGACGTGTTCTATGACAATACCTCTTCATTGATATTATGCGTTTGTAAATGCCGGATCATCCCGGAAGTATTTCTGCCGATGTATTTCACTTCTTTTGAATAAGAAACACAGTGGGCTGTGCTATGTGACATCTCTTAAAAATAACCGACACCCACGACTTAAGTTGCGTTTCGGACATCGTCTTCAAGTTGTCGCGTACAACTAGACACAATTTCACATTGCACCGTCATATATCAAAGTACCGGTACCTAATTATGACGCGAATACTCTATAACATTGTAAGGAATTATTTCCTTCGTCACCAAAATATCGGTAAACGCAAGCAGTGGTCATATGTTATTGAATGCGGGGTCTGATAACGATGTACACCTACCTGTCGAAAGAATATTGGAGCAAACTGAAGCATTTTAGATTACACATTCCACTCATGCGTAATGGTGGTTGAATATGCAGCAAGACGCATCTTGCCTCGTCTCGAGTTCGAATAATGCACGCCTCTAGTATCCACGTACGTGTACCTACAGTAGCCGTCAGATTCTGTACTTAAACCACTCATTTCTGTACTTACCAATGCATACAATGCCAGAATGCGTATCCTTTATAATTATGTTATACTGCGTCAAAATAGACCTCGGTAGAAATGAACGCCCTAGTCGCTTATTGACACGTATTTACGAAATTGAGAAGGACCGTGGTTGGCACAAACAACATTCAGCTCCGACTACCTCTAGGCCTACGACACGATGCTCGCCGCACAATGCGGGGACAACGCTCTCGAGATCTCTCTAAATTTATCGCGAGAAATAGTGCCTGCGCTAGTCGAGAAATCTCGAGACCTCGTCTCAGACTGCCCATAACTAGCAATAGCATATTTGTAACTTATATAAACGTGACTCGTGTGTTGAGAATGTCTTGTGAGAAGGTATTAGATGGTGCTGTCAGTCTCTGGAGCTCAATGATTGTCACTGTTTTTTGTTATATCTCCGTCCGACTCCATAGCTAAATGGTTAGCGTGCTGCCCTTTGGTCGCAGGGGTCCCGGGTTCGATTCCCGGCAGGGTCAAGAATTTTAACCTTAATTGTTTAATTTCGCTGGCACGGGGACTGGGTGAATGTGTCGTCTTCATCATCATTTCATCCTCATCACGACACGCAGGTTGCCTACGGGAGTCAAATCAAAAGACCTGCATCTGGCGAGCTGAACTTGTCCTTGGACACTCCCGGCACTAAAAGCCATACGCCATTTCATTTTTTGTTGTATCTCCGAGTGGTACATGTGATCTACTGCCTGTTAAAGGCAAGCCAAGTCTTTTCTTCAGGATGAGATGTACAGGCTTTATATAAATAAATGTGCAAAGAATTAATTTTTGTGTGTATTTTTTAATATTATATTTGACGTTTATATTGCATATTTCAGTTCAATATTGCATCGAGTATTATAACCACAAATTATATACCGTACTGGAATGTATGCCCTATTTTACCTTAGATACCGATATACAGTTTGATTAATCAATAAGAATTGCACTAATAATCAATGATCTGCATTTGGTGCTGTTGCCCAGGTGGCAGATTATACTTTCACTACAAATACTGCTATAAGTCTCAACTAATATAGTACAGACCTACAGGATTGAAAACATTAGCCAAAAGATAATTATAATACAAGGTAGTGAAACTGAGACTGTACTTGCATTCCAGTATTGCTGATCTTGAAGGATATATCCATTAGTGGTTGGCGAATTTGCTTGAATCTATATCAGAGAATCAGAAGGAAGTGGCAATGAGAAGGCTGAATATAATCCTATCAAACTCAGTACCTCTAGGTTATCATAGAAGAGGTTATTCATCCAATTCCATAGACAGAACTGACAGTGATCTGATATTAAGGGTATTCTTTTTTTCGGCCAAGCATGAAACAATGAGACAAGTACAGCCTCAGTTCCACTACCTTGTATTATAATTAATTAATCTTTTGGCTAATGTTATCAATACCGTATACTGTATTAGTTGAGACTTATAGCAGTATTTATAGTAAAAGTATAATCTGCCACCTGGGCAACATCACTAAAGATAATCTTTCATCCTAAAGAGTCAGTGGTACACTCCTGTTTCCATTGTAAAAAAAGTCAAATCACATGAAATTTTCGAGCATGAGGCATTATTGTATGATTTTTTATCACACTCCATGAGCTGTGTGACTGATATATGATAATTACCTTCCTGAAAGCTGCAGGTAAAAGCTAAATCTGTTCTCAAGATTGTTGGTTTGCAGCTTCCCAGTTGATACATGCTAGTAGGCCTACTGCTGAAAGTGTATGTCATTAGTGTGCCATGGCTCAAATGAAGAGTTCTGCAACTATTAAGTCATGATCAGAAAGTTTAAAGAAAGTGAGGTGTCATTTGCATAACTGAAATCTGCTTTCAGAGGATTCCTGTGCAAAGTAAATTTTACACAATTCTTACATCCATACATCATCATCTTCAAGCTCCAGTTTTCTGGGTGTGGTGTACAAGCGCTTGCCACTTCATCCTGTTAAAGTATAGTTTCTGCTCCTCTATATCTTCTCACATGGCATTCCTCTTGCTGACCTCCGATTTCACTGTCTCTTTCCATCGATTCCTTGGTCTTCCAACTGGCTTCTCCCCTTTCACTTCTCTATCAAAGTAATTCATTGCTGTTCTCGTTCTGTCCATCGGCATAAAATGACCAAACCATTGTAGCCTGCATCTCCCTAAAAGCTCGGTAACAGGTATTTTGATGGCAGCCTCCTTTCTATTTGCTTCATTTCTAATCTTGTCCTTCCTGGTCTTTTGGTTCATTGTTCTGATGAATTTCATTTCTGTTGACTGGATTTTACTATTTGCCCTGTTATGCAGGGTACATGTTTCAAGTCCATATGTGAGAACTAGAACAAAGTAGGTATGAAAAATGGTCAATTTTGCTTTCTGGGGTATTTTATCATCCCAGAGTAGATTTCTCACTTGAAAATATAATTGAGAAGATTTCCGAGTCCTATTAAGCATTTATTATTTTAATGTGTTATCTTTTGAAATTATTCTTCCAAGGTACTTGAAGTTAGAAACGTACTGTAAAAGAGCTCCCTCCAGAAAAATGTTTAAATCTGTGCCTTTCTTGTTGACAGTCATTCAAACAGCTTTTGTTTTACTGATTTTTAGTTCATATTCTTTAAAATTGCCATTCCAGGGATTTAGTTTCTCCTGTACTTTTGCTTCATTTTCTCCCCAGATCAGAGCATCATATGCAAATATTAGAGTGTTAGGCTCTTTGCAATGTTCTGCATTGGATTTTAATATCCAGTCAATGACAATGATGAACAGGAGTGGTGACAAGGCACTTCCCTGCTGGACTCCTCTTCTGGTTTCAAACCAATCTGATCATCCATCCCCTATTTGGACACAGGTTAAGCACTTTTGATAGAGCATCTTTATTTTATCAATCAGGTTGTCTGGCTCACCTATACCCTCTAGGCATTCTGAGATGATATCTCTAGGAACACTGTCATAGGCCTTCTCGATGTCCATAAAAATCATCACTGAGTTCTTAACATAGCCTATTCCCAGTGCTTCTCTGTTATCATTCTGATGGCAAATATCAGGTCTCTAGTGCTTCAGTTCTTCCTGAACATGTGTTGCTCCTTCTCCAATAACAGTTAAACTATATTCCTAATTCATGTTTTAATTACCTTCTACAAAATATTGTTACAAAAAAAACCACCCTTGAAACTCAACTTTAAGTCGTCGATAGTTCAGGCCAGTGGCCTTATTTCTTGAGTTCCAAGTTTCTGCTGCGTTTGTTTATGTTCCAGTGACTGCAATATCACGGACTCGGTTCAACCTGGGGTATCCGTTGGAGCTGCAACGCACCTAATGGCCACTAATATCTGATGGTGGAATGGACAGGTGGTTCTGATGGCGGCAGTCTGCAGTGCTGCGCCAATAACCTTCGCCTGTTTTGGGCCAGTTCACTACGGTGGTCAGCTGTACTGAGGCCGTAAGAGAGCTATGGTTGGACTGCAGTATGGATGGAGACGGTGGCAACGGCCGCGGCCAGCGCCTTCGTTTGACAGCGATACCAACGCTCTACTTGGTTTTGCCTGTATAGACGTTCCTGAAGAGAACGAAGATGAAAAATTTGTGGTGTGGTGCAATTGTGGCGTTGCGAAAATCTCCATTTAAGCCTCTCTTTTAATTTCATGTAAATTTGTTATTTTTTAAAATTATGTTTTGTCGAGTGGAACTCGACGTTGGGAGGAGGAGAATGTAATATGTGATGAGACGTAGAACTAGTACTATGGGAAATATAATTTTAAAGTGTTTTATTTAACGTGTCTGAAGGATTTCAGTTTTTGTTTGTAACTTCAAGATGTATTGAACTGGAACATTACTATTGATAGCTCCCCATCGATTTCCATTTCGTTCGCCAAGTTGTTTCCAGGGAGTCCATCGCCGTTCAAATGGGAGTGGGACTCTGTTACTCCCAAAGGTCCGAGGCTTGCTTAAAATGTTCCGAGTTCGGTAAATTCATGAAGCAGGATGCTACCCTACTTACACCTAGTCCAAGTAAGGATCTCTCCTCTAACGGGTTATGGACCACCGGTGGATTGTATATTCCTAGCCGCCTGAGCACAACGAGGGCCATGAGTCAGAATATGTCCGAGATGCCCACTCCCATTCCATAGCAACTGGTATCCCGACTCTCAGGACCACTTACTAGGCCACTCAGCTGTTGCCCATGGTTCACGAACTAGGACGTGACTACAATAATCCGCACCATGAACCACTATTCTATTCTATTCATTCTACTAACATGACGAATTAACAGCTGCCAAGTTCTCAGATATCAGAAGCGTGTACCCAAAGAAAGTGGTTGTTTGCTGAGAATGGCTTCCAGAATAGCGTTTCCACGTAGGTACTCTTGAACAACAACTCTTGTGCAACTGAATATTCTGTAATAGCACTTGCCAAGGGGCTGGGGTATCCCAGAACTATGAGAGGAACCTCCCTAAGGAGGCTTGTTTTTTTTTTTTTTTTTTTTTTTTTTTTTTTTTTTTTTTTTTTGTAAATTTTATGTAATTGATAATTTAATGTAAGCAAGCATGAGGAAAAGACACTTGGGACGTTTTAACTTGAAGAATTTCTTGAAGAATTATTTGAAAATTATTTTTTTTAATTCTGTATGTCAAAATTGTAATCTGATGAAAATGTAAAGGTGCTTCAGTTGTGAAATATCCTATACCGCATGTGCGGTTTTTGCTGTCGAAATAGCTGTCGCAATAGGAAATCTCGAGAAGTGGTAGCGCCCTACCCTAGGGACTCCAGTATATAACAGACAACTTCGCGAAGAAAAATAATATGAATTGTACCTTAAAATCCTTTTAGAAGAGAGATGTACCAAAGCCAGGGACCCACCAATCCGCCAAAAAATGTATGTTTACTTTTATAACAGAACGAAAGTTTTCACGCGCCATCGACCATTAGCCGGCCAGCTACGAGTACGCCCATTGGCCGATATGACGTCATTCCCACAATTCGTAACTCGCTGGTTCTTTTACCAATCCGCACAGAATAAAAACGCAGCAAGAAACACACCAAGAAAAATATGTAATTTAGTAGCTGTAATCTATCTTTCCAAATGCAGGCCAAGCTCTGTCATGAGAACAGTGGCGCCCTTCGAGGGCCACACTCCCTTCGAGAGGCTCTTAAGTACATAGAGTTAGTAAATGAAACACTAGAGGTAGCATTGGCGCTGCTGTCGCGTGCGAAGTTGAACGAGCGCGCTGTTTGGCAAAAGCCGGATTGTTTGGCACTGTCACTACTGGAGCTTCCCGATAAATTGAAGTATATACTTCTTAGAAAGAAAATGTCAGTCTCTTGTGCAGCTTATGGCTGTGTAGAGAGGTTCACAATGGGCCATAGCATATCATTTCACAGGTACGGTATTTTCCTTGAAATTCATTTCCGTACGTATAAAATAATACTTTGCTTGACACTCGTCATGTGAATTGGCCTACATGGGCTGACTTCGCGACTGTTGGCGTGAATGAGATTCTTTGGATCTTACCTTGAAGATTGAAATTAATGTTTTACGAAATATAAGGGATGATATTTTCCTTTCACTTAATGGCCATGTGCATGATACCGAGCGAGTGGCTGCAGGCTTTAGGTCACGTAGCTGTTAGTTTACATTCAGGACATAGTGGGTTTGAACCCACTGTCGGCAGCCCTGAAGATGGTTTCCAATTCTCACACCAGGCAAATGCTGGAGCTGTACCTTAATTAAGGCCGCAGTCGTTTTCTTACCCCTCCTAGCCCTTTCCTGTCCTATAGTCATCGTAAGACCTATGTGTATCGGTGCGACGTAAAGCAAATTGGTACAAAAAAGAAAATAAGGAAAGATGTGCCTGGAATTGTGGTCCGTTTTTCTCTTTTTGTGTGTATTTATAGTGGGCCTATTAACAGCTATTGAATATATTTTCTGTTGCTTTCCCTTCATACAACACGTGTAGCAGTCCAGATTCATAGCTTACCACATTTTACAATTTAGAGACTAGATGTGCCACACCGTGTGAACATCTGATTCCTTTACTTTCGTCAATATTATTATTCCTTTAAATGTCACATACGACTATATACAAGCATAATGTATTATTGACTCGACGAGTTGGCGGTGCGGTTAGGGCCACGCAGCTGTAAGCTTGCTTTCGGGAAATAGTGGGTTCAAACCCCACTGTCGGCAGCCTTGAAGATGGTTTTCCGTGGTTTCCCATTTTCACACCAGGCGAATGCTGGGACTGTACCTTAATTAATCCCACGGGCGCTTCCTTCCCTTTCCCATCCCATCATTGCCGTAAGGCCTATCTGTGTCGGTGCGATGTAAATCAAATTGTAAAAAATATTGTAAGTATTTTTTAAATTCTCTTCAATCATATAATTTACCACTCTCCCTTTCCATTAACGGAAATCATTTTACGAGTTAAAATCTTAAAGCAAATCATACATTTCAGGAAAAGCTAAATAAAAACTCCATAATAGGCCGAAACCACAACTGAGTGACATATTTTCACTTTTAATCACGTTTAGAAAAAATCAATAATAATAATAATAATAATAATAATAATAATAATAATAATAATAATAATAATAATAATAATAATAATGGCTTTACGTCCCACTACGTACTTGCACGGTTTTCGAAGACGCTGGGGTGTCAGAATTTTTTCCTACTGGAGTTCCTTCATGTGCCGCTAAATCTATTTACAAGAGGCTGACTTATCTGAGCACCTTCAAGTATCACCGGACTGAGCCAGGCTCGAACCTGCCAATTTGGGCTCAGAAAGCTAAGGTCTAAACGGGCGATGGTAATATTTTGTATACTTTACCCCAAAATCGCGCCAACCTTTTTAGGCCTAAAGTCTCGCTCATTCGCTTCGTACGAGAGAGAACATTTTCGGTCGTAGGGCAGAATTATACCAAATTTCTGGTCATTTACACAAAAAATAGCGAAATATACGAGCCCTCCTTCTAAACGTATGTTGTTAACAAGACTTAATATGAACAGTAAATTAATTTTTGTTACTTAACTGCACCTGAACACCGTCCTCTTTTATTACGCATTTAATCCTGTATTTATGCTTTTTGGGCTTTCTTTTTTACTGGAGAGAAGCATTACAAGTATACTGTAATATCTGAGAATGTTTACATGTAAGAATTTCAAACGTTATGCACATCCACACAGTTTTAAAAGTCCCCGATTTAAATTGATGAGTACAGCGGAATGAGCTTTTTGCCAAACAGCTACGATTTCAACATGCTCCGCTCGCTACACTGTTTCTCTCGTAGACGGTGGCGCCAATGCTACCTCTAGTGTTTCATTTACTAACTCTATGCTTAAGTATCGCCGCGGCGCATACTGCCCGCACGGCAAGAAAAAAGTAATTTAGTGGTTGCAGCCTAGAACAAATTTCAGTAATTTAGTAGCTGTAACCTATCATTGCAAATCCAGGCCAAGCTCTGTCATAAGAACAGTGGCCCCCCTTTGGGGGCACACTCCCTTCGAGAGGCTCTTAACTATCGCCGCGGCGCATACTGCCCGCACGGCAAGAAAAAAAGTAATTTAGTGGTTGTAACCTAAAACAAATTTAGCAACAGTCCGCTGGACATTTCCGTAACAGTTGGCAACAATTCGGAGATCGCTGACAGATCGTAAAGGACGCTTCTATCGGCAATCCCGTGAACTAAAAATAAAAGAGCATCACCGGCCGCGGAGCTTCTATGCTCTTTGGTTTTGGTGTACAGCAAGCGGAGCTGAGTGGAGTGCCTACACTAGGGCTATGCCCATGTTACTCAGTGTAACAGCTCAGTTCCAATTTTAATATTCTAATTGTACATGTACAGGGGTTACTTAAGAGGACTGTTCATTTTAGATTAATATCAGTGGCAATGTCACAAATGACAAAATTCGACTAGTGGCCTTTAAATTCACTACAGTATTATAGATTGAGGGATTTTTTTTACCTCTTTTGCAAAATAATTTGTAATATGTACATAATATTTTTGAAGCGTTAATTTGATTGTACTTGCACTACATACTGTCAATTTTAGTCCGTGGTTGAATTATTAACATGTTGGGTGCCACGTGCCACCATATGGCATCATGCTGGTCTTAAAATTTGAGATTGCGTGACACCATATGGCGGCACTCTGTTCTTGAAATCAGAGTTGGCGTGACGCCATGTGACGCCATATGGCGGCACAGTAGAGTTTCAGGCGATGCGCCGTAGAATATCAGTTGTGACATCTATGCTAGTAAAATTGGTACTACGTGAAGAGCGAACTTCAGGGTCTATTCCAGCTATGTATTTCTACTGTGTGCCACCATATGGCACCACAGTATTCTCCCGAAATCACTGACTGGCCAGTGGTCATTGTCACAAGTGAAAGCGCGCCAGACATTGTTTATTCCTCTATACGTACGAATTATCACTCAGTTTGTATAGTTGTGCAAAAATATAAATAATGGAAGATATTGGTAATAAACTTGGTAGAAATGGTAAGTGACCTGCAAAGAAGAGAATTAGTGAAGTGGGTGTTTGTGAATTACTGATGGATTCTGATGGAGAGGAAGATGTAAGTGTTGATGGCAGTGAATATAATGCTAGTGATGATGAGTGCAGTGACAATGATAGTATGAAAGATGTATCAAGTGACGTGAAAGACGATGGCGATACTGATAGTGATATTATAGGTGGGGATGGTGCTGGTGCAAATGGTGTAGAAAATCATGGGAACAATGATGCTACATCTAAATCTTCAAACTGAAACTTCTACAGCCACACCATATGAGTTTTACCGACTGTTCCTCACAGACGAAGTTCTTGATTTGATGGTACTACAAAATAATCTCAATGCAAATCAAACACTAGCGTCTCTGCATATTAAGCGGTCTTGTCTTTTGAAGGAGTGGGTAGATTCTACAAAGGAGGAAATGAAAGTTTTTATAGGTTTGAGATTGTGGATGGGTCTTGTAAGAATGCCTTCATTATCAAATTACTGGGGCCAGTTTTCTGTACATGGAAATATGTAGCTGGTAAGGCAATGCCAAGAAATCATTTTCAGTTACTACTTTGATTCTGGCACTTTGCTCCCAACAATGCTTTAGCTGGAAAGTTGCACAAGATTCAGTCACTGTTAGATATAATGCATATGAACTTCAAGAGTGTCAAAACTCCAGGTGGAAACCTCGTAGTTGATGAATCATTGATTCCGTGGAGGGGTCGTTTATCATTCTGGCAATTTATGCCTGGTAAGGCACACAGGTACGGTGCTAAACAATTTAAGCTGTGCGACGACACGGGCTACACCTACAAAACTAAAGTATACTCTGGTGAAGATACCTTGAATGCTCAGAATACACTGAGGTTGGCTACTCAAGTTGTAATGCAACTTATGGACCCATATCTGGACAGTGGTCACTTTCTCTGCACTGGCAATTATTACTCATCAACTGAGTTAGCTGAGGTGCTACTGGATCATAAGAGACATTTTATTGGCACACTTAGGAAAAATCGAAAAGGTTTACCAAAGGATGTTGTAAATGCAAAGCCTAAGAAGGGAGAATTCATTGCAATGGAGAACGGAAATGGACTGACAGTGATGAAGTAGAGAGATCAGAGGGATGTGCTGATTATGTCAACCAAATGTTCTAATGATGTAATTGCTAAGGGCAAAAAGAAAGGAAACACGAATATGTGGTTAAACCGAAAATGGTATTAACGTATAATAAAATGAAAGGTGGCATAATATTGCAGACACACTTTCTTCGTGTCACACTGCAATGAGGGAAAACATCCGATGGTACAACGAAGTTGCAGATGACATTCTTTCTGGTACTGCCATTGTAAATGCACTGTTTCTGTACAATAAGACACGAGCTACTGGACATCGAGAAATGTCTCTTGCGGGGTTTCGAAGGAACATGGTCAGCACTCTGCTTTGTCTAACTAACGATCCTGTTAGACATACTCCGAAGGGAGAGAACCACTACCTTGGGGAACCCAACAAGGCAAAAAGACAGAAAAATACCAGGTACGTTTTATCAAGTTCAATGTTATTGCATTTCTGAAGGTACTAGTTATTACTAAATTATAAAAAAAAAAAATTATTTCTTCCTTTCAATATTGCAGGTAAACTCAAGGTCGGTGTCGAAGCTGCTATCAAAAACTATGCAAGGTCATGGGCAGAATGGCTGCTGCTTTGGCCGTAAAAAAGGTGTCAACTGTCTGCACAACCCGTCCTGACAAACCTTTCCTTTGTCTGAAGTGCTTTGAATCATTTCACAGCAAAGAGTGACTGAAGGTTAATTGTTGTTGAAAGCCTAATGCTTATGTTGCAATGTGGGTGTCACTGCCCGTCAATCGTGCCGAGACTCATATTTTCATTGTTTCGATTTATCAGAAAACTGTTCACAACAATATGTAATGTAATATAAATACTTGTTTTGTATTTTACTAGGTTTTCATAAATATTGTGTTAGTTTGAATTAGCAAATAAATCTCCTGTATTTGAAATTTGTGTTGCACATTCAATGTCAAAAAAATTCTGTGATACTATATGGCGTCACACATGACCTTGGTATGGTGAGATAAAGTTTACTTAGTACATCATATAAATATATCCCAAGATTGTATAAACAGTCTACAACGCGTACAGCTGCTTTGGCACCAGCGGAATACTACTCAAGTACATGCCTGGCACCAGAGGAATAGTGTGCTATAATCGCCTCGGTACTCACCGTGTTAAATGGTACTGAATAGGTGGACCTTCATTTTAATTTTTTATTAATGTAAATGTTTGTCAATATGGATCACGATGGAGTTTATATAGTACAAAAGCAACTTGTAATTATAAAAAAAAGTGGGGTTTGAAAATAGCTCTAAACACACATTTATGTATATACAGTTCACAGAGTAAATAAATAGAGCCAAACAACTCAATGTAGAGTTCAAATAGAAATCATGGGTGGCCATTGGAGATAATCTAGGTCAGGTTGCAGGGAAACCATTCTGAATTGTAATATTCTTAGAAAGGGAGGGAAAAAGTCAGGTAAACTCATGGTAGCTGCTAGTGAAACACTGGGGAGATGGAAAGAAAATATTCAATAAAATACCTTCTAAACATAAAAGGAAATCATTCTGATGAAGTAATGAACAACAGAATTAATTGGGAAGAGATCGATGATACCAATAAAATAATGCTTAAAGAAGTGGAGAGAAAAATTATCCAAAAAGAAAACAGTTCTGCTTATGTTTCACAATTCTAGAGAAGGCATATGAAACAGACCTACAGGGAAACATGTTGGCCATACTGAGAGGTTATAGGATCAAGGTAGGGTTATTAAATCTATCAAAGGCATTTATGTTGACAAGTGGCAGTAATGGATGTTAGGGCGACATAGACAAGGCTTACTTTCTGCCACCAGATGATTGCAGCATAGGCCATCAACGGTCTAATGATCATTGTATATAATATCCACATTACCACTGATGGTCTTAGGCCCCATGACTTCCCGACAGCTCTTATGCATGCATACAGCAAGTTCTTGGCCCGGGTTATGTTCCTATCTATATGTGGATTCCGGGTGGTGGTGGTGGTGGTGGTGATTATTGTTTTAAGAGGAAGTACAACTGGGCAACCATCCTCTATATAACACTAATCAGAGAGAAAAAATGGAAGGGGTCCGACACTTCGAAAAATGAAGGTATCGGCCAAAGGAAGACAAGGGCCACGAAGGGCGTGAAAATGAAAGACTCTCTAGGCCTCCATACGTAATACCGCCGCGGTCGGAAAAGAACAAGAGTTGACCAAGTGAGGTCGGATAGGATAGATGAAAGTAAGGAGCCTGGTACAAGTACGTGGAAGCAATGTCAGGACTCAGCTGAGGGCCCCGTGATCGCCAACCCACGCTCCAAAGTTCAGAGGCCCTGGGGCCTTTTTTACTTGCCTCTTACGACAGGCAGGGGATACTGTGGATGTTATTCTACTGCCCCCACCCACAGGGGGCGTGGATTCCGGGTTAGATTTTTATCTAACACTACACCTAGGTGCAGTGCCTGTTCTTCCATATATATATATATATATATATATATATATATATCTTGCCCAAAGAGCTTCAGTGATCTCTTTCCATCTAATTTTCTCCTTCTTGTAAAAGGGACAAGAGTTGTCTTGCTCGGGTTGACTGATAGTTGTTCTTCCCGACACCTGTTCTCCACAAGGTTAAGTGATCTTTGCATGAGGTCCTGGATAACACTCATCACCTTACCTCGTACCACAATCAAACTGCCTCTGTGGATCAGTGGTACAGTGTGTCGGCCTCCCGATCCCAAGATGGTTTAAACCCGGCAGAGGTAGTCGGATTTTTGAAGGGAGAAAAAAAGTCCATTCGACGCTCCATGTTGTACGACGTCGGCATGTAAAAGATATCTGGTGACACATTTGGTGTTTACCCGACAAAATTCATTAAATCTCAGCCATAGATGCCCAAGAGAGTTTCGGTTTACTCGGTCTGCCATCTAGTGGGCCTAGAGTAAAACGGAACGTCGAAATTGATGAGCAGACAGCCAGATGGCGTCAAATTGCAATGTCTGCACACGGTAGCTGAGGCCATACGATTATTATTATTACCACAATCACCAGGTCTTCTGCGTATCCTTGTGTATGAAAACCTTGTTCGTTGAGCATAGCTATGATTTTGTTCACCACGAGGTTTCACAGCAGAGGAGAAAACACTCGGAGCACAGCCTCGGGTGGCCCTAACCGTCAGCGTTTCTTCAAACGGGGTTGCTTTTGTCTTCCTTCCGTCTAACATGGATTTAATCCATTTGACGACGGTTTTACTCACCTTGCTCTTTTCCAATGCTTTGATCATAGTCATAGGTTGTATCGCTGAAGGCTCCTTCTGTATCTAAGAAATGCTGTCAGTGCAATTTCTTTATATTCTAGGCTTTCCTCTAGTTTACAAACCTACAAACCAACTGGTGGAGTGGTACTTCAGTGGATCTGCCAGGTCTATATGCAAACTGATTTTCATGTAACCTTGAGTTCAGTTGCACCGTTCTTCTGATATATTTATCCAGAATTTTCTCCATTGCTTTCAACATGGAGGTTAAACATAAAGGTCTGTATGCTTTGGCATCGGCATAGTTTGCCCTTCCAGGCTTAGGTATCAATACTGCTTTAGCTTCAGACTATGATTTTGGCACGTACCCTAAAGCAAGACTAGCTCTGAAAAAGGTCCGTCAGGGCATTGACGAGTATCTCCCGACCTTCCTGTTGGAGTATCGGAAGTATCTCATCTGGCCCCGGAGCCTTTATAGGATGAAACATGTCGATTGCCCATTTTACATTGTTATGTTTTATTATTCTGTTGGCACATTTCCAGGCTGCTTTTCGCGCTCTAGTCTCTGTTCCAACCGTTTCTTCTTCTGTCATCTCCTTGGCCTCAGGAAAGTGACATGCCATTAGTATCTCCAGTGTGTCCCTCCCCGCCTGAGTAAATGGTCCGTCTGGTTTCTCCAGTGTCCCCACTTGATTTATATGGGTTGCTTCCAGAACCTTCTGCAGCCTTGCTGTTTCAGTGTGTGATTCCACTTTCTCACAGAACAGTCTCCAAGATTTTCTTTTTGCTTTCTCTATCAACTCAGTGAGTTTCCTATGTACCATTTCTAGATGATATTCTATACAACATACTAACCTCTTCTTTTTTTCATTTTGGCTAGTTTGTTGTGTCACCACCTTACTTTTTTGATGTTTTTCTTTTCCTTGAGAGGACAGTTGTCATGAAATGAGTCTATAATGGCCTTTTCTAATAGTTCCACTGCCTCATCCAATTCTTTCTGTCCTCTCACATTAGTTGGAATTTTTTGCACAGCCTTCCCTAGAACTTCTCTGTATCTATCCCAGTTAGTTCTTTTTGGGTCTCTGTACATCTCAATCCCACATAGTCTCGCATCTATTGAAAAATTGATGTGCGGGTGGTCTGCCAATGATGGTTCCTCCAGCACTTTCCAGCCTTTAATAAAGTTTGCAATATGCGTAGTGCTTAGTGTAATGTCTATTACTTCCCTGCGATTTTTATTTATAAATGTAGGCTTGTTTCCTAGGTTTAGTATCGTCAACTCAGTTCCAATAATAAACTCTAGTAAAGAGTAAACTGCACTGCAGTTCATGCTGCCCCATGCCACGTGGTGTGAATTTGCATCTGCTCCAAGGACTAGGTGTTCGCCTTTCCTCTGTGCATTGCAAATTAGGTTCTCGAATTCTTCTGATGGTGGCAGATTAGTTGAGTCATATGGGAGGTATGCAGAGCCTATGGTTATTTCTCTGGGTCCCTCCCAATTTCCAAAGTTAATCTTGGCCACAGTTAAGTCCTGTGAACAGTGTTCCTGCAACATAAGACATTTTAATTTCCTGTTCACAAGAAGACATGTCCTGGGTATTTCCGATGTCATATCGTACATCAGCTTAGTCCAGATTCCGCCAGTCCTGCTACTCTGCCCTTGACTACCCATGGCTCTTGAATAAGGGCCACATCAATAGCCTTGGACTTGAACTTTCTGGCAAAATTGGCCACAGCTGCTTTTTTATGCTGAAGATTGGCCTGAAGGACCTTCAGCTCCTTGTTTATCAACATTGGGTGTCGTTTTTCTCCTGATAACTTGAAACTTGATCTGCCCAAGTCCGAGCTTAGTCTTAAAGTTTCTCTTTTTGAGCTCTTCAAAGTCACTTTCACCAAGGGCTAAAACGACTGTCCTTCCTGTCTTGTCGATTGAAGTGGCATTCAGCACTCTCCACTCTTGTGTTCGAAGTTTGGTATCGTGCTGACTGATTCTGACAGCAGTCTGCTCTACTGGAGCTTCCTTGGCTTCCCTTTATGTCAAAGTTTTTGAAATTGGTTCTTTACAGGCATCTATATTTCAATCAATCATAGGGTTTTTGTCCCTTCTAGGGTCCTGAGCATCATTCTCACCATCCGTGGTGAGGCATACAGTCAGACATAGTCCTCCCACAACTCAGGCTTTCTGTAGCAGACACCACGCCCCTCAGTTGTCCATCCAGCGGTCCACCCCTGGCCCGAACCTAGCCAGGTTTGTTCCCTCTTCAGTAGGCCTACTCACATGGTCTCCACGTGGCATTATCATGATTGAGTTCACAGCCGTGACTTTACCCCTAGGTTGGGATCGCCCCTTTCCCAACCTGCGGCTAGTCCAGGCTACGTAGAGCAAAGTGATGTGTTGGTTCCAGCACCCTGCAGTGAACCTTCACCTCAGTCACAAGCCTCACTTCACCTGAACCACCGAATCACCCATGTGGAGGACCCATGGATGCCTCTCTGGCATGTGTGAGCGAGGCCTCCACTTCCAAACCTTGACTTTGGCTACTAACAAACCATTATTCTCCTAGGTAGCCTATCTTTCTCTATTCACCTCACATGACATTACCATTGAAGCCAGTTTAAACATAGAGCTTCATCATTGTAGTTTATTCCTAATTTAGCCAATATCTCATTTGTCATCCTCCAGCTATAGTTCTCAGCAATCATTCCCGTTACTTTCATGCCTGTTTCTTCTAACTTATAAGATACCTCTCTATTCCGTACAGCACACAGCATTCAAAGCGAGTTGAATTTAGGTTAGGAAGAGCAATATAAAATAAGTGGCTAACCAAGAATTGCCAATTTATACTCTGTATCAATAAATAAACTTTTTATATACCGAGCGAGTGGCTGTGTGGTAGAGGTCACGTAGCTGTCAGCTTGCATTTGGGAGACAGTGGGTTCGAACCCCACTGTCAGCAGCCCTGAAGGTGGTTTTTCATGGTTTCCCATTTTTACACCAGGCAAATGTTAGGGTTGTACCTTAATCAAGGCCATGGAGGCTTTCTTTACACTCCTAGCCCTTTCCATCATTGCCATCATTACCTATCTGTGTTGGTGCGACGTAAAGCAAATTGTAAAAATAAAAAATTAACTTCCTATGTATTTGTCAAATTCTTCTTTTATCAAAGGCTGGCAATCATTTTGGCATTTTTAACTTTGCAAAGGCAATACAAAACCACCACATTATCAGTTACTTGTAAAATTATAATGGTTGTTTGTCATATTACAGGACCAGTTAATCTGGTTTCTGATTATCTGTTGTATGTACAGGTAGTTAAATGTTTTTCAGACATCTGCTATTTAATCCTGTCACTGTCATATATTCATATACATTTTGTAAATAAAATAAACATTCACAGGAGAGAAAGGAGAAATTATCAGCAGGGCTCAAGAGATATTGGGAACGAAGAAGAGCATTGAGGAAGAACTAGTCATCAGCGCTCCTTAGTGAACTTAAATCAATAATAAATAATAATATTTCAAGAACAGTATATGCTTGTATAGGCTAACAATCATGATTAAAAGAAATTACTTAACATTTCTTTTAATAAAATCTGAAAATAAATAATTTTCTGACAACAAAATTATTTGGACCCATAACAATGAAAATAAAGTTTACTTAAAAAAAAATAGTAATTGGTTGGACCAACCTCCACTTTATAACTCAACTTCCTTCAAACGTTGTAGCATGCTGTGAACGAAATGTTTTGTTTTTTCAGAGGAGATTTTTCCCATTTATCAGGAAGTCTCCTCTTCATTAGTTCTTTTGATTTTGGAGGTCTATAAAGGTGGGCCGGCACAAGGTTGCACTTGACAGTTGTAAGTCATGTTGGCATCACTACAAAAATGAAATGAAGAACGTCACCCGTGAATCAGAATCACCAATCTACTACTTTTTATGTCAGATACAGTTACGTATTTTATTCATGTTAATTCATATTTAATTCCGTATAGTGCTTATAATCTTTTATTTGCTTACACAAATATGAGCATTTAAAAATATTATAAGGTTTAAGCGAGCCACAAAATAAATACAAACTATTTTCAGTTGATTGTTGTTGGCAATAAGGGTAATATAGTGGTGCCATCTATAAGTAGCTTGACTACAGTTTGGAGTGTTGCCATTTTGTCTGTTGCCGTTAGCACATGGTTAGATGTGATTTGCGCATTTATGAAAGTTTTGCTTTCACTGTGAGATAATTGTGAAATTTTATTTTAACGAATGCAGTGCGATGACTCGGAAATGACAACATAGTTGAACATTTCATAATTGATTTTCAATACGGTCAAAATGATAATAATCACTTGTAATAATGACAACATAGCCATGAAGCGCGAAGTGACAATACTTTGCGTCGTGCAGTGTCCCTTAATAGTCAGGTATTAGAATTAGTGCGGAGAACTCGTGAGTTTTACGAGATGGAGAGGAAATTCGTACTCTTGTATAACCGTCTCTCTGCTCCTGCAGATCATGTTGTGGAACGCATATGTCAAACATTAGGGCTTTCAAAGCATACTGTTATTCAGAGAGGTGTTCACCTCCAAGAACAGAAGGAAAAAGGGACTGAGATACATAGCAGTAACGGAAACGGGGCTGATAGTAGGGACTTGTTCCACAGCACTCCGGGAAAGAAACGAATGAAGTAATCTCCTGTAACAGGAATTAATTCTTTCCAGGCTGATGCAATACGAAGACACGGGTACGATTATTGCAGCTCAAGTTCCTTCTGTTATTATGGACAATGCACCTTACCACTCCATAATAATGGACAAAATCCCTACTTCGAGCGCTTGTAAAGAATTGTTAGTGGAATGGCTGCAGTAAAGAAATATCCCAGTGCATATGCTGTGCGCTTAGGGACGCGGAGCTGTGAGCTCGTATCCGGGAGATAGTGGGTTTGAATTCCACTGTCGGCAGCCCTGAAGATGGTTTTCAGTGGTTTCCCATTTTCACACCAGGCTGTACCATAATTAAAGCCACGGCCGGTTCCTTCCCATTCCTAGGCCTTTCCTGTCCCATCATCGCCATAAGACCTATCTGTGTCGGTGCGACAAAGTAAATAGCAAAAAAAAAAAAAAAAATACGAGGTAGCGAAGGAACAAGGGCACAAAGTTATTAGTTTGCCGCCATACCACTGTCACTTCAACCTCATTGAGTTGGTACCGGTACGGTATGGGGTGAAGTAAAACATTATGTACGCACTAATAACAAGTCCTTCACAATTATTGAAGTGGAAGGACTGTTCCGGAAGAGTAATGCTCGAATGGATGCGGCTTTGTGGAGGAAGAAAGTTAGCCATGTCGCAGCATTCATTAACTCGGCAATGGCAATACCTGGCATCATCAGTGACTTTCAGGAGTTGATGATCTGCCTAGACGACAATGACAATGACAACGAAGGCGACGGTAGTGATGGCAGTAATCTGGAGGGTATCGAGCCTCTACCTTTGTGAATCAGTTATGAAAATAAGGTTTCTGAATTTTCGTAAATTTTACAGATTTTACTTGAAATATTTTGTGTTAACACTGGTGTATTTTATTCTAACATTTATTGGTGTATTTGAAGTGACATCCTTGTCGGCCGATTTCTTCCGTATTTTCTAACATCGCGATAATAAGAACTTCGTAATATATTTATCTCGTATAATTTTGTGTGATGAATAATCGATGAGTTGAAAGTTCGATTTTTGTCAGCCTATTTCATTTGTATTGTGTATCATCGCAATGACATTAAAAACATTTCTCCCGTGTTTCTAAAAACTCACGTGTCGTGCTATCAGCTGTTGTTACGGCGGCAACATCGCTTCGTGCGCCATTGCAGTGTAACCAACATTGTGCACAGCTATCATGTACAACCTTACGCCGGCCCACCTACCCGGCCATTGCTGTGTGTATGGAGAAGATATACAGATTTCACAATCAATATTGCATATTTAATGATAATTATGTACAATGCAAACATGAAGAACCTATGATATTGAGACATGTACCCTGCTATCTTCACACAGATAAGCTCCCACTATATGAAACCCAGTCTTTCTGTGTCCATTTTCTTTTCTCTCTCTCTCTCTTTTTTTTTTCCCCCATGCTGTATAACGAATATTTCAGTGACGATAGGATAGAACTGGGAAGGATATGCCCGTGGCCTTAATTAAGCACTTGCCTGGTGTGAAAATGAGAAAAACACAAATAAACATCTTCAGGGCTGCCAATAGTGGGGTTTGAATCCACCATCTCCCAAATACAATCTTACAGCTATGCGACTCGCACAGCACAGCCTAATCATTCTCAACCACTTCTTCTCAGCCCCCAACAAAATACTTTCTGCTTCCCAGTTTCACCGAGGAGGGAAAGAGAAATCTGCACTCAGCGAGGTCGTTCTTGATGTGTGAAGGAGAACTTGTCTGTCTTTTCATATTTTCATTTCGCACCCTTTCCCAATACTGACCTCTCATTGGATTTTTTTTTTGTGCAGGTTCAAATATTCATTCCTAGTTTTTGATCTTGTATTGTTATTAGTACAGTACATTCAATTGTTCCCAGGACATGTACTTTGAAAAATAGGTTTATTCCACCCGATTGCCAGACTGTCTCAACAAGGCTTAAGTATAGCAGCAGAAATACACTCATTAAAATGTAACCACAGCTTGAAATTCTAAGCCTAAAGGAAGTTGGTTGCAACAAGTATACCCTAATAAAGCAAAGTCATCTTCGTACAGGCCATGAATATTTAAAAAAGAGAGGATTAAGAAATACAACCATGAAATAAGGAAATGTTTCATAAGTAATCTCATGTGTGTTTGTTTACAAAAATGTTTTAATAATTTAAAAATATCATACAACATTCACTTTCTTAGTTCTACTGACCAGTGTCTCTTCATCCATAGGTTGAATGACAGAACCAAGTTTAGTTTTCACTTGTGGTTCAATAAGCTTACGATAAGCAGTTTCTGGAACCCAAGTATTTCCGATTGGAGCTCGGATGCTGGCTTCAAAGTTCTTTACGGTTGTAAAAGGGAATGGCACATCACTCACCTGTAAGATCATAAGAACACCATACATCAAATGTTTACACTAATATAATACATTAAATCTCTCACAAATATGATATGTGTTCCTGAATTAAACTACATGCTCCTTTACTGCTATAAATAATACTAACATGATATACCATAATTCACGAATATTTAAATGATAGAATAAGTTATATCTGTAATAACATGACTAAAATTTTCAATGAAAGTTTAGCGTAACTGAAGGGTTATGGGCAGTAGCATGCTATACCATCTGTTTCCAAGTTTCATATGGTTTGTTACAATATAGTGTAATATTGGACGGCCTCAGTTGAAGAGAGGCAAACATTTTGAGATAACACCACCTGGAAAACACACGCACCAATTTTGACATTCCATTCTTGCAAACAGGTAGTGTCATTGTGTTAGCTACATTCAGTACTCCTAGTAATGAAAATGAGAACTCTTTTTATAAGGTTTAGAATGCTAAGGTCATTTTGTTGAATGAACACCTACTGTATTCACAGGGTTGATTTATATGCTGACATTAAAAAAAGCATGAACTGTCCTAACGAAATGATTTATTAATACTGTAACCAGTCACAATTTTTTATTCAGTTGTATTCCACACTGCGTTTCAGAGCTACTCTATCGTCAGGAGGTAAAATGATGACATTCAATTGTTGTTCTATTTGATATACTATTGCTTTCAAAGAGTATTAATGCATTGAAGAGTAGGGGCTACGTGCATTAGGAATTTATTACATCTATGTTGGGTCAACTATAGGTGCATGTCGACTCAAAAATATACAGTTGCTGCTAAAGCTTAATGCTGTTTTTAAATATTCATTTTCAGTCTATCACTGAGTATATGCTGAGGACCTATTAATTGATGTCTGTAAATTTCTGGGCTTCCTGAAAAGTTCATTGTTATCCCTTTTGGCTGTGTGGGTAAAACAGTGAGAGAATTTTGTATATTTGATACTTCATGATCTGTGTCTTGTAGATGTGCAGCAACTGCTGATTTTTCATGCTTATATAGCCTAAGTACTGCCAGATGTTCTTGAAATCTGATGACAAATTGTCTTCCAGTTTGTCCAATGTTAAAATATCCATAGTTTTCACAGATGATTTTATATACACCAGTGTGTTTGAATTTTTTGCACTGGTTTTTCTCCTGTTTTTTATTTTATGTGTATAAGCATTTTATCCATTACATGTGCATTGTATCCATTTCTTTTTGGCCACTTATGAAATTAATTTCTTTAGTTCTACATTCTTCACGTAAGGGCAGTTTTACTGCGCTACGAAGCATAACTTGAAATATTGCCCTTCTTTTCATGAGGTATAAAATTGTATACTATGACGTGGATGGCATCGTAATCCTTTTCAATGGCAGTAAAAAATAACTACGTACACAACATTCGTAGATTTTGAAAAGGCATTTAAAATGTTGATTGGACCAAACTATTTGAGATTCTGAAGGTGATCGGGATCAGATACCGAGAACAAAGAATTATCTACAATCTGTATAAAATCAGTCTGCAGCGATAAGAATCGAGGGCTTTGAAAAAGAAGCAGCAATCCAGGAAGGAGTGACACAAGGTTGCAGTTTGTCCCCAATACTTTTCAATGTTTATATAGAGCAGGCAGTAAAGGTAATCAAAGAGGAATCTGCAAAGGGAATTACAATCCCAGGACAGGAAATCAAAACCCTGAGATTGCAGAAGATCTGGAGAAATTGCTGAATGGTAATGGACTGAGTCTTAGGTAAGGAGTACAAGATGAAAACAAATAAATCCAAAACAAAAGTAATGGAGTGCAGTTGAACAAAGTAAGGTGATGCAGGAAATATTAAATTAGGAAACAAAGTCTTAAAGGAAGTTAATGAATACTGTTACTTGGGTAGTAAAATAACTAATGATGGCAGAAGTGAGGAGGACATAAAATGCAGACTAGCACAAGCAATGAAAGCCTTTCATAAGAAAATAAATTTGCTCACTTCGAACATTGATATAGGAATTATAAAGATGTTTTAAAAGACTTTCATCTGGAGTGTGGCATTGTATGGAAGTAAAACATGGACGATAACTAGCTCAGGAAGAAAGAAAATAGAAGCTTTTAAAAATGTGGTATTTTTGGAAGAATGCTGAAAGTGAGATGAGATTGATTTGGATATATTTCACCAGAAAAAGAGACAAAATGATAGGACACATCTTAAAACACCCAGGACTTGTGCAATTGTTTTTGAAGGAAGTGTAGGCAGTAAGAATGGGAGGGGAAGACCTAGGTATCAATATGACAAGCAGATTAGAGCAGACGTAGGATGCAGCAGTTACGTAGAAATGAAAAGGTTAACACAGGATAGGGTGACATGGAGAGCTGCATCAAACCAGTCTATGGACTGATGACTCAAACAACACATCCCCTACTCTTCAATAAAATAATATTGTTTGAAAACAATTGTGTATCAAATAGAGCAACACTAGAATGTCCCCATTTCACCATGACAATACAGTAGAGTATAAGCTCTGAAATGCATTATGGAATACAACTTAATAAAAAGTAAATTAAAAAAATTGTGACTGGTTACAATATTAATGATTTCATAATGAATCCATTCACAGTCACGGACAAGGCCTACACTGTGTTATGTTTAAAATGAATTGTCCTCTCTTAATGATTAAGATTACTTTTAAATAAATGCCGGACTGAGTGGCTTAGACGGTTGAAGCGCTGGCCTTCTGACCTCAACTTGGCAGGTCTGATCCTGACTCAGTCCGGTGGTATTTGAGCATGCTCAAATACGTCAACCTCATGTTAGTAGATTTACTGGCATGTAAAAGAACACCTGCACAGCTAAATTTTGGCACCTCAGCATCTCCGAAAACCATAAAAGAAGTTAGTGATGCATAAAGCCAATAACATTATTTATTATTACTTTTAAATAATAAATAATGTTAATGGTTTAACGTCCCACTAACTACTTTTGCGGTTTTCGGAGACGCCAAGGTCCTGGAACTTTGTCCTGTAGGAGTTCTTTTGCGTGCTGGTAAATCTACCGACAAACACCTTCAAATACCACCGGACTGAGCTGGGATTGAATCCACCAACTTGATCTAAGGAGGCTAGTGCTCTTACTAAGCTATTCAGCCCAGCAAGATAACTTTTATGATGAAAATGATGTTAATTATGCTATTATACTGACATATGCAGTATTTTGAATCCTGAATGTTTACATGCATAATAAAACTACTGCTGAACCCTCCATTTATATTACTATTACCTGATGTTGAAGTATTTTGGTCTCTTTGTCTTCATTTATGATGAGATGACCTTTATTTTCATCCTTGCGAGGTGCTGCCTTAGGAAATTTAATTATAAAACGACGCTTTTTCCTTTTGTTCACAGGCATATTCTTTCCTCCCCAGGATCCCCACCCAGGCAGTGAGATATCAATGTCTTTTGGCTTTGACTTCTCCACTTCATCTGCTTTTTCCTTTCTGTAAAGAAATACAATTAATACTGTAATATATATGCATTCTTTGTTTGTATGAATATGTAGTAATTCTATACCAAATAGAGGACTTTGAATCAACAAAAATAACATGTTTTGAAATAGTTCACACTTAAAATTAAGTATGGTAGTACTTATGTTTCTGAAACAAGGTGCAACTTTTCCATAAATCTTATGTCAATAAATCTTACTGAGTCATTGGGAAGTACAGTATTCTGCAACAACTGTAGGACAGTAGTGAGAGAAATTAAACATTGTAACAACAGCAGCAGCAGCAGCAGCAGCAGCAGCAGCAACAGTTTGTTACAAGTTACTGTATTTTTCAAGAATGGAACAAACTGCACTGCAAATTAACTGTTTTAAGGCAGTCTCTAGTACATAATAGAGAAGACTGGGTGGACACATAAAGCATGAGTTTCAAGTTCAAGACATGATTATCATGATCAGAGTGACTGTTGGTGCTAAAAGAGAACAATTATAGCAACAGAGTACCATATGAAAGAGATGAAAACTGGTAGTGATTGACTGAGATAAGAATGAGCAAACTGGATGAAACTGTACGATTGTAAACATTGTCTTACTAAGTGTTACTCGGAATTCTTTACATTTCAGTAACATTTAGTGTGATGTGTTGTACAATATCTCATAAGTTGTGGTAAACCTACACCCATGTACTTTATTTATTCTGACAAAATAATAAATTAGTAAGAAAATGTTCTTCATCACTGAGGCCTTTCCATTTGTCACAGACCAGAATATCCAGTTCTCTATTCAAGTCCGACTATTCCCACAATTGCTTAACTTTACAACTGACTAGCTGTCATACCCATCACTGATAGATTAGTTTTTGGATAAAGGAGCAGTAACGCCATCAAGTGGAGATGACTGGCAGCAGAAGAGACATGGCACACTTCAACTAATGACAATAGTTGGTCATTGTAATGTTACTGTCGATACGTTTTAAGGACTCACAACATTGTAGGCCATCATATTATATTATAGAATTCAAGGCCCTAGGCTTCCCAACCCTTCTTTTATGATTACGTTTACCCTTGTTCTTGTAGTGATCACTCCTTCATGTTCAACTCATTTTGAAAGTCAATTTTATCATCTTACTCATCAATACAGGCTAATGACCATGCAGTTTTTCTGATTACAAAAATCACAACCACCACTATTGCCAGCAGGTTCACTACCATGACTACTGAACAATATTTCCATATCAACGATGCTTGCCATTGGTGTACTTGGTAATAAAAACCTAAATTCATGATTATCTCTAATATTACAGCTCATAAGATTAAAACATAAAGGACTGCATTGGCAGCTGGTGGACTTTCAGGTTGGGGGGGGGGGGGGGCACAGTACTTTTTCCCACAAATCTTTCTTTGCTACTGACCAGTACCACCGCACTCATTGAAGTCTTCCACATGAAAACAAACTAATTCACTGCTGCCAACCCTCACAAAATGCAGGATGCAAGCCAGACGCCCAATTTGAATCAAAATCCCTAGTCTCAAATGTTACATTCCAATATAATTATTTACTAGTTTCCTTCTTAATAGGGCAAACAAGGTCATACATTATTATTTAATTTTGTTGTACGCAACCATGGAGGTTTGGCTTGCGCATGCTAGTATAGGGTTTTGTGAGGACATCTTTACCGCTACGGACTCTGCCCACGTGAAGCCTCTTCCCGCAATCTTCCTCCCTCTGAAACCATCCACCAGCACGCTTCCCCCTTACAACTCAAACCCCTCACCGACACTATATCCTCATTACAGGTTAAAAATTTCATAATGGTCTGTATTGAACTGGGATTACAGTAAAAATAGACATATTTTGGTTCCACCTTTTTCAATATAAATAGTTCTGATGAGGAATCTAAGCGCATAAATGTATTAGGCTTATGTCTAGTTATGAGAGAAAAGTTAAAATAAATCATCTATGTGATGAATAACATTCTGTTTTTCGACAATAGTGGTGTTTGACGGTGTCATAATTTTTATAGAGCCAAAGTTGAATTCCCAGGTTGATGTGGGACAATAATGACCTGATAAGAAAAATGTGCGCTCCTAATCGCACGGTTAACTCGCCTGGTAAAAAAGGTAATACTACTGTCGTATTAGATAAAACTGAATACAGCACAAAAACAAAAGAATTCTTTAATAACAGCACGTTCTCAATAGTCAAAAAAGACCCTACTAAAAAATCCTGTGATCACTAACACAAACGTTAAAGAATACCTCCTTTTTCTTCACAGATCAAGAAAAATCTAAACTATTAAATCTGAATCCAGGTCTGCCCACAGCCAAAGCTCTCCCCAAAATTCATAAGGCTAGTACCCCCATTTGCCCAATAATTAATTATAGATCCAGCCCCCTGTAGAAAACATCCCAATTCATTCAGAAATTCCTTACAAAAAAACCTATCATTTTCTCTACAATAAAACTATCAAAAACTTATCAAAAAATTGAAAAACTTTGACATGCAACCTAATCATTCTCTCCATTCATTTAACATAGTAAACATGTACCCCAGTATACAAACTGCAAAGCTATTTCCCATTATCGAAAACAACTTAGATAAACATAGTTTTTTAAGCAAACTTGAAATCCAAGATTTCAATTCCATTTTAAAATTGGTTGTCAATAATAACTTTTTTTTTACCTTCGGTAATATTATTTATCAGTAAGATTAGATTAGGAATGAGAAAATTAGAGAAGAAGTAGGAATAGACAATTCTCTCCTAAATAAGATTCAGATATCAAGACTGAAGTGGTTTGGTCACATGAAGAGGATGCCAGTAAACAGAACTGCAAGGAAGGAATTTGACAGAAAGGTAGAAGGAAGACGACCCGTGGGAAGGCCACGAAGGAAATGGATAGATTTAGTTAAGAGCGATGTAATGCTGAGAGGTCATGATTGGGACAAGTTGGTGGAGGAAGAATGGTACAAGGACAGGATGAGATGGAGGAGGCTCATATACCACACCCGGGAAACTGGAGATGGTTTAGGATGATGATGATGAGTAAGATGGCTTAGCAATGGACTCACCGGCCTCAGGAAATTTGGCAGAGATTTATCTGGACTTTTTAGAATACTCAAAAATTGATAAGAACAGTTTCACAAACATTCTCCTCTTCTGGGCCAGATATGTCGACAACACTTTCGTAATCACGAACAAGGAAATTACTAATGCGACTTCCACTCCTCAGGCTCTCAACAATATTGATCTTCACATTAAGTTCACCCTCGAATCCGAAACCAACAAAGTATATATTTTTTTTTTAAGATTTGACCATTCATAGAGAACTTTCTTCTTTATTCTATAAAATTTTCAGAAAACCTACACAAGCAGCAACTACTATTCATCACGACTCCACACATCCACAAGCACACAAACGTGCAATATACAGTACAATAGTCTAATTTATCGCGCCTTCAAAATACCAATACCAAAGAAAGATTTAAACATCAAACTCAATACTATTCGTGTAATTGCTAAATTTAACAGCTATAGTACGTTTGAGGTTCTACATAACACCTCCTCATTGAACAAATCTAACATTTTTTTCAAAATCTTGAGTCTAGATATTCAAATGTAGTTATTGTAGATCTTCATACGTGGGACAGACCGGGCGCAGTTTTGCTATCAAGTACTTGGAACATGTTAATGCTTTAAAATATAATAGATTCTCGGCTGTGGGTCAACATATATTTGATTCCAATCACAACTTTACCGATATAGAACAGGTCATAGAAATCCTCAAAATAGTAAATAAAGGTCCTTTTCTTAACATGATTGAAAACTGCTTTATACAACTTGACCAGTACTTTAAACCTAATTTTAATCTAAACGAAATTTCAGAGAAGCCTAATACTCTTTTCGATTTCTCATTATCATTTTTAAAAGTGCTAGGTCTTTAAATCTGAGCTTGATGTTCCAAGCCGTGCATAGTACCCACCCACGTCGGATACCACCATTGCCTCACCCCTCTGCCCCACCGTAAAAACTAATCCCCTCCTTCCCTTAGCCCCTCCCGCCCCCCTCATTCCACTGCTATCGCTTTCTGCTCGGAATGGGCTTAGCAGTTATTTTTGGTTAACGGTTATGACTGGAGCAGTTACTCCAAAATACTTGTTAACATTAACGGTTAAAAATAACCTCTAGTGCTGAAACAAGTGGCTCGGATGGTTGAAGCACTAGCCTTCTGACCCCAACTTAGCAGGTCTGATCCTGGCTCAGTCCAGTAGTATTTGAATACGTCAGCTTCGTGTCGGGAGATTTACTAGCATGTAAAAGAACTCCTGCGAGACTGAATTCTGGCATGTCGTCTTGCCCCAAAACCATAAAAGTAGTTAGTAGGACGTAAAGCCAATAAAATTATTATTATTATTATTATTATTATTATTATTATTATTATTACTACTATAGCTTCTTGTACAAGAGGCGTACCTAATATTCGGGCCACGAAGGAAATATGGTGCCAGCCCCGTAGTCTCGGAGTAGCGTATCGGCCTGGTCAGCGATTTTCAACTGCATCTGAGGGCTGCTTCGAGAAGTCCACGTGTTTATACACTTGAGAAGCTATCTGACGTTGATGATGGCCTCGGTCAAGAAAGCCAAGAATAACGACCGGGAAGATTCGTCATGCTGACCACGCGTCACCTCATAATCTGCAGGCATTCGGGGTGAGGAGCGGTCGCTTAGTAGGCCAAATGCCCTTCGAAGCAGGAATCACTAGGGAAGAAGGTATGTGTACCAACTGCAAGGTTGACGTAAGGAGCGTAAGTTAAGAGTCATCATTCCCTTTTATGTAAAGACCAGTCTACCGCAGATGGCCTACTTCACCCAAGGAAAACACATGAAGTCGATCAGTTTAAAAATGACAAAAAATTACCTCCAAATAACAAAAATACTGTAAATGAATGTAAAATACATGCTTAAATATCTTTTCAGAAAAGCCACGGCAAGTGTTTAACAGGAACATGAACAAGGAATACAACAAAAACTTAATCCATCATCATGTACGAATAACGTTAATTACAAGCTGAAATAACTTGCATCAATTCTGATTACTGTGATGGTAAATGGTAGCGAGTACGGCCGAGCAGCTTTGCCCTTTTCACAATTCCCGTAACTACATAAACGCGTTTACGAGTCAGTACTGATTACTTGAAACGGTTACTGGTAGCGTTTAGGACCGCGCGGTGCCCTCGTTAACAGAGTACCGGTACACGCGAATATTGTCGAGCTGCTGTTATTTCAGTAAATGGAGCTGAGGCAAGTGCTGAATAGGAACTTGATGTTTTAACAATAATCACAGTAATTAAAAAATACAACAGAATGTTACCCCAAATAATGTAAGAAGTACGCAAATGAATGCAAAATACAAGCTTAAATAAAATGTTTACAGAAACAATACAATTTTGGTTTATGTCGCACCGACAGTGGGGTTTGAACCCACTATCTTCCAAATACAAGCTGATAGCTACGTGGCCCAAGTCACTTGCTCGGTATATATTTAGAGAAAAACCAAGGCAATTGCTAAATAGCAACTTAAATTTTTAATAATATAGTGACAAAATACAATAAATTGAACTCCACATAATAGGCCTATAAGAATACAGAAGAAGTCCGATAGTCCGGCATGTTCGAGACCGGCCCGGTGCCGGATTACCGAAAATGTCGGACTATCGGGCGATACCTCTTACTACGATATAGGTTAAGGCGTACAGCGAAATCAGCTGTAACAAGGCGTTTTGCAGTAAAATGTTGATCAGCAGAGCCATTAGTTTAATAAATTTAGCTCAAAGGCGCTTGGCTTAAAAGTTATTTCTGATGATATGTAAATCAATAAGTTCAGTGGCATTATAATTAGTATCACACTCAACAAAGGTGATACATTTATTTAGGAACTTTGCGGCTAGATCGCAAGGAACAATACTGTAGCGAACACTGCTCGCAATCAAAACAATGAACTGAACCTGTGTGTGGTGACAGCCAACAGTGCCGATTGTGTCTAACAATAGCGGACGCGTAGTGGACACTTCCAGGTGGTTTCTAACAGCGCCGTGCGCTTTAACCGTCACAAACGTAAAAAAGGAACGTTTAAAAAATCCCGGAATGGTACCGAACCATCGGGCGTTCCGGACTGTTGGATGCCGGACTAATGGAATTCTACTGTAATATAAATGAATGCAAAATGTAAGCTTAAATAACTGTACTATACGTCTAACCATTGCCCTGTTTCTCTGCGGGGTCGGGCATGGTTTTTTTAATTTAATTTTTTTATTTATACAATTTTGCTTTACGTCGCACCGACACAGATAGGTCTTACGGCGACAATGGGATAAAAAAAGGCTAAGAGTGGGAAGGAAGTGGCCGTCGCCTTAATTAAGGCACAGTCCCAGCATTTGCCTGGTGTGAAAATGGGAAACCCAGAAAAACCATCTTCAGGGCTACCACTATCTTCCGTATGATGCAAGCTCACAGCTGCGTGCCCCTAACCGTACAGCCAACAGTATCTGTGCAGCAAGGTAACTAGAATATAAGGTAGGCTACTTCGGCGGTTGAAGCTTCCATTGGCTGGAGCGCTCTGACGTCACGCGGTATGAACGATAGCGAGTAAGGAACACAGTCCTAGTAGAGCAAGCCTGTGAATTCTCGTGCCTGTGAAACATCTTCTCAATCTTTCATCAAATAATAGTCTGGTTTAGTCCGATTCGATAAATAACGGCACTTCCAATAGATTTAAAAACGTGAAAATGTGTTAAATTTCGTCACATGCTGAGCAGGTAGAACATCAACTATCAAATACATGACATATAATACGATAAGAAATAAAATATTGTCATGCAACTCAAAATAATTAATTTATTTCCTGATGAAGTAAATATTTAGATTAAATGGCATAGGAAAATATGCATCATATCGACATCTTTATGGAATTATATTAAATTATTAAAACGTACGTGTCAGGAGACTTAATTACTTGATGAACCAGCCCTAAGCTTAGCCTTCTTATTGGCATATTTTCTCAGTGCTAGCTCCTTACTCTTTGCATTAAAATGCCATATCCTAATAAATGTCCTGGTCCTTACGTAGAGACAAATTATTTTGTCATGGAATACTGACTTAATAATAGAAGTAAGAGTTTTCACTTTTTTGTATCTGGATACAGTCTTACCATGAAATACACCAAATGAAATTTCAAACTGGGCTATATTTTTTAACCACTCATGACTGGGAGGTGTGAGGCCCCCTTTTGAAATAACTGAGATCCAGTAACAGGTCTCTTCTCGCACAACATTTTTGTCTCTTTCTTCGTATTTACTGTATATCAGATCACGGATACTGTATTATTTCACGAGCTTCGAAATATATTCAGATATATAAGTTAATAGCACATAATAATGTTAATGTTATTGGATTTTACGTCCCACTAACTATGTTTTTGAGCACCTTCACCACCGGAGTGAGACAGGATCGAACCTGCTAAGTTGGGCTAAGAAGGCCAGCGATCTACCATTTGAGTTGCTACTCAGCCCGGCTATTAGCACATAACAATAATTATAGAAAATATGATTTTCATTCAGTTGTTTATATCTGACACCTTTTTACCGTACGAGCTGTAATAATGGGGATATTCAAGAGTTTATTACAAAGTGTTTCAATAACCAAGCATTGCTGACGAGGAAGTATTGTTATGCCATCACAGTAGCAAACTAACTGGCTATGATGGTTGTCGTCATTATTGTCTTTATAATATGCAAAATAATAATAATGTTATTTGTGTTACGTCTCACTAACATTTACGGTTTTCTGAGACTCGAGGTGCCGTAATTTTGTCCCACGGGAGTTCTTTTACGTGCCGACAATTTATAGCGCCACACACGTTTCCATAATATGTTGACTGCATTTTAATCAGTACAGTGGTTCTACTTCAGATACTGACAACATGAACACTGTTCACGTAGTGAACCACTATAAAATCACTATATATCCGTGATCCAATATACAGTAAATACACAGAAAGAGATAAAAATGTCGGTCACTTGCTTTCTTGGCTTACGCTGCGTGAACCATCAACGATAGACCCCAAGTGAAAGCGTACGAAATGTAGAGCATAGAATCCTCTACAAAAAAGTCCGGGATGGCACATACCTATTTCGAACCGGCTGCCCTCTAGAAGCGATTTTATGCTACAGTCCGCGGTAAAAAATGTAACTCCTTAAAATTAAATAAATATTTCGATATTATCTTCGAGTTCCTCATCAAAAATTGTTTGACCTCCTCCAGTATTTTATAAGGATTACAATAACCTTGTCAGGACATTATTTGCATGAATGGTTCAGAAGTTATGACCATTTTAGACTGTAGTGGTAATACGTGTCAGCAGGACGGGCGACCGCTGTCTCATACCACATGATGTCACGCAGAAGGCGGACAGGGAGAGAAACAAGTGAGCGCGATGCGGGAAGAGACCCCTGTGTCTGTGCAGCACTAAATGAATTAACACTGCCGGGACAAGTGCAAATGTAATTTTGAGGTACAAAAGTCTCATCAGTGATATATGTACAACCGAGCTCGATAGCGGCAGTCGCTTAAGTGCGTCCAGTATCCAGTAATCGGGAGATAGTGGGTTCGAGCCCCACTGTCGGCAGCCCTGAAGATGGTTTTCCGTGGTTTCCCATTTTCACACCAGGCAAATGCCGGGGCTGTACCTTAATTAAGGCCATGGCCGCTTCCTTCCACTTCCTAGGTCTTTCCTATCCCATCGTCGCCATAAGACCTATTTGTGTCAGTGCGACGTAAAGCAAATAGCAAAAATATATATATATATATATATATATATATACAATATCAGATTCGATATTTACAGGTTATATTAACAGATAATAATAATAATAATATACCAAGCGAGTTGGCTACGTGGTTTAGGGCATGTAGTCGGCAGATTGAGAGTTCGAACCTCACTGTCGGCATTTCTGAAAATGGCTTTTCGTGCTTTTCCATTTTCACACCAGACAAATTAGGTCCACAAACACTTCCTTCCCAGTCCTAGCCCTGCCCTTGTCGCCATAAGACCTGTCTGTATTAGTGCGACATAAAACATATAATAATAATAATATTCTATGTTCTAATCTTTCTTCAACTGACACAGTTTGAGAGATGCCGGAGTGGCGGTATTTCATCCTGAAAAGAGGTTATTTCCTTTAATTTACTGACATGAGAGTCTTAAAGTGGATTCTGCAACACTGAGCAAAGAGAGCGAGAGAGATACAAAACGCATAGAACACTTGTGCACTTGCTCCCCCTTTTACCTTGCCTGCTTACATTAAAGAGTATGAACACAAAATTGGTTTACTTAAAAAATACTTATCTCGAGTGCTGGCACTATTCTTAAATTAATTGTTGGATGAATCCTTTCCACGTGCTTTTTTAAATTTGATGTGGAAAACTAGTAAGAGCATTTCTTCCTGCAAATACAACATTTTGCGAACTCGCTATCTATTACGAAGAAATATGACCACATAGAGCTCATCTTTGCCCTCTTCATAATGTTGACGATATAAATGCATAGTAACAACTCAATACTGGTCAGTAAAATACACGTTAAGAGTAAAATATTTGTTAATAGATGCGGTTACTGCTCGCGAGTATGGCCACACATTGCTGGTTTTAACCAAATTCACCCCAAGTATTGTCAAGTTGCAGTTATTTCAGCAACTGGATATCTCCTGTAAGCGTGTACTTGTTAAAATACCCATTACGTTATTTACCAGCCATCACTACTTTCTGCTCTCGTATACAACCAGTTGTCCAGCTCCTCTCTGCCCGTTAAGTACAACACGCTGTGCAAGGTGAGTTCAATATTTTTCTTTTCTTTTCCCACTTATCTTTAATCTTTCTTATGCCTAATTTGGCTTTCATTTTTCTTGTTAGGTCATTCTAGTCCCACATCGAACTGGGAATCCAATTATGGCTCTATAAAAAAAATATGACCTTCACATGAACACCTCAAGAACCACCTGACCAAAGACTTTTATGACACCGTTGAACACCACTATTGTCAAAAAAATCAGAATTTTATTCATTATGTAGGTGTTTTATTTGAACTTTTCTCTCATAACAAGACATAAGCCTTAATACATTTATAACTGGGCGAGTTGGCCGTGCGCGTAGAGGCGCGCGGCTGTGAGCTTGCATCCGGCAGATAGTAGGTTCGAATCCCACTATCGGCAGCCCTGAAAATGGTTTTCCGAGGTTTCCCATTTTCACACCAGGCAAATGCTGGGGCTGTACCTTAATTAAGGCCACGGCCGCTTCCTTCCAACTCCTTGTCCTTTCCTATCCCATCGTCGCCATAAGACCTATCTGTGTCGGTGCGACGTAAAGCCCCTAGCAAAAAATAAAAATTAAAAAAAAAATACATTTATAAGCTTCGATTCCTCAAGCCAATGTACCAAATAAATGTGCATAAGACTACATATCAAGATCAAAAAAAGACTTTTAACACAACGGTCTAATGCACCTCACTCATAATTCAAGCTTTTGTGCCAAACTTTTATCATACTTATTTAAATTTAACATTAGCTATTGTACATCTCTTGTTACGTGTTTTCATATTGATCTTAGAACTTGAAACTTGTCCCTTTTGTATCACTAACTTGTTGTCGAAACTAGTACCATCTATTTATGAACGACTTGTGATGTAATTCACATCAAAACTATTTGTATTGAAAAAGGTGGAACCAAATATATCTATTTTTACTATATCCTCAGACGGAAGCTCGAGAGTCCGTGTCTTATCTCCAACCTGAAAACATTTTGTTCAACCTAAAAAACATTTACCAATGAACTGCACGCTGAAAGTAAGTCACCTAAGTTTGATAACTTATCGCTGAACAGTCTTCCTTATTGATGAGAATCCACAGTTTTAAAATGAAATGTAATTTTCTTAGCATTATTCGACTCCAATATTTGACTTTAAATGTCAAGAGAAAATAAAAGAACCTTTTAGTTCTCTAGGGAGGACACTGTCTGGGAGTCCTGAAGGGCTGGCCGCTACTGAAGGACTGAAATATAGATTTTTTTAATAACTGTTGTTATGTACACTCACTATCAGAATTCTTGGTGGAAAGCATTTAGACCAATTCTGAGGGTGGTTTCTAACTTGAAGAGATGGGGACAACAAATCGTGTTCATCTTCCAAGAGGTGTGGCTTGTGATGCCACACACTCAATTGGCACATTCTTGGGAACTGAGTAAGATGTTTCTATGGTTTAAACATTCTGGATATACTGGCTTTTCCTAACCAAGGAAAACAGCTAATTAACTGTAATTTCATTGTGAAGAAATGTGCATTATATAGTCTATTACAATTCATCTGAATTCAATTAAAGCACAATCATATGTTTATTTACAATCTCATTTTGACCATAGTAACAATCAGTCAAAGAATGATGCTTATCATTTAAAGGAGCTTAACATCTAGATCATGAGCCCCAGTCAAAGAATAATCTTTGAATAAATATGAGTGGCCATTCCAAAGAATACAAAATATAAAACTGAAGTACACAATAGGTATACCTTTCATTCCTATTTTATCATTGAAAAGGCCATTTTATTTTTGTGCATAGGAAACGTTCATTTTATTTACAGTATTTACCTTTTCCATGCGGAATGCAGTCCGTTGTTTCTTTCAGACGGTTCATTATGACATGAAATTACAGTATCTTATTTTCCTTTATCACAAGTCATCTATCATTATTCTTTGGTTTTCTGGATTCTGAAAAATATATTTCACTTATAAGTCCCTATCTTTTATTTTTATGCATTATTTTATGCCATTTAATTTCTCTCCCATTTCTCATAATTATATTATATAATTATGTTTCAGTAAAGGAGTGTCTCTAAATGAAATACAAATTGCCTTACTAAGTTTTTAGTGAAGAGTACCTTGATTCATCTTAATTTCTCGAATTCAAATTTGATATCTGTACATATTTTAGTGCAAAATACAGAAATTCTTCTTCTGACAACGCTCGCAAAAGCATTAAAGTGGATTCATTTATAGGGCCTATATTGACAAAAAAAAAAAAAATTTTTTACAATAGTTTGAGTGCGATGCCATTTGATAACAAAATCACGGTTGAGACTAACATTTCAGTGCACAAGGATTACCAAGAAACAGAAGAATTTGAGCCTCAATGAGTTTACATGTTTATCTTCACTCTGTCTGTCTGTCTGTCTGTCTCCCCTCGCTGTTCAGTTGTGTGCATGTGCTAAATTTCTAGATGGATTCGTTCTGACAAATGAGAGAGAGAGAGAGACACGTGCACGTAGTGCTCCTGTTAAGCTGAGCAACCCAGCAGAAGGTCGGGTAACCAGTTCCAGTGGGAAATTGGATCAATGAGCCAACAGGATTGGAGGTCAGTGGAAGGCAACATAAAACCACCATTGTAATTTTCCCAAGAAAACCCCAGGGCTTTGCTCAATTCAAAATGTTCTGGAGTTTCAAGTTCCCTAGTAGGATCTCTAGGTTGAGTGAAGCCTCAAGAAATATGTGATGCTTCAAGGGGCATTTGTTTAGGAACTTTGAATGTAGGAACCATGTATTACAAACTATCCACTTCATGTCCGTATCGATATGACAATCTAACAATCAAAGAAATATTTGTTATCCACCTAATCGATACTTTAAGTTTTTATAAAATCATTAACAGTACATGTTTCGACTGCTTTGCAGTCATCATCAGCTGTATTTACATAAGCTTAGGTGTAAAAAAGGTAAAAAAATATTAGCACATATTATGTTCTCATATTACATTTTTTAAAAGATTTTAACTCATCGACTGGAAACCGACATATGTTTTTATGAATATTTCAGTTATGAATATGTTTTAATTATAATTCAATAACATATTAAGTAGTTAGTTGGTGAAAAACCAATCAGTTTTTTCAAATATGCTTCTGAATACAAGCAATAACATACACTTAAATATGTTTTTATCTTCTTATTGGAAGAAGAAGATTTAACAATATTTTAGTTAAGAACTAGTTATTAATCACCTTATAAGCTTTCTTCTTCACCCTCCCCTGCACCCCCACTACCATCCTCCCCCAATAGACAAGAGTTTAAGTTTCCCATGTAAAGTATCAAGCCTATTATGAGAACACACAATGTGCTTATTTTTACCTTTTTTACACCTAAGCTTATGTAAATACAGCTGATGATGACTGCAAAGCAGTCGAAACATGTACTGTTAATCATTTTATAAAAACAAAGGCAAATAAAGTATCGATTAGGTGGATAACAAATATTTCTTTGATTGTTGGATCCATATATCACTAAAAAAGAAAACAAAAAATGAAGAGAATAGACATTAATGCCCTACAAGTCAAATTCTTCATGTGGATACATCAAAGACTCTACCAATAAGATTTGAGACTCACGCCAATCAACCCAAGGAAGTCAATGCTGAGAAGAACACCTATGAACCTACTGCTGGATATCACTATGGGTACTGCTGAATATTTCAAAGAAAAGTATCAACTTACAGATATATCAGTCACTGGTTTGATGATCGGGGTGAGAAGCATCATCCCAAAACATTTTGTGGCCTTCTCTAAGCAATTCGGACTTTCTAAAACTCTCCATGGCAATTAGTGCACTGAAATGTTCTATTTCAATTTTTAGGAACCATGCATATGGACCTTAAAAAATTATGTCTCATTTGTTACTTTCTTTGTCCTTTCTTTCTTTCTTTCTTTGATTACTCAATTTCTATAAAGAATAGGTTCATATGCCTAACCAAAATTTGTCTTTGTGGCAGCCTGCATATGCTGTTGAATTTAAAATAAAATAAATATTATCTCATCATACAGTATGCTGATTTTATTAGATACCTACAGTAAGTGAAATTTAATATTGAAAAGTTGATTTTACCAATATAATTTCTTATACAGGGTAGTCAGAAACAATGTGAACCAAGTATATGAGCATTAGAGGGTGTCATACTGATAAATAATTTGAAAAATATAATTCGATGTCTTGCGCCCTTGTAATTTTATCAGCTGCTGAAGTTAGCCAATTACATCGCTTTGCAGGCAAATTCAAGTGGGCTTTACGAGGTGGTGTTACTAAGTCTGCATGTGGCTTAGACCGACTTGAGAGTTATGCTGAGAAATCAGCATCAATAATATCAATGTAAATGGTCCGTTATTGGACATTATAAATTTTCCAGCTAACTCATTCCTGGTTGCCAGCGTTTTGCCCTATGTGCCAAGTTGGGCTCATCAGTTCGTACGTAGCACACCCACCAAGACGCATGGCTAGTGCATACAGCGGAGGCCACTACGTAGGCTACTTGGAGCCACCGGCAGTGCCAATGCACTATGAGAGACTTTGTCTCATTACCAAAAATTGATGACTGCTTGGCCATTAGATGATATACAGTACATGTTGATTCCCATAGCGAATAACGGACCATTTACATTGATTGGTATTATAAATTTACTCATTTGGGACAAGTATTTCAAGTTCCCTATGGGAATCAACATCTATATCATCTAAATCAGCATCAAACGCAAACACACCGTTGTTACTGTAGCGTACTTGGTATGAGTCGATCCTATCGGCACAAAGCTCTGTGTTCAAATCCTTCCCATGAAGAAGATTATTTCTTCTATAGGCGCTCTCACACGGGTAGTAAGCTAAGTGCAGATTTAGCAACAATGCCTCGCAAAGCCCATTTTAAGTCGCTTACGAAGAGATGTGATTGGCTAACTTTAGTAGCTGATAAAATCACAATGGCGCAAGATATTGAATTACTTCTTTTCAAATTATTAATCAGTATGGCCAACACTCTAATGCTCATATACCCAGTTCACGTTGTTTCTGATCACCCTGCATAAAGACATTTTTAATCCTATTTTTATATTGCAATCAATCAATCAATCAATCAATCAATCAATCAATCAATCAATCAATCAATCAATCAATCAATCAATCAATCAATGCCATAGCCAGCAGTATGGATATACAAAGGTTAAATCCAGATAAAAACCCCTGACTTGGCTGGGAAATGAACCTGCGACCTCATGAGTAGGATGCAGACTCACTACCCCTACACTGTGGGGCTGGCTATACTCCATTCAGAAGTTAACAATTTAGAAGCAAAACTTAAAATTTTGAAGAGGGATGTGACCCTGAGGGTTAATTCAGCCTACACGAGAAATAAGTACCAAGTTAAATCCTGAGGGTAAGAGTAGCTCAGTACAGAGCCAACTGTTCTATCTCATTTAGTGCTCACATTGCACATAACGTAAGCTTTTATCTTCCACTCTTGTAAGAAAATGGATTCCTTTTCTCTTCATTAACAGTCCAAAAGTACAGAACTACAAGACAGTATTCTAACAAAATGCCGTCTGACAGTCTACATGTTAAATAGATGTTCTTTACTATAGACAAATTTTAGGATGCCACAAGAAAGCACGTGGGATCTTTTGTGTAACGTCTTCACTGAATGGATGGAGTACTAGTCTTTGGCTCAGAGGGCCCCATATTCGATTCCCAGCTGAGTTGGAGATTTTATCTATAGTTTGGTTAATTCCTCTGACTTGGGGAATAGATGTTTGTGTGTTCATCTTAGTACAATTCTCTTCATTCACATATATTACATCACACTACACAATCAACCAGCACAGAAATATGCAGCACTGGCAGTGAACACATCCACCCACTCAGGTTTGGTGATAGGAAGAGCATCCAGGCCAAAACTCTAGACCATCAATATAAAATGGAAACAAGCCAAGAAGAAGTTTTTTGCTTTTTTTTTTTTTGCTAGTTGCTTTAAGTTGCACCGACACAGATAGGACTTATGGCGACGATGGGACAGGGAAGGGCATGGCTTTAGTTAAGGTACAGCCCCAGCATTTGCCAAGAAGAAGAAGGCAAAGGGATAGTAAAGGGCTATTAATGGGAAGGAAGCGGCCATGGCTAATGTGAAAGTGGAAAACCGCAGAAAACCATCTCCAGAGTTGCCGACAGTGCGGCTCAAACCTACTACCTCCCGAATGCAAGCTCACAGCTGCGCGACCCTAACTGCAGGGCCAACACACTTGGTCCTAATCTATTTCCACATCATATTCGAATAATAACTCGGAGGTAAGAACTACAGATATATAAGGTATTTATTTATCAGCCCTTCAGTTGCTATACATTTAAACAGGTATTCTGGTATGAGAATTTTCTCCACAAGAATTTCTTTTGTCTGAGCCAAACGAGGTACAGAGTTGCTGCATTCGAACATCCTCAAATGCTGCCAACCACAGTGACGATCGAACCTGTTATCTTGGGAACAGAAAGACAGTGACTAACAAACATTATCTCTGAGGTCGGCTTCATATTTTAATTTACTTTTCTTAATCAAAACAAATACTATTTTTTAACTAAATACTGTCAAGGTTTCCCTTGGTGGTTTGGACTGTTCCTACCAAGAAGAAGGCGATCTTTTTTTAAATGTGACCAAGAACCAGGAAATCAATGTAGGTTGATACTATGTCAACAAAAGTGATAATAAGGGGTCAAGGTCTTAAGATAGGCATGTGGACGTAATTCATTGAAGCAGTGAATTGACAAATAAAACAGAAAAATGTTCAGGAAGCTACTCTGCATAGTTCTAAGTGAAGTAGACCGAAGAGGATTGATTAGGAACTCGGACACAAATAAAAGTTTGCTTTCCAGGAATATAATAAATATCACCAATAAAGTGAAAAAGAGGAAAATCAAAAAAACCATGAATAATGGAAGAACAAAAAAATTAAAGAAGTAAATTAAGTTCAAACCATTAAAGTATAATATTGTGCCAACCTGCATTAGCCTAAAATACTGATTTTTGTAGAGAATGATTCTTATTATTTCATTCAATGTTTAAGAGTGTTCTTGGTTTTAAGACTGAAGTTATCTCTGATAACAACTATAGTAGACAAAACTCTCTTGGAAGTTAAAGGGCAGCTAAAAATAACTGTTTACATAATCCATAATAACTGCTGATAATTTTTTTGGTGTTGCTACCTATCTCTCTTCTTCTTCTAGGTCATACAGAATCTGCAAAAACCAATGGTGGGAGCAAAATGAGGCATACTAGACAAGATGAGGAGTGAAGTAGCCTTCATAATGAAACACAATATGGTCATAAAAATAACATTGTGTTCATTCACCAGCATGAAAAACATAACAGTTCAATTCTTTAAAAACCCTGTGATCTATTGTAAATTCCAGTCACGTTTATGATAATACTCTATTTTATGACACAATATTGTGATATGGACTCCTTTAGATATCCAACAATAAAAAAGAACAATTTCTTATACACAATTAAGCCAGAGATACAGAAGTAAGAAGTATGTATTTACATTTCAAGGAAATTTTGAGGATGCTGAAGAAGTTAATTAATTTTTGTTTTGGTTTAATAAATAGTGTTATTTGTTTTTACATCCAACTAACTACTTTTACAGTTTTCGGAGACACTAAGGTGCCAGAATTTAGTTCCACAGGAGTTCTTTTACATGCCAGTAAATCTACCGACACGAGGATGACGTATTTGAGCATCTTCAAATACTGCCAGACTGAGCCAGGATCGAACCTGTCAAGTTGGGGACAGAAAGCCAGTGCCTCAACCATCTGAGCCACTCAGCCTGGCTATTTTAGTTTTCTACATTTCACATTTCATTTCATGGACTTCTTTCCTCATCCTCAGAAGCATGTAGTACCGGCTCTTGCACCAATCATGGCATCTAGCGTTTCAAGCATGCTTCTAATTAACGCTGCAATGTCCTCTTGAGGAATCATCTCCCATTCTTCCAGGAGGGCCTCTCAAAGGTCATATAGGGTGTCTGGAGAGTGCTGACAGACCCTTCTCCCCAGCTGGTCCCATAGTTGCTCAATAGGATTCAAATCAGTGCTTCAAGCAGGCCAAACTATCACATGAATCTCCACTTCCTCCAAGAACTGATGCGCACATCTTGCAACATGTGGGCATGCACTTTCCTGCATTAGTGTGAAACTTGTCTGTTAGATTATCAGCCCAAAGGCTTGTTGGATCCTCAAATAGCACAACCAAAGGTTATGCAATTATAGGGAAACCGCAAAAACCGAGGGCAGCGTCTAAATGAGACAATACTGGGCAAGACGAGGAGTGCGGTAGTTTGCCATTGCTTTCCTCAATGGGCCAGAAAGTGCTATTGCAGCATGATTGACCCTCTGAGTAACACCTTTCACAACCAACACCAATAAAATGGAGCAAAAGGCACAACATGCTCCAAAAGGAATTCCTCCAAATATTCATGTGCTGTAAGGCTCCCATGCCCCATGAAGACCAACTCCGTTTTGCAGTCATATTGAATCCTGCCCACAGCATCAGAGAACCACCCTAAAATGACATTCTGGGTGAGAAAGTGCAAAGGGAACACCTTTCCCCAAGTCTTCTTCAGACCCTTCCTCCTACTATTGGGTGATCAAAGGCCATTGCGCCCCATCAATGAACAGCACTTGCTCCCATTGTTGTACTGTCCAGCTGAGACTGCAAAATGCAGATGAGCTGCGTGATGCTGTTTGGTGAGTTTTGGGCATTTAGCAGGTCTTTGTATTGAAGATTGCCTTCTTCCAGCCTTCTTCAGACAGTGCTCTCACTAGCATTGACCCCTCGAACTTGGTGGAGTCGATTAAGTGCTGAAACGATAATGGTATGATGGTTACAGAGAACTTCAAGCCGTAAGTCATCATCTCTTGCCGATGTTGCTCTTCTTGGGCCTGATCTTGGTCTCCTTGGATAGCCTCCAGTTTCCCTGTATCTTCTTACAGTTCTGGAAATAGTGGAAGGTGTAATTCTCAAAACTTCTGCAACAAAGGTCAGGAGTGCTGCGACCATTTTCCACCAAAGCAACCGCTTTTCCATAATCTTCAGGACTTAATGGCATGTTTACTACTGAAGAATGATTAAGATAATGACAGAAACATAATTTTTTTTACAATTGCTTTACGTCGCACTGACACAGATAGGTCATACGGCAGTGGTGGAAAAGGAAGCATCCACGGCCATAAGAAAGGTACAGCCCCAACATTTTCCTGGTGTGAAAATGGAAAACCATGGTAAACTATCTTCAGTGGGATTCAAACCCACTATGTCCCGATGCAAGCTAATAGCTAAGTGACCCAAACCATGCGGCTACTTGCTTGGTAAGAAACATCTTGCAAACACATGTGATTGAAAGGGGTACAAAACAACACTACAACAATAAGTGCTTGAAGAGCAGGTAAACATTATTACCTCACATCCAGTGATGTTTTCTAGGTTGCGTGAGGAAAGATAAATTAAGGCTAGCGAAATAAACAGTCCACAATTCATTGTTTGCTCACAAAACCAAGCAAATAACCTCCCATGTCTAAAATATAGATAAAATGTTCACCTTTGATTAAACAGATATTACACATTATTTCTTAAGTATTTATTACGTGTTGCATTTTTTGTGCCATGAGTGCATTTACATATGCATTCACTCCCTTCAGCAAAACAAAGAACAGTATCACCTAAAATAGGACATGTGTTAGTTTATTGAATTTGGACTGTACAAAGGGTTCTTTGTCTGGAACAAGGGTTCATAATGCAGTCAACTGCACAGAGTTGCGTACAATACAGTCCATGAAACCCATTCATTGCCAGGATGACATCAATTTCATAAAGGAAAAGAAAAATGCTTGCATACATAGATGGAACCAAACATTGAAGGAACTTCCCCACATTTACCAATCACCCTTTCATATCCTTCAGTTCTATTCCCAACTCTCGCATTGAAATCACCCATTAACACTATTCTACCCTTGCTGTTGACCGTGACCACGATGTCACTCAATGCTTCATAAAACTTGTCAACTTCATCCTCATCTGCACCCTCACATGGTGAGTACACGGACACAATTCTTGTCCCAATTCCTCCAACTGACAAATCTACCCACATCATTTGCTCATTTACGTGCCTAACAGAAACTATGTTGCGTGCAATGGTATTATTGATAAAGAGCCCTACCCCAGACTCTGCCCTTCCCTTTCTAACACCCGCCACGAACACTTTATAATCTCCTATCTCTTCCTCGTTATCTTCCCTTACCCGAATATCACTTACTCCTAGCACATCCAGATGCATCCTCTTTGCTGACTCAGCCAGTTCTACCTTCTTTCTTCCACAAGCCCCATTAATATTGATAGCTCCCCATCGAATTCCATTTGGTTCGCCAAGTTGTTTCCAAGGAGTCCCTCGCCTGTCAAATGGGAGTGGGACTCCATTACTCCCATAGGTCCGAGGCTTGCTTAAAATGTTCTGAGCTCAGTAAATTCATGAAGCAGGATGCTACCCTACTTGCACATAGTCCAAGTGAGGATCTCTCCTCTAACAGGTTATGGACCACCAGTGAATTGTATAGTCCTAGCCGCCTGAGCACAAGGAGGGCCATGACTCAGAATATGTCCGAGATGCCCACTCCCATTCCATAGCAACCGGTATCCCGACTCTCCGGACCACTTACTAGGCCACTCAACCGTTGCCCATGGTTCACGAACTAGGACGTGACTACAGTAACCCACAAACATGAACCATACCAATAACATGGATAATTAAAAATGAAATTTTAGGCACCTTCCCCTAAACTACCATTTCAACCAGGGTGGATAAAATTATTTGTAACATAGACTCTGGTTACTTATTCCCTGACATTACATACCAATTTTCATTAAATTCTGTTAACCCATTTTTTCATGGCTTGGCATTGATACGGATTTAGCAACAAAAATGCAAATTCATGAATATCTGTTATTATAGCCAGTATGGTAAAAATGTATAAGACATAAATGATTGGAAATTTAATACTATATAACTTTAGTTATGTAGTATTTGTCAATAGGACCACTAATAATATAAATATTTGAGGATTAAACTACCATTTCGCTCAGAGTGAATTAAATTATTTGTAGCCTAGATTGTAGTGACTTACATTCTGGCTTTACATACCGATTTTCTTTATATTCCCTTCAGCCGTTTTCTCGTGATATATGTACATACATACATACATACATACATACATACATACATACATACATACATACAGACAGACAGACAGACAGACAGACATTACAGAAGATTAAAAAGTGCATTTCCTTGTTACTGTGGACATGACCGATACAGAAATACCATTCTTTTTAAAATTCTGAGCAATGAACAGACAAAACTCTTATTATATATAGATATATCTCTCGAAAAGGAAGTCAAGTGTTGAACTGAAAACCATAGCATAAAGTAGAGAAAAATTGCAACAGAAGGCATCACCAGAGACGATTAAAATTCTACAGTGATGAGCAAGAGTAGGCCTAGGATAGGGGATTCTCACTGGCATGAAAGTGAAAATTGATATGACCTTGACACTGGTGTAAATTTCTTTCACACTAACATGATAACTCAGGAAAACAACAATAAGCATTAGCACATCACAAATTCATACCATTCACATGCTGGGCAGAAAGTCAATAGTAAACAAAGGACTAAGAAAATAATATAGATCTTGTTACTCCGGACTTCATAGACCATAGATCTGAAGTGTCCCAATCTCTCTAGACAAGCAGTTAGTGTCATAAACGTAAGCTTAAGACATTCATGCATTAAAGAATTCCAATAGGCACTATCAAATTCAAATTATTTCCTGAACTATGTTAAACAGGGGCTTTGCTGTATTTGCAAGGACCAGTTTGTTATAATCTCAATTCTGTCAAGACAGAATGAAACTGTACTGAAACAACTTTTTTTTTTTTTTTGCTAGTATAGTGTAACGTTGCTCTAATACAGACAGGTTTTCAGTGAGGATGGGATTGGAAAGGGAAAGGTCTAGGATTGGACTGAAAAAGAAACAGCTGTGGTCTTAAAGCCCCACCATTTACCTATTGTGTAAAAATGGGAAACAATGGATAACAATCTTCAGGAATGTTGATGGTGGGGTTCAAACCTACCATCTCCTGAATGTAAGTTTCCAGTGAAACAACTTATTTCTAGCTACATTACAGCCAACTTCTGTGTATTTTTCTAAGATTTTTGGTGTAAATTTAAGCCTCATTTCTGTACGGATATATTTAAATCAAAATAATGCCCTCTCAACCTTACAGGATTCAATTGGACTATAACTTTCTGCTGACCAATTAAAAATATCAAAGCAAAAAATGAAATAACATTTTAAAATAATCTTTTTAGGTGCTGAAATAGGCATTGAATCTATATGAAGTCGTACAGTCTGTCAAAACGAATGCAGAATAAATAAATTCAGAAAATACATCAAAGGGAAATATTTTATAATAGATTGCAAGTGAATAAAAAAGGTAAATTAAAAACAGAATGGCATGTTTTGTCAATCAATCAATCAATCAATCAATCAATCAATCAATCAATCAATCAATCAATCAATCAATCAATCAATCAATCAATCAATCAATCAATCAATCAACACTGATCTGCATTTAGGGCAGTCATCCAGGTGGCAGGTTCTCTATCTGCTGATTTCCTAGCTTTTTCTTAAATGATTGCAAAGAATTTGGAAATTTACTGAATATCTCCCTTAGTAAATTATTCCAATCCCTAACTCCCCTACCACTGGGTGAGCTGGCCGTGCAGTTAGGGGCACGCAGCTGTGAGCTTACGTCTGGGATATAGCGAGTTCGAGCCCCACTTGATACAGATGTTGATTCCCATAGGGAACTTAAAATATTTGTCCTGAATGAGTACATTTATAATACCAATAACGGACCATTATATTGGTATTCGACCCCCATTGTCGGCAGCCTTAAAAATAGCTCACACAGAGCTATTTCCATACAATGAGCACAACAGATTTCAATGAAGAGATACAAATCATTAAACAAATCGTGAAAGAAAACAACCACCCTCCAGGCACAGTAGATAAACTATTAAATAAACATAAGAAAAATGGCCAGGAAACCACCGCACAACACAAATAAAAATACGTGGTTCTCAACTACGTTAACAAGAACACATACAAAGTAGCTAATATTTTCAAGAAACAAGGTTTAAAAGTAGCTTTTAGAATGAACAACACACTACAGAGACACATCAGCAAGTGCAACCTAAACAAAAGGACCCTTTCTCAAAGTCAGGAGTATATGAACTCAAGTGCCAAGAACCTAACTGCAATGCCACATATATAGTTAAAAACAAAACGTAATTTCCACACAAGATACAAAGAATACAAAAACGCAATCACACATAATTGGCATTCAGTCTTCGGGGAGCACATATACGACTTTTCACACCATTTAACAGACATCAACACAGATCTGAAAATCGTACACATCGAAAATAAAAGTAAATCTTTGAATAGAAAAGAAGCAATAGAAATTTACATCGCAGAAAATGCTAATGTAACTAACCAAAATGACCATACACACTTTAAAAATTCCCCCCTCTTTGCTCTACTCACATAACATCTGGACAACACTTACTAATAAAAGTAGCTTTTATCATAGTAATAACATTTAACAGTTACTCTCTATTTCAATTCCATACTTTATTCACCTAAAATCATTAATTTGCATTCACCCATATTACATAAAAGTACATTTTAACATGAGGTAGGTCAATAACCTTCTCTCCCCTCTCCAATGTTGATAGAAGGTTCCACAGTGCTCCACTCGCTCTGCCCTACATCCCCCTCTCCTCTCCACGGTACAGTATACTCAATTTTATCATCCAATAGGAGAGATCCACAATGCTCCACAAGGCCCCTCCCATGCTTCCTTTCCCCTTTCCGTGAGCAGTGTGCTTTACCCAAAACGTTCCATGACCACAGTCTTGAAATAGTGTTTGGTGACAACAGACTTAGCATCGGCAGTTTAGATAAATACATAAGTTTTCCATTACGTAAATTTATTTTTTGTCATTACTGGTTCATGTTATCACTAAACTTTCTATCATTGACAAGTTTACGCAACATAATCAATACTGTACATATCTAAGCATGTTTTAAGTGATTTGATAGAATCTGAGGATGTTCTCGTAGAACAAAACATCTCATTCTTTGTATAACTGTGTATTTTTACAGTTATGTTAATAGTGTTATAATTTACACTGTAATTGCTGTGTGTTTGACAGACTTAAAAGTTTTTGTTACATTTAACTAAGTCGACACTGAAAAATATGGCTTCATCCTTAACAAAAAGAAATAGATAGGTCAATCATGATACAGTCCATTTGACCTCCTGAATCCAATATATCTGCTATATTTTGCTGGAATCCTACAAGATGAGCTTCAGTGGAATAATCTTTCCTAAACCCAAAATGCCTTCTATCAAACTACTAATAATAATGTTATTTGTTTTACGTCCCACTAACTACTCTTTTACGGTTTTCGGAGACGCCAAGGTGCCGGAATTTAGTCCCGCAGGAGTTCTTTTATGTGCCAGTAAATCTACCGACATGAGGCTGACGTATTTGAGCACCTTCAAATACCACCGGACTGAGCCAGGATCGAACCTGCCAAGTTGGGGACAGAAGGCCAGCGCCTTAACCGTCTGAGCCACTCAGCCCGGCCTATCAAACTACAGTAGTTATTAATTTTGCAAACATGTCTAATATAATCAGAAAGAATGCTTTCCAAAAGCTTACATGTCAAACTTATTGGCCTGTAATTTTCAGCTTTATATCCATCACCCTTTCCTTTATACACAGGGAAATGGTGATAGACATAAAGCTGACATGACATAACATCATCAGATTCTATCAAATCATTTTATTATTATTGTTGTTGTAAGAATTGATGAATATTATGGTTTATGAATGAGGGTAATAACATATATGGTGAAATTCCTTGTACACTTTCTTAATAATTGTGGGAATGTTTGAACTTATCTCAATGATTTTCTGTACTCCTATTGTGCTTCCTCTCGCCTAATTAGTCCAGCTTGGACAGCATTGCATCGTCCCCGGCATCTCACCAGCTGGCATGATTACTGGTAACTATCCATTACATCATGCTCCACTGATGTCATTGGCTTTCATGGAAATGTGCTTGTATTCTATTATTATTGTCTGGATCCATGGCTAAATGGTCAGCACGCTGGCCTTTGGTCACAGGGGTCCTGGGTTCAATTCCCGGCAGGGTCGGGAATTTTAACCTTAATTGGTTAATTTCGCTGGCATGGGGGCTGGGTGTATGTGTCGTCTTCATCATCATTTCATCCTCATCATTACGCGCAGGTCGCCTATGGGTGTCAAATCCTAAGACCTGCATCTGGCGAGCCGAACTTGTCCTTGGACACTCCCGGTACTAAAAGCCATATGCCATTCAATTTAATTTCTATTATTATTATTATTATTATTATTATTATTATTATTATTATTATTATTATTATTATTATTATTATTATTTGTTTTTAAAATTGTTTTTGAAATGATTTAGGGGAAGTTTTAATGATCATTTTATAATTTAATGGAGTTTGAAGTGCTGTGCTTTACTGATATCGACAGTGTCGTGGAAAACCATAAGTTCAAAAGCTATCTTTTCGAGACTTTACTTTCAATTTGTAATGTGACCTCAATTATTATTTCCCACAATTTGAGTTGTTGTGGGTTTTGTCACAAGTAACATTCACATATTTCCTGTTCTAACAAGAACAATTTCAGTTGTTACTCTAAATTTTTCAATGAACATATACAGAAATTAGTCAAATAGCATTTTAACCTTATGATACTCTGCTGAATGATGGAATTACTTTTTTAATTACATTTTTTTGTGTAAAAACAGGAATTCAAAACCTTTTCTACTTGTTAAGGTTTTCCACAGTGATGATATGTAACTTAATTTAGTAGAGTGAATAGTGAGGAATCTTTTAGGTGTGTGTGATCGTTGAGGTTATCCAACACAGATAGGTCTTATGGCAACGATGGGATAGGAAAGGGCTAGGAGTGGGAAGGAAGCAGCCATGACCTTAATTAAGGCATAGACACAGTGTTACTGGTGTGAAAATGGGAAACCATAGATGTTGTGGAGTGGTTTGGAATGACACGCGCCGTGCGTATCTATTCAAGAACATCCCAGTCAGATCCAACCTGACAGCTCAGCGTGTGAGTCAACAGACACATCACCACTGCAGCTAGTTATAAAGGAAACCCCTCACCAAGATACAACAGAACGCCATAAGCTGACGAACCCTGCAATATGAGTACGCAACGGTCAATACGGGCACCGTGGGATATAGGGCTTACTTAAAACAACACCACCGCGACTTTATAATTTCTTTCAAGACGTCATATTATGTGTGCGTAAGTTATGAGCAGGTAGGGACTGTCTTCGGAGGCAGCCCTACCGAGGGAGTGGCACCCCTGCGTATGTAAGTCCCAGAGCATGCTGACCCGGTGTGCAACATCTGGTATGGGTACCAGCTCAGGGTTATAAGTGAAGACCTCAACAGCGGAGAAGGTGGGCTTAGGTATGGTGGAGATGGCGGAAGGGGCAAACCCGTAGTGTCTGTACTCCAGAGGAGTGGCTATGAAAGGCATCTGTCACCATGTTAGGGATGGCCTAATTTTGAACCTGGCAGTAGGTATAAAATGCCTTTGGGTGTGGTGAGCACATCGTAACAATAAGCCTATAAGCCTATAAGCCTATATGGATAAAACAGATATGGTGCCTCGGAAAAGGCTAGGGCGTCCCCTGCTAAAAGCGACGCACAGCTCTTTGGGTGTTGGGGGAACTGTGAGAAGTGGGCAACCAGCACCAAACTACATCAAGATTGCAACAGCAAATGTCTTGACACTGACGGGACAGAAGAACTGGTTGACTTCATGAAAGAAAAAGATATAGCCATACTTGGACTGTGTGAGACCAAGAAGAGGGGTACAGGAGAGATTCCTCTGAAGGAAGGATACAGGCTGTATTACAGCGGAGGACCTGAGACAAAAAATGGAGTGGCCATCATACTTAGAAAAGAAATCCAAGAACATGTGGAATATGCAAAATGCGTCAGCGATAGGATGATGGTGATAAGACTCCAGTTTGAAAATGGCATGAACTATTTCAGTTGTATGCCCCACAAACTGGTTGCATAGATGAACATCTAGAGGACTTTTTAGAGGAAGTGGAGAGACAGATAGAAGATAAGGCAGTGCTGTTGATGGAAGATCTAAATACACAAGTTGGAATGGAAAGACAAGGAAAGGAAGTTGTAGGGCACAGGACCCTTTGGATATGGAAATGTAAAGCCAGAAGGCGAGTTGTTGGTGGATTTTTGCATGAGGAACCAAATGATTGTTGGAAACACCTGGTTTAGGAAGAACAGTCAGAAGATTACAAGGTATGGTTGGGGAGACAGACGAACAAAGACCACGACTGATTATATAATCACAGAGAAAGAACACCGGAAGAACCTTTTAGATGTTACAGCCATACCTTGAAGAAGCTTTTGGTGGAGATGATAGAGTTGTGCTAGGAAAATTGAAAGTGGGAAAGATTGAAAAACCCCCATTAAGAAGAGAGAAAAGAATTAAAGTAAGTTATGGAAGTTGAAGGAGAAAAGCATACAAGAAAAATTTCAAAGGGAAATAATACCCTTGGTACCCAGGATGGAGATAGGGAATGTTGAAGATGAATGGAAAAGATTTAAGGAAGCACTGGTTGGATGTGCAAAAAAGGTATGTGGTAGAACATCACGAAATGTGAAAGACAAAGAGACACATTGATAGAATGATAGGGTAAAGATTAAAGTAAAGGAAAAGGAAATGGCATGGAAAGCATAGAAAACATCTAAGACTGAAAAAAGTAGAAGAAACTATGAAGGCAAAGAATTTGACCAAGAAAGCAGTGGAGGAAGAAAAGACGAAAAGCTGGACCTTATTCACACAGAATTTGAGAGGTGATATGCAGGGCAGCAAGAAATTACTGTATGGTATCTTAAGAAACAAAGAGAGAGATCAAGTAAACACCAGATTTGTGAAGGATGAAGGCAGCATAATATTAACAAAGCCAGAAGAAATAAGAAATAGATGGAGAGAGTATTTTGAGAAGCTGCTGAAGATGAGAACTAATGACAGTCATTCAATGGACCACCAGGAAAGGCAATTAGTTGATGAAAAAATGGATAAAGAAATTACAATGAATGAAATTGAAATCGCAGTAAGAAAGATGAAGAATGGAAAAATTGCTGGAATAGATGAAATTTCAGTGGGAATGATAAAGGCAGCTGGAGCTGTAGGCCTGCACTGGACATATAAAGTTCTCTGGATTGTCTAGGAGAATAAGGAGGTCCCTGAGGATTGGCAAAAAGGAACAATCATCCCAATTTCAAAGAAATGCGATAAAGTATTGAAGAACTACAGGGTAATTACTCTGATATCCCATGTTGCTAAGATAATGGAGAGGATACTGGAAAGTAGGATAAGATTGAGGGTTGAAAATCAGATACAGGAAAATCAGTTTGGTTTCAGAAGGGGAAGGTCAACAACAGCGCCCATTTTCATTATGAGACAACTAATGGAAAAGCAATGGGAGTATGGGAATGATATGGTGATGCTGATGACATTCATTGAGAATGAATAGGCATATGACTGTCCCCAGGACTAAAGTTTGGGACAGTCTGGTGCAAAAGGGAATTGGACAGGGATTAATAAAAATGATCATAGCAATGTACAAGGAATGATATAGTTGTGTGCAAACACAACTTGGCAGGACAAGTTGGTTCAAAATCACTAGGGGGCTGAGACAGGGAAGTGTTCTATCGCCAATCCTGTTTACAATAGTAATGGATGACATGAGAACAGCAAAAGCAACATATGGAGAAAGAGAAATGAACATCATGTTATTTGCAGATGATATTGTGATTTGGGCAGAAGATGACATGAAGGTTCAAGAACAGTTGGATGTGGTGAATGGGAAGATCGAAGAATGTGGATTGAAAATAAGGAAGATCTACACTACAGGCAGTAAGATGTTTAGATGACGAGATTAGAGAAATGTTAAGGCATCCAAGAGGAAAGTTCTTTGCTCTATTTCTAGACTTCTCTAAAGCATTTGACTCCATAAATAGGAATATGTTGCTGGGAAAACTTCAAGAAGTTGGGATACCATCCTACATCACTCGACTACTTAGAAACATTCTATCAGAAAACTATCTAGTTATAGACGATAACATCACAACCTTTATACCTTTACTACAAATAGTTGGAGTGCTTCAGGGTGAACCATTGAGCCCTCTATTATTCAATATTGTGACTTATGATGTGGTAACAGCCACGAGAACTGAACACGTAACAACGTACATATATGCAGATGATATGACCCTGGTTTCGAGAAGCCAAGAAAGACTTCAGGAATCCTTCAATAAACTGATAGATTGGACACAGAAAAATGATTTTTTGATCAATGACAAGAAAACTGTGACCATGGTGTTTAGGAGAGGTGGAAGACAATCCAGAGATGGTTATCTACTTGAAGGGAAGAAAGCTGGAATCAGTGAATCAATTGAAATATTTGGGCGTCACACCTCAAACCCATGGGGAGTGTTTTGGAGTGCACATGTGGGAGAGGATCACAGCGGCAATTATAGCAATAAATGACATCCCTCGCCTAAGACTTTTATCGGAAGAGACTGCAATCAAGTTATTCAAACTCAAGATAATTCCAATAGTTACTTATGGTTTAGAACTCACGTGGGAATTCTTAACTAAGAACGACCTAGTAAAGCTGGAACAAGTAAAATCACTTTACTTAAAGAGAGTCCTATGTGTCTCAAAACATTCCCGGGCAAGATTGGTATACGAGATGACAAGGGAACCGTTTTTCATCGAGGAAGTGAGATATGAAATGACGTTGCCATGTACACAGCAAAGCTTCGCACTATTACAGACTCTGTACAAAAAGAAGAGGAATATTCCTATAGAATTCTATGCCACAGAAGCTATGACATCTAATGAATGGAAAAGTACTATGAATTGAGGCATACGATTTCTCGTTTTGCGGTACATGGATTTCACTTCAAGCTGTGTACAAACATAAAATTCCACGACCCAACGTCAGACTGCAAGTGTAAATGGTGTGGGGGACAGTGTGACAGATATCACGCTCTAGTGTGTAATAAAAGGACTATCTCAATAAGGCAACTTTGTAGCGAGTAATAGTAGAATTGCATTAATATATATCATGCACATTATACTCTTTCTATTTAATAAATAAATAAATAAAAATAAGTGCAGAAAAGAGTAAAACTCTTGTTATGACTAGAGGGGAAAAAGAAGGGAAAGGTCAGATTAGACTTGCAAACAAGCCCCTGGAGTTGTGGAGACTTTCAAATACCTGGGGAGTGAATTAATGGAGAATGCTCGAAAGGATGTTGAGATTAGTAAGAGGATTCAAGCTGGAAGCTGTTTCTGTCACAGTGTAAGAAACATGTTATGGGACAAATATGTGCCGATAGAAGCAAATGAAATTATGTACAAGATGTATTACGTACCCATAACAACTTACGGAGCAGAAACTTGGACAATGACAAGGAAGGATGAGAGTCGAATACAGGCAGTTGAAATTAAGTTCTTGAGGAGTATGATACGGAAGAGTAGAAGAGACAAAATAAGGAATGAGAAAATCCAGGAAGAAATTGGAGCGGAAAAAATGAATGATAAAATAGCAAAGATGGTTTGCGCATATAAAGCGAATGAGTAATGAAAGAATGATAAAAAAGGTGATGGAAATGCAAATGCAAGGAAGGAGAGGCCGCGCTCGTGACTATCATTCAAGTTGAACATATTGTGAATAGTTTTGTTCAGACAAACTTACAATTAATCACCGCAATCTCCAAAATTTCATATTGTAAACATACAAAGTTCTACTGAATGTATTTCCTTCAGTTTACATGTTTGTCATTCTCTGAAAGACATCAGCATTATTTTTGTAACACAAGTGCAGATAGACTTGCTTTCTGTAATAAAATTATATGTGTTGTCTAATTCTGAAAATTGATTCTATTAGGACACAACAATGGAAAACCATCTACAGGACTGCTGATAGTGGGGTTCAAATCCGCTATCTCTCGAATGCAAGCTGAGAGCTACGTAACCCAAATCACGCAAGCCACTCGCTTGGTACAGTAATATTTTAAGATCTGTGCTCATGTCCCTGAAGTGGTAGGCATTGTCCTATGTGAGTGCTATAGATATTGATTCCAATAGGGAACCTGAAATATTTGCCGTGAATGAGTTCATTCATAATTCCAATATAAAATGGACGGTTATTGGAAATTATAAATTTTCCAGCTAATTCATTCTTGGCTGCCAGCGTTTTGCCCTACTATGCCAATTTGGTCTCATCAGCTGGTAACTAGCACACCTACCAAAACACATAGCTACTGCACATAGTGGAGGCCAGTGCGTATGCTACTTGGAGCCACAGGCAGTGCCAATTAACTATGAGAGACATGGTCTCTTTTACGAAAACCGATGCCTGCTAGGCCATCAGATGATATACAGTAGATACTGGTTCTCATAGGGGACATGAAATATTTCTCCTGAATGAGGAAATTCATAATTCCAATATAAATGGTCCATTATTGGAAATTACAAATTTTCCAGCTAACTAATTCTTGGTAGAGTGTTGGCCTCCACATTTCAAGATCGTGGGTTCAAACCCAGAAGAGACAGACTTTTAAGAGAAGAAAAAAAGGCCATTCAATACTCCATATTGTATGATGTTGGCATGTAAAAAATCCTAGTGTCATATTTGGTGTTTACCCAACAAAATTAATCAAAACTCAACCACAGATCACCCAAGAGAAATCCGGTTTACTCTGCCATCTGGTAAAGTAAAACAGAATGTCGGAATTGATGTGTTGGCGGCCTAGATGGCATAAATCAAAATGCCTTTACATGGTAGCTAATGCCGTACAATTATCATTGCCGCATTAACATTATTATTATTATTATTATTATTATTATTATTATTATTAGCCCGCCTGGTGGCCATGATTGTTATAGTGTCTACTCTATATGGTATTACACCACTGTTAACCATTTCGAGTTCCACTGGTTGAAAAAAATTTTGTCATCAGAATGTTGGCCAGCAGGGTAGGAGAGGTGGTGGTATACAATTGAATCGGCCATTTTAGAAAGGTCTCAAGTCCAAAAATACAAATTTCAGGAGATAAAAAAGAATGTTTCTGAAGTGTATTTGAAGATAAAAGGCAATTATTGTAACTTACATCTAAGAAGATAAGGTATGAGGAGCGAACTGAATTTTTTTTAAATTATTAATTTATTGAAGGGACATACTACTATATATACAAATATATCTCGACATGTATCCTTTCTATAATGAATTATTGAAATTAATGAACGATTTCAAGTTTCTTTCTTGTTGCAAAGAACTAATATTTTATTTTGTATCTTATAACTCTATAGTCTTTCGTTTACACTACTATGTTTCAAATCAATATCCAACACCCTTTTCAGTCCACATTATCACCTATTGTTGGCAGTTGTAAAATCTCATCATAAAAGTCGCTATGTTCTGAAGGAATATAACACAACAAACGACAAATGTTCTGCATTTCCTTGAGCGTAATTGATACTGGTCCTCCATAAGCCTTTTGTAAAGAGAAATTTATATGTGCCCATGGAATCTGACTGTCAAATATGTGTTCAATTAAACCTCCTATGTAATAACGTGCTAATAAATGAACTGCTCTGTTGTTACAACACTCAAAGTACATAAAATCTGAGGGTTGCAATGAGACTTAGGTACAGTTCTGCCTTGACTTTCTAGAGACAAGCCACCTCTTCGATAATACTTCACACACCATTCAGAAAAATTAAGAATATCATCTGTGGAAATAAATTTTACAGATAATGTATTATTCTTAGCTGCATTCACTATATACCCTACGTACACTTTGACTGTATATACACGATCAATTCTTTGAAGCACTCGTTTGATCAATCCAAAATTCCTGTCACAGACATTATATGAATGTCCTCTTAACGGAAAATACCTCCTCACTGTGTCAAATTTTAACTGTTTGCCAGGGCTAGGCTGTAGCGAATCATAGTATGATTCTTATTTTGTCCCATGCACCCATCCGAAAGCATCTGAGATCTTTCAGTTCAGCTGGCACATGATGAGTGATACAGTCATCAATGAAAGAACTTACTTCATTCGCTTCTTTGCAAGCCGTCCTTTCATGGTATAGAAATGGCACTCATTTGTTTTCATATTGGTTACCGTATATAAAATATGTTCACCTACAGTTGTCGCAAGTAGAAAACATCTTGGACTGGAATTTTTGGGAGGGGCAATTTCTGCATATAATCGAAGCACAGCCCTAATACTCCATCATCTTCTTCTTTGGTTATATCTGCGCAGTCTCTCATGGCATTATAAAACTTCTTTGCTCTGCGAGTGTGCACCATATATTCTGCACTTGCCACTCTCTTTGCTGTATCACTTAGCAATATGACTTCTGATTTTCACCATTAAGCTCTCACATCTCACACAAGTATCGATTTGAGGTTGTCCAAAGGTAAGATTAAAGTTGTCCTTGAAATACTTAAGATAATACTTGTAATTTACTTCAGAATCTGGATATTTCACTTTGTACAAATCAAACATTTGTAGCACATTTAGTCTGGCATCTAAGTTAAACATGGTTACCTGGTGAATAACGGCTAGTGTGAACTGGAAATGTGATCATGTACAGTTTTTACAGTTTTGGGTGGTAGAGCAAGATTTTTATTGTCCACTCCTCTCATAGGTCGTGGACTCTTTCCCTGTAGAAGCATGCTCTGAAGCCTCACTTGCCTCTCTGATATGCCAAATAAGCTAAGAAAAGCTTTCTTACATACTTGGGTTTTCTTGCTATCGACTGTAACATTATACCTGTAATATGCCATTTTTGGTTTATTTACTGTAGAATTCTGATGTGCTCTTCTATGCTGAATGTTCACAACTGTTACCAATCCACTTAAAAATATATCTTGCTCATCTTTTGTGTTGAAAGTACTGAAATGATGTAGTAGGCCAGGCTGCTGCTCTTCGGTTATTTTCTCAAAGCATTTATTTATGAATCTGCTAACAGAATGATTCAAAATAAATGTCATTGTTGTATTAATAAACATATGATTACTATTGTATTGTAAAATGTGTAGGCCTATCACTTTAAAAGTTCTGTTTTACTGAAGCAAAATACTAATATATAGATTTTAGGTTATGATACATTACCTGCATGATGGTCCCGTTTGTCTGGGAGGTATTATTAACATATTCAGTCCCTTTAACTCTTGCTTTTTTGATCACATTAAACTTGCACATCTCAGGGTTTTTGCTTCTTTTCTTTGATTTTTTCACATGGTTTCCAGTTGGTGCCATTATAGCTAGGCGGGAAACAAACTGTTGTTGATTTAAAATCAATAGTTCATGATACTTCCACTAGGACAGTGCTAATGTTCAGGACATGTGACTCTTCTAAAATTACTTCAATAAAGGAACACAAATTTCTCACATAAAGAGTAAAGGACAAGAGTCATTTCTAGCTGACAAGATGCAGCTACCTAAATAATGTCTAGATGAAACTGTATATAACTCAATTTTGCATAAAATGGGCATGTGACCTTTCTAATGACCGATTCAATTTCTAATCACTACACTGCATGCCAAAAGACTGGATTCAATTCCAAACCTTCCTGCAGTGTTCATATGTGGTTAGAGCATATGACATTGTTGATGGTGATTCGTCCGTCGGATGGTGGCGTTAAGCATTGAGCAGACCCCCTTGGTGCTATTCAAGAGGACAAGGTTTCACCCTTGCTATGAAGATTCATCTCACTTGATACCTGACCATGTAGAGAAACAGGGCAAGGGATGGACACTTTTTTTTAAATGATGATGATAATAATAATAATAATAATAATAATAATAATAATAATAATAATAATAATAATAATAATAATAATAATAATAATAATAATATTATTATTTGCATACGCTAAAAGGGTTAAGTTCTTCCACCAACCTTTGGTCACTGAAATTGTGCTCTTACACTTCTCAAATGATGATGTTGCGAATAAGGTTGAATAATACTGGTGATGGCCATGCTGAGTGGTTTTACTTGTAGACTAATATTGTGTTTTATATAAAGCCATTAAACAATCAAATCTCGGTAGGTATTGACCTTCAGATGGACTGGCATTCTCAGCTTGCATTAAGTTCCGTAACTTCCTTTCATCTCATCCATGACATCATATCAGCACATACAGGATTTCATACTGATGATCACATACGATCACATATGATAGTATTCATAACAAGAATGAAGGGAAGTGGTGACAGTCACAGTATGGTGACAGTATGGATACAGTTGATGAGGATATCAGCATCAGCACTGATACCTCCTGTACTCTGCAGATAGGATACCAAATATTAGAACAGGTTAGTCTTTGTCAGGTCTTTGAAGTTACTTGGAGAGAATCAGCACTTGACCTTGCTTCTAGTGATATCATATCACACAGAATACTATCCATTATACTCCACATTGGAGGTCATGAGTGACACTATTCAGCACAAGGCTGAAAAGAGGTGATAGTGGAGAACCCTGCTGGATGCCAACCTTCACTGGGAAATCATCACCTAAGTAAATAACTAGCAGCATTTGAGCGTAGCATATGTACCTGGATGAAGAAAGGTTCTGGAACTTATGATCAAGCAGCCCAAACCAAATTATTATTATTAATAATAATGCCCAACTGGTGGCCATGACAGTTAAGGAAGTATGTCTTTAAGGTCTGACACCTTGGTTATCTGGTTCGAGTCCCGTTAGTCAAAACAAATTTCACCATCAGATTGCCTGCCAAAAGACTGGATTCAATTCCAAACCTTTCTGCAGTGTTCACATGGAGTGAAGGCATATTATACAGTTGATGGTGATTTGTTCGTCGGATAGGGATGTTAAACACTGAGCAAACCCCTTGGTGCTATTCGAGGCAAGTAGGCTATGTGCCAACACCTGGTTTCACCCTCTACATTCCTATCATCATATATCATATAATTTATTTCATCTCATTAACTCCTTTGATGAGGTTGATGTCAGGAGAGGCATCCAGTTGTAAAAACTCACTATGAAGATTCATCTCGCTTCATACCCGATCCCATAGAGAATTTTTTTTTTGCAAGTTGCTTTACGTCGCATCTACACAGATAGGTCTTATGGCGACGATCCATAGAGAAATGGGACAAGAGATGGACACACACATTATTATTATTATTATTATTATTATTATTATTATTATTATTCACATATGCTAACAGGGTTAAGTTCTTGATCACTGAAATGGTGTTCTTGCACTTCTCAAATGATGATCCTACAAGGTTGAAAAACAGTGGCGATGGCCACTCAGTAGCTTTACTTGTAGACTAATATTGTGTTTTATATAAAGCCATTGAACCGATCAAATCTCTGTAGGTATTGAACTTCAGATAAACTGGCATTTTTAGGCTGCATGAAGTTCCATAACTTCCTTTCATCTCATCCTAGAGACAAGTTTCGAAGGACTGAAAGACGTTTGCATGAAACAATGTCCATTGAAAGAGAACGACTTGTTTGGAATGCTCCAATGACATCTGCTGATAATGCGGAAGTTGTCTATAATTAAATTTACAACAACCCGCATACCAGTCAAATTGAGTACTTGCTTCATTAATCAGTTCACTGTTGGTCAAGGAATCCAAAATCCCATTCGTCTCCAGATGCAAGAACTGCTTCCACTATAAAAAGCCCTTTTAAGGTCTACCTACCATGCACACGTAGTAGAGTATGTTGAATATGAAATATTATATATATGTGAATAATCCCCACCAACAAATAACCACCTCTCTAATTATAAGGGAGAAAACTTTGAAAACTGCAAATAACCTCACTCCTTGTGGGTGGGGTTAACTTCCAATAAGAAACCAGGGGAACCTGACCCCTACAGAGCACGTCCCCAGGTGGCGGATAGGGGGCCTATACAGTATGTAGGGCTGGTTTGAAATAACCAATACAACCCGCGGACCAACAGGTAGCCCAATTCCTGGGGGCTTTACAATACTGGGACACCCTCTCTCCAGGGGTCATAAATATGGAGGGCCCTTGCCCTGGGTTAAGGGTGAAGACCTCGACGGCATCTACGGCGGAGAAGATGGACTTCGGTATGGGGGAGATGGCGGAAGAGGCAACCCATCCTTCTGGGGGTATACAGATGGAACCTACTGCCTTGTAGGACGAGGAAGGCATCTCAAAGGCTAAGGGAGTAAACCCTGAAAGAAAATCCTCTTATGCGTTAGGCCTAGCAAGTCAACAGGAGAGTACTGAGTACAGTCCCTTTCAATAAGAAAAAGAGCCTCGGAAAGAATATTATAGACCGGACTGATATGTCCTCTCAGACAATTGTAAGGTATGATGACCGTAAGGCTGATGATATACAATGTTCTGAAAGGAAACCGAAAATAAATAAAAGATTCAAATACCAAATTGGAACTATGAACATTCTATCATTAACTGGAAAGGTAGAGGAACTCCTAGATATGATGGACAGAAGAAAAATATCAATATTGGGATTAAGTGAGATCAAATGGAAAGGGTTTGGAAGTAAGACACTTCATGGAGGATACAAATTGTACTGGAGTGGACAGGAGAAGGTAGCGAAAAATGGTGTTGGATTCTTAATAAACAAAAGGACTGATGCTTCAGCTGAAGTTATCTGCAAAAGTGACAGAATCATTAAAATGTTCATGAAACTGGAGAACACTAAGTACACCGTCATACAAGTGTATGCCCCACAGACAGGCTGCAGTGAGGAAGACAAGGAGAAATTTCAGCAAGACCTGGAAGATACAGTTAACGAGGAAAACATTATTATTGGAGATCTAAATGAGCAAGTTGGGGTAGACAGACTTGGGTACGAGAACATCATTGGTTCACATGGATTTGGACAAAGGAACCCAGAAGGAGAACAACTATTAGATCTGTGCAAAAGAAATGATCTTATAATCAAAAATACATTCTTCAAAAAAAGAGACTGTCACAGAGTAACAAGGTACAGTTGGGATGGCCAGTATAGAACACTGATTGACTATGTATTCATGAATAAAGATGGTGGCAGATACATCACAGATGTAAAGGTCATCCCTAGTGAAAGCATGGACAGTGACCACAGATTGCTGGTATTTAGTAGACTTCAAACATAAGACTAATGAAATGCACAAAATTATTCTGAAAAAAAAAAAAAAAAAACAAGGGTTAAAACTTGGAAATTGCAAGAAGTCCAAATAAAGGAAGAATACAAACTAAGGATTCAACAGAGTCTGCCGAAGGGTGAAGTAACCAACGTTAATGAAAAGTGGAAGGCTTTCAAAGACACCTTTGTGGGAGAAGCCAAAAACCTATGTGGAGTTACAAGTTCCATCAAAAGAAAAAAGGAGACACCATGGTGGAATGATAGAGTGAAAACAGCAGTGAAAGAAAGAAACCAAATACAGAAGGCACTGGACAAGGAAAAACAAAAACAGGGACAGGAAGGCAAAAACTCCAAGGAGCATACAGGAACAAGAAACTTGCTGTAAAGAACATTGTAAGGGAAGAAAAAGAGAAGAAATGGAATGAGTTTGCAGACAAACTGGAAGAGGACAGTAAAGGAAATATGAAATTGCTATACAGAGTAGTGAAAAACAAGTGAAAGGATCAAGAGACCATAAAAGCAACAGAACGTGATGATGGAACTCTGGCACAAGAAGAGAGAGAAATTAAACAGGAACTCAAGATCTATTTTGAAAAGTTGCTGAATGGAGATATAGAAAATATAACAACGGATAGAGATCACATACCATACCGCAACTCTCGCCCTCATCATACTTTCTTCCCGCAGTATAATTACCAATTTGCTCTGTCGCTTCAGTAATGTGAACCTTTTCTTTAGCTGTGGACGACCTATAATAAGAACTCACACTAGCCATCTTAAACATCTGCTACTAGCTAAACTGATGACGTGCAAATGATGCAATATGTACAAGACATACAAGTTGTGGCAGGAACATAATTGCCAATAGAGCAGGCAGAAAAATACCAAACTTCCAGATTTATGTATGTCAGAAGCATTTTACCAACTTTGATGAAAATAACACCCACACCCTGACAGATTTTGAAAAAAGTATACACAGAGGTTATTTGCGTATACATGGTAATTACCAGGGCCTGGATTCTGATGACATGCCATCTTTTAAATGGTTCATCACAGACATTGCTAACTTATATACAAATCCTGTTCATGGCCGCCATATTACGGAAATGTATATTTATTAAGTCATTTTTCTGAGTATTTTATTTTTAGGTCATTTTCTCGCATTTTGCGTCATTTTTGTCATTTTATGGAATTTATTAGAATATTTTATACACTGTGAGTCATTTTCTCACATTCTTAACCCTCGGTCTTTTCGACCGCACGCATTCTTCTTTTGTTACTCTGTCTACGATTGTTACAGGACAGATTTCTCCCTCCAACATATCTACCCTGCAACCTTCCTCTAGTGTTTATAGCCAGGTAGTGCTCCCTAATTGCTCTTCTGTTGTCGGTGTGGATGTTTATGTGAGTGTGTGGTGCTTTCAACCGCGGGCGACTACTGACATTTGTTGAATTTGCTTCTAACCCTGGACACGAAGCTATTCGTATACACAAATTATTGACTGTTTACTTGTGTGTTGTGAGTGAAAATGGATTCCTAAGAAGTTGGTACGATAAACAAATTGATTGATGGTGTGGAAAAAGAAACAGAAAGACAAAGACTTCGTGTGCTACCTGCTCTCTGTGCATATGCCGGGAGCACACTGTCTTCACCTGTCAAGCCTGCAGTATGGGGACAGCAGGTGAAGATGAAGAAAATGAAGATGACCATTTTATTATCTAAGGACACAATCAGCTCACGAATAATGAAGAATGAAAAAATAAATTGTCTTTAGTGAACAGTAAATCTCTAATTGCTGTTACCCTTCTATCTGTTGTAGCCTTTATCTTACCATTAGACAGTATACCTTATTTATATTGCAGTAACTTTGTTTTGTACATATTTTTACTGATAGTTGTAAATTACTTGTACATTGCACTACAATTCTTTTACCAGTTTACTTTTGTGAATTCTATAAATCTATGTTCTTCCCATTTCACTGTTTTTTGATGTGTGTTAAGAAGAACGTAACGTTAGTTATTGTATTATTTTAAAGCACTATTCAAATGTAAATAAATAATATTTGTATTTTTAATGATGAAAATAGAGAGTAAACAAAAATATAGCAACATAACAAAAATAAATAGCAAATTGAAATACAATAACGATCTGGAATTCTTGTGGGGTCTTTTCCACCGCGCACGACGACTGATGTTACACTGCCTCACGCGACGTCCCGAGGGTTAATGGTTTATGATGCTTTTTTTTTTCTTTTTTTGCGTATGGTACTGGATATTAACAGAATTGAAAGTGAGGATGAATACGAAGACATGAGAATATTCATAACTTTGTTCAACTCTTATTTCTTGGAATATCCACATTCTAGGAGGCACACCTGTGCTTGAAGCTAATCCGGAAGCGATGTTGAAATCGAGGGGGTAGAAAGACAGACAACAGTAGGCCCAGTAATGCCAGTCTGGTTAAGTACCTCAGTGCAACCGTACGTGTGCCAAGTGGATTTGTGTTATTGGCCGTGATTGTTTTTCAATTGTATTTAAAATGCTGAAGTTAAAGCCATCTAGGACTGTTCATTTCAAACAAATAATTTCAGAATTCGGTGAAGATATTTTTTCCACCAATGGTGAAATTCTTTTCTGCAAAATATGTGAAGTGAAAGTGGCAGGAGAAAGGAGATTTACTGTTCAGCAACATATTGGTCGAGAGAAGCACATACGTGGAGTCCAAAATAGTAGTAAATGAAGAGTTTCTCAACTGTTACTCTCACAGTTATCCTTCGATGGTGGTACTTCCTCTGTGTTTTGTTCTGGAAATTGAACAATATTAAACTGAGAGATTTATTAGAAAGGTATAAGGGCCGTGTAATTCCAGAGGAATCTATTAGAAAGAACTATGTATCCCAATGTTATGATTACACAATAAGGAATATCAGAGAAGAAATCTGCGGAAACAAAATATTTGCTCAATCAATGAAACCAGTAATGTAGAGGCCTGTTACATTGCCAATGTTATCGTCGGTACGTTAGAAGTAGTAGATAGGGCTAGAAAAATATTTTTTCTCACGACCAAAGTTTTGCAATCTGTGAACCATTCTACAATATGTCACCTCTTCGATAATTCTTTTCTTTTACAACTTGCTTTACGATGCACCGATACAGATAGGTCTTGCTGTAGTATTGAATAGGTGGAAACAATTACTCTCACTCCTTAATGTAGATAGGTCTTATGGTGACGATGGGATAGGAAAGGCCTAGGAATGGGAAGGAATCGGCCGTGGCCTTAATTAAGGTACAGCCCCAGTATTTGCCTGGTGTGAAAATGTAAAACCACGGAAAACCATCTTCAGGGCTGCCGACAGTGGAGCTCGACCCCACTAGGTTGTGCGCCTCTACCGCACGACAAACTTGCCCGGTCTTCAATAAATTGATGGGACTACTATGCTTGAGGGTGTAAGGTATGATGATGTTCTGCTCTTTGTGACTGATGCAGCGCCTTACATACTTAAAGCTGCCATTGCAATCAAAGAATTTTACAAAAAATGGTACGTATAACCTGCTTAACTCACACAATGGCCGAGGAGTCAGATCATATTTCCCTGAAGTTGTCAAGCTTGTGACCCTAACTTAGAAGGTATTTACTAAGGCTCCATCATGCAGGGAACTTTTCAGATCCCAAGCACCCAACATTCCATTACCACCGCAGCCTTGCATCACACAGTGGGGTACGTGGATCGACGCCTGTATTTACTACTGTGATCAGATACAGTGAAGCATGTAAAAGATTCTTTCGACGTACAAGATGCCAAGGCCATTCAGATGGCTCAAGACGTGTTTTCGGATATGCAAATGGAGGGAAAACTAGCGTGCATCAAAGCAAATTCCAGTTCCTTGTCGTCAATTATTACAAGTCTTCAGGAAAGAGGCGTAGGTTCTATAGGATAAAATGATCAATTTAGTCAGAACAGCCACAGACAAATTAAAATGCATTCATGGCGATTATGGTGTGGCAGTGCCAGACAAACTGAAACGTGTTCTTGACAAGAAATCGAGATTTAATGTTTTGGGCTTCATCTCTTGGATTTTGGCGGGTGAAGATTTCAGCATTATTGGCATTGAAGAACTTATATCCAGTGATTTAGTGCATTTCAAGTATGCTCCAGTAGCATCCGTAGACATTGAAAGGAGCTGTTCAAAGTACAAAAACGTGCTGGTTGAAAATCGTTGTCCTTTATTCCTGTGAGAATCTACAAATGGTCAGTCATCTATTGAGGTAAGTCTGTATAGTCTTGTATAATACAAGAATTTTAAGTGCGCATTTTTCTTATTACCTCTAATATGATAAAGAATTCGAGTAGCTAACGGCGAAATTCTCTCTTTCTTGTTCTTCAGATGTTGCATCCTTAAAGTTCCGCATACCATGAAGTGTTATTTTCCTTGAAGAAAAGAACACAGAACTTGGAGTGCCAACCAACAGATAACCAGTATAACCAGTATTTGTGTGCAAATAATTCGTATTTGTCAGATAATAATTAAGCACTGTCCCTGCATTCACATGGCTAATTTATTTATTTATTTATTTTATTTTATTTATATTTAGGTACCTACTAAAACCATTTTAACATACAATGACGTAATATGTTTGCATTTTTTGTGTGATGAAATTATGTCAGTTTCATTCAAATTTTTAGGTAATTTTGTTAAGTTTTGGGTCATTTTATGGGATATTTGCTGTCATTTTATAGGTCATTTTTTAAACATTTTTCGGCCATCAAAATCTGGGCCCTGGTAATATTACTATTGGTCCTCACTATAGAAACTCACATGGGATTGAAATAAATGCATGAAAATACTCTGCCAGCACCAGGCTTGAACCTTCAAACAGAAAACAGGGTTGGCCATTAATCACCAAGGCCACGGAGAATTCTTCTGCAGTTTTCCCAAAACTGTAACATTTCAGCGTCAACCTAGTTTCTGATCAACATGGAGCATTCTTTTTATATGCGAAGCACTGTTCTGTGCGATCATTCATTATAACAATCTTTTTGCTGGTTTGTCAGCAACAAATACATGTATTTCAAGCCTTGTAAACCATGCCCCTGCCCACAGCATTACAGCCCTGATGGACCTTAGCCTACCAAGCAACTGCTGCTCAGTTTGAAGGCCTGCAGATTACAAAGTGACGTGTCTTCAGGGTGACAAATCCTCTCGGCTATATATGAAGACCAGCTGGGGGAGTGGGAAGCACCTAGCTTCATGAAGACACCTGAAGAGCTATTCAGTATGAAAAACTTACGGTTAAGAAATCTGTCCTACAGACCATTCATCCCAATCAATCACCACTGATTTGCATTTAGGGCAGATTCCCTATCAGTTGTTTACCTAGGCTTTTCTAGACCAGGGTCACGAACTCACTGTCAGATAGCTTCTCAACTGTAATCACGTAGGCCAAGAGGGCCTCAAAACCAGCCCTCAAATCCAGGTAAAAATCCTGACCTGTCCAGGAATTGAATCTGGAGCCTCCCTAAACCACTAGACTGCAGGGCCAGTTTCAAACCTTACCTACACAAGAATTTTGTACCAGATGAAATGGTGGATGTTTTAATGTTTGGTCATAAATTGCAGTTGCATAAATGGGAATAAATAGAGGTGGTTGTTTCACCCAGTACAATGTTATTCAACTGTGTTACAAAGAAATACAGAGGAGAGCATTGATAAGTTTAACTATTGTAGTTTTGCTCTTTTTCATGGCCTAATTCTTCAACAAGTTACGTAGCTAAAGGACATTCATTTGAAAAATCCGGGAGCAATACACATTTTCCAGACAAAATATGATAGCCACAACTGGGTGACACTTTAATACTGTATAAAATTAAGTCTTATATGACATTGAAAAGGAATGCATAATAGGATAAACACAAATACAGGTCCATGTAAGAAAAGGGAGCTACAGAAATAGAAGACAAGGAAAAACATGCAAACACAAAAGGATATCTTCATACACTGTCATCTTTTTATAGGTAAGCTCTCTCCTCAACAATCCCAGTTCTTCTACAACCACCTCCTCCAAGCCACCAACGAGCTTGTTTCTGCTTCCTAGCTTCACCAGGAAGGTGGGCATGAACACTCACTCAGGGGCATAGATTTTCAGTCTTGACACAGGAAGTGTAGGATAAGATGAAAGCCAGACTAGATTTGACACTTGTTTGTTTCTTTCCAGCACATTTAAAATTAACCTCTTTTGCAGCTGAATTCTCGGACAAGCTGGTGCGACCCCAGTGCTGGCTTATTTAAGCCAACAACCTCATCAAATATTATTGCCAATTTGAACATAAAACACAAGCACTAACTACAGAATAATATTTTGGGATGATATTTTAACTCACCAGTTTGTTCCTACAGTGCTGGAGACAGTTCATGTTTGGGATCTAGGGTTCAATTCCACACAAGATTGTGAAAATTTTGTCCATTAGGAAGATGCTTAGAAATTTTCATTTACATTATGGGCTATACCTACTATATGTATGCACAAAACCAAACCATACACACGATTAACAGCATAAAGATTAAATTAAACTCACAATATTGATCAAAGTAGAGCGTAACTTGCCATGAAATAGCATCAACTTTCTGTTTATAAAATCTGTTTGCTTCGTCCGCTACCCTCGCCGACATTTCTTCACTCACAAATATCTCGAAATAATCCATTTCAGGGTATTTAAGGGTCCAATTACTTGACATAGCTAGGTTTGGTGCCTGAAATGTGTGCACCTTCGGCGTAAACTCGCCGTCTGACCAAGTGGGCAGGCCTAGGTCAGTGTGATTTCTTTCCCTCTCTGGCAGCAAATCATCACCACTATCAACATTATTATCACTCCCTATCACTTAACTAATATCTTCAATATCACAACCGTCACTGTCAAAATCCATATTGGATCTCCTCTAAAAGTCTAAGATTTCCTCCGGATGCATCTTACATTCGTAGACAACAGCCATCATTCAAACACGATGTTTACAACTGTGACAAAAGAAAAAAAAAGTTTTCCTGCAGAATTACTCGCAGAAATAATAGAAACTACTCAATTTAAAGTGTGACTAATAGATGGCAGAAGCATATAACACAGTTATAAGGCAGACTGAGTAAATTCGACCACAGCACTGGCGGCGCATTGTCCGGCTCGAGTATAGTTGATCGCAGCAATGGCGGGCCATTTCAGCCAGCTCGAGTATACTTGATCGCAGCAGTGAAAAGGTTAAATTAGATATTATCCACGTAGCAAACTCCCCTAAAATTCTAAGATGTAACTATATCCTGTTTTAAGGGTTTGGTAATGGTCAACCCTCAAACGGAGATGTGGAGTCTTCTCCGATACCAGTGAAAGTGTATACCCCAACCACTCTAGAGGTTTGTCATTCTACTGCTGGCCATTCTCTGCATATTTCCGGCAATCCAAGGTCAAAACATACGCAAAGTGAACGTCTGTAGAATCAACTGTTTTCTCTGAGCATAGTCACAAATTTCAGGCGGTGCCAGTAGAGACCACACTACTCTATTTAGTTTTTTGTGAAAATTTATTTATGAATTATATTTCACTTCCTTTAAAGGTTCATGTAATGTTTTTTTTTTTGTGTTACTAGGGCTTCTGGCTCTAGAACTGGGGATGGCAGTGGTGAGGCGTGACGTTTTGAAAATTGTTACCACACTCCTTCTGAGAGTATATAGTCGCTCGCGCCGCAGCATTTTTATGAGCAGTACAGATGCCATTTCATAAAAGTGAAAGACTTGATAATTGATATTACTTTTGTATAAGATAACATCATTTGAAAATGATGAAATGGCACATAACATATTGAACACTAATGAGCATCAAAATCATAGAGACTAGCAGTCTCGATTATGCACTAATTGAAAATAGTTCACACCATGAAAAACGTATGGCAGGCTACTCATGCACTCATAAACATCTATTAAAGTGCTGATAATATATCTGTTATTTTTTCTTTCTTAATCTCTTTACCCTCCAGGGTTGGTTTTTTCCTCAGACTCAGCAAGGCATTCCACCTCTACCGTCTCAAGAGCAGTGTCCTGGAGCATGAGACATCGGGTCAGGGTATACAACTGGGGAGGACAATCAGTACCTCACCCAGGCGGCCTCGCCAGCTATGCTGAACAGGGGCCTTAGTGGGGAATGGAAGATTGGAAGGAATAGACAAGGAAGAGGGAAGGAAGCGGCCGTGGCCTTAAGTTAAGCACCATCCCGGCATTTGCCTGGAGGAGAAGTGGGAAACCACAGAAAACCACTTCGAGGATGGCTGAGGTGGGAATCGAATCCACCTCTACTCAGTTGATCTCCCGAGGCTGGGTGAACCCCGTCCCAATCCTCGTACCACTTTTCAAATTTCATGACAGAGCCAGAAATCGAACCCGGGCCTCCGGGGGTGGCAGCTAATCACGCTAACCACTACGCCACACAGGCGGACCAGTTATTTTTTACTAGCTTATTATGCTTGTCAATTTTCTTTCTGTAAGCTGTACTCAAACAGAACTCTATTCTCTATTCTGGACCTTCAGAACTGAATCACATCAGCAACAGCGTTGATGTGTGCTTGAGACACCTGATGGCGTCTCTTTAAAACTCTGAAACTAGCTAAATTGTCCACACTGTCTTTATTCCAAGCATTATTTTCTGGGAAAAATAGAATACATGGCCAACAGTACAGTTTATTCAGTTCTGCACAACCAGTCCAGATTTATGTACCATGAGTCATATCATACTGTTCTTTTCGATTCCTTGAATAAATTTTTAAGAGAAGGCGTGGGTCTACCTTTTTCAGTTATGTTCTCCTTTTCTTCAAAAATTCTTAATGAAAATGGCGTGTTCATTAAGCTTTCTATTATATACAAACATTCTGGGCCCACCAACTCACTTATTTTCAAGGTGGAAGTGACAGCACTCATTTTCATGTTTAATATGTTGTGCAGTCCTATAGGCTATCCTTACCTAACATAATTAAATATAAATTCACACTTTAACAAGAGAAGTCACATCGTATTATAATAGAAAACAATAACATAATATAACAATGCGCTGTTGAGCGCGGCGGAACAAACAGACGGAACAGCTCAGCACCGACATTATAAGCTTTTGTTTCCGCTTTCAACTGTGGTAACACGACCGGAAAACATAGCAGGATACATCCCAGCGTCGAGGGGAAAAAGGCCTTGCTTGGCGCAGTAATACTCGCCTAGCTGTTAGAAGAGATTCAACGCGTAACCACTGGATGGAGTGGTAACAGCCTCTTGTTCAGCTTTGACGGTGGCAGACTGTTGCAATAGAGTTCTCGCGATACGTCCCGGCAAAGAAACAAAAATATTAAATATTAATCATCATCATCATCATCATTTCCCTTTATCCAGCTGTAGCCGGGTAGGGGCAAATATGGTTCCTCTCCACTTTCTTCGGTCTTTCCACCACTCCTTCTCCAACACTGTGTCCCAGTCCAGGTTTCTTTCTATAATACTGCGTTGGGTGGTATCCTTCCATCTCAATCGTGGTCGTCCACGGCCTCTCCTTCATTGGATTTGCATTTCCATCACCTTTTTTGGCATTCTTTCGTCGCTCATTCGCTTTATGTGCCCAAACCATCTTAGTCGGCTCTTCTCTATTCTATCATTCATTTTTTCCACTCCAATTTCTTCCCGGATTTTCTCATTCCTTATTTTGTCTCTTCTACTCTTCTGTATCATACTCCTCAAGAATTTCATTTCAGCTGCCTGTATTCGACTCTCATCCTTCTTTGTCATTGTCCAAGTTTCTGCTCCGTAAGTTGTTATGGGTACGTAATACATCTTGTACATAGTATCCTTTGCTTCCATTGGCACATCTTTGTCCCATAACATGTTTCTTACACTATGATAGAAACAACTTCCAGCTTGAATCCTTTTACTAATCTCAGCATCCAGTCGAGCATTCTCCATTAATTCACTCCCCAGGTATTTAAACGTTTCCACTACTTCCAGGGGCTTGTCTGCAAGTCTAATCTGACCTTTCCCTTCTTTCTCCCCTCTAGTCATAACAAGCGTTTTACTCTTTTCTACACTTATTTTCAATCCACATTCTTCGATCTTCCCATTCACCACATTCAACTGTTCTTGAACCTTCCTGTCGTCTTCTTCCCAAATCACAATATCATCTGCAAATAACATCATGTTCATTTCTCTTCCTCCATATGCTGCTTTTGCTATTCTCATGATGTCATCCATTACTATTGTAAACAGGATTGGTGATAGAACACTTCCCTGTCTCAGCCCACTAGTTATTTTGAACCAACTTGTCCTGCCCACTTGTGTTTGCACGCAACTACAACATTCCTTATACAATACCATGATCATTTTTATTAATCCCTGTCCAATTCCTTTTTGCACCAGACTGTCCCAAACTTTCATCCTAGAGACACTGTCATATGCCTTTTCAATATCAATGAATGTCACCACCATATCATTCCCGTACCCCAATGCTTTTCCATTAGTTGTCTCATAATGAAAATGGGCTCTATTGTTGACCTTCCACTTCTGAAACCAAACTGATTTTCCTGTCCCTGATTCTCAACCCTCAACCTTATTCTACTTTCCAGTATCCTTTCCATTATCTTAGCAACATGGGATATTAGAGTAATTCCCCTGTAGTTCTTCAAAACTTTCTTATCACCTTTCTTGAAAATTGGGATGATTATTCCTTTTTGCCAATCCTCAGGGACCTCTTTATTCTCCCAGACATTCCTGAGAACCCGATATGTCCACTGCAGGCCTACAGCTCCAGCTGCCTTTATCATCTCCACTGAAATTTCATCTATTCCAGCAGTTTTTCCATTCTTCATCTTTCTTACTGCGATTTCAATTTCATTCATTGTAATTTCTTTATCCATTTCTTCATCAACTAATTGCCTTTCCCAGTCATCCATTGAATGACTGTCATCCGTTCTTATGTTCAGCAGCTTCTGAAAATACTCTCTCCATCTCTTTCTTATTTCTTCTGGCTTTGTTAAAATTATGCCACCTTCATCCTTCACAAATCTGGTGTTTACTTGATCTCTCTTTTTGTTTCTTAAGATACCATACAGTAATTTCTTGCTGCCCTGCATATCATCTCTCAATTTCTGTGTGAATAAGGCCCAGCTTTTCCTCTTTTCTTCCTCCACTACTTTCTTGGCCAAATACTTTGCCTCCACATATTTTCTTCTACTTTCTTCAGTCTTAGATGTTTTCCATGCTTTCCATGCCATTTTCATTTCCTTCACTTTAATCTTTACCCTATCATTCCACCAGTGTGTTTCTTTGTCTTTCACATTTCCTGATGTTCTACCACACACCTTTTCTGAACATCCAACCAGTGCTTCCTTAAATCTTTTCCATTCCTCTTCAACATTCCCCACCTCTGTCCTGGGTACCAAGGGTATTATTTCCCTTTGAAATTCTTCTTGTATGCTTTTCTCCTTCAACTTCCATACCTTAATTCTTTTCTTTCTTCTTAATTGGGGTTTTTCAATCTTTCCAACTTTCAATTTTCCTATCACAACTCTATGATCTCCACCAAAAGCTTCTTCAGGCATGGCTGTTACATCTACAAGGTTCTTCCGGTGTTCTTTCTCTATGATTATATAATCAATCATGGTCTTTGTTCGTCTGTCTCCTCAACCATACCTTGTAATCTTCTGACTGTTCTTCTTCCTAAACCAGGTGTTTCTAATAATCATTTGATTCCTCATGCAAAAATCCACCAACAACTCGCCTTCTGGATTTACATTTCCATATCCAAAGGGCCCTACAACATCTTCCTTTCCTTGTCTTTCCATTCCAACTTGTGCATTTAGATCTCCCATCAATAGTACTTCCTTATCTTCTATCTGTCTCTCCACTTCCTCTAAGAAGTCATCTAGATGTTCATCTATGCAACCAGTTTGTGGGGCATACAACTGAAATAGATCTTTCACGCCATTTTCAAACTGGAGTCTCATCATCATCATCCTATCGCTGAGGTACTTTGTATATTCCAGATATTCTTGGATTTCTCTTCTAAGTATGATGGCCACTCCATTTTTTGCTTCAGGTCCTCCGCTGTAATACAGCCTGTATCCTTCTCTCAGAGGGATCACCCCTGTACCCCTCTTCGTGGTCTCGCACAGTCCAAGTATGGCTATATCTTTTTCTATCATGAAGTCAACCAGTTCTTCTGTCTTTCCCGTCAGTGTCAGTACATTAATTGTTGCAATTTTGATGTAGTTTGGTGCTGGTTGCCCATTTTTCACAGTTCCCCCAGCACCTGAAGAGCTGCGCGTCGCTTTTAGCAGGGGACGCCCTAACCTTTTCCGAGGCACCATATCTGCTTTGTCCATATAGGCTATTGTTACGATGGGCTCGCCACACCCAAAGGAATTTTATACCTAACTGCCAGGTTCAAAATTAGGCCGCCCGTAACATGGAGACAGACGCCTTTCGTAGCCGCTCCTCTGGAGTACAGACGCTACGGGTATGCCCCTTCACCATCTCCGCCGTAGATGCCGTTGAGGTCTTCACTCGTAACCCTGAGCTGGGACCCATACCAGATGTTACACACCGGGTCAGTGTGCTCTGGGACTCACATAGGCAGGGGCGCCACTCCCTGGGTAGGGCTGCCTCCGAAGACGGTCCCTACCTGCTACCTGCACATGCTCTATGACTGAAGAAAATATAGAGGATACAAGTACCCAACAGACTCCATGATAATGAAAAAGGAAGAGATTCTTAAAATTCTAGAACAACAGTTTAAAATCCAGAGAGACTGTGGAGACATATGGACTTTTCAAAAATTGCATTATGGATACTGCACATACCACGTTCCAATGTCAGAGATCACTTAAAAACGAAACTATGGATGATGAATGCCATTCTCGCCCTTGTACAGACGAGGTCTGAGCGGTTACAGATACTTCAACATATGGATCAGACGAGACATCAGGATGGCCAAAGCCATCTTGCTTGAGGACCGATGTGCCAAAACTGAGGACCTGGATAGTCACCATGTGTTCAATCTGCACAAGAAAATTCATGAGCTGGTTTAGCACAAGCAGACTGGTTGACTGAGCTGCCTGAGAGATAGAAACAGCAACTTGATCCTGAACAAAGACATGAAGATGCAGTGATGGCTGGAGTATGTTTAAGAACTAATCGACGATCAACAGGGAAGACATGTAGTCGCGTCGTAACCACATTAATAAATATTCTAATTCTGGCATTTTCAAACTAAAATGTTCCCAATATGACAGCAATTACATCAGTTAAACAAGGAGGACGTTTTTTAAAACTCGTTATAAAGAATATGTATGCCTTTGCTGGCGAGAATATTAATATTAAAGAATATTCTATTTTTATATTTTCAAACTGTCACCAGTGGTAACAGTGGATACTAGCACGCTTTGCCACTGGGGAATGGTAATCTTAGAAGTTTTGATGAAACCTCTCTCAAACTCTCAAATACCAAACCTCAAAGAGGAAACAATGAGCACTATGCCTTTGTTCAAGTGAGAAACAGACCGACCAACCTCCACCAATTGTCCGGTTTACTAAAACCTGTCATTAACTGGGTGTAAAGAGCTTTCAGTTTGAATACTGGATTTTTGTGAAATCAATCTGTATAATATCCAAACTATAATCTCACCATTTATAATGCATGAGACTACATATTTAGGCATTTTTCATATAAAAATTATTTTTCATAACTGTGTCTCATTTCAGTTCATTTTTATGAGGGGCTGTTATGGGCTGTTATAAATTATTCTCATCTTGTGATTTTTCTCTTATATCATTGCTTTATGATGAAAATACTACAAATTAAAAAATCATTGATAAACATTTGTGTTAGTAACAGAATAACTTTACAAAGGAAAAAAAAATTAAACATATCCTCCTAATTCAATACAAAACATAATTTCATCATTAGATGGAGCAATAAAATTCTAACATGTTTCGACTTGTTTGAGCCATCTTCAGTGAAATAAGGACAGGGGGTTAAAGTAATCTACATGATACAAGCTAAAAATATACTAAAAACATAATGAAGGAACAAATAGAAAGCAAAAGAAACCTGACAGAAATATAAACAATAACAATATACAATATTTACATCACTAGAAGGAGCAATAAATAATTACAAGTTGTCCATTTCATGACCGTTGCTGTAAGCAAAACCTATCTGTGTCGGTGTGATGTAAAGGCACTAGCAAAAAAAACAAAAAACAAAACAAAAAGAAAACGCTGAAAGTAATTCAGTGAAAAAAAAAGGTTAATATAAAACATAATTGAATCCAAAAAGTGTGCTAGGCTAAGAAGAAAAGAAAAGATACAGATGGAAACGAACAATAAATGCTTATAGTGAGGTTGCGGACCTCTTAGTCTTAAAATTTTTTAGTTTGATAACAATTCAAAAACAGGACGAAAACAGTGTTGAAAATTCAGGCTGACAGTCCGTCTTTGTAGAAAAAACATCACCATGAATGGCTATGAGGGGAGCGAAAAAGCTTGAGAAACCAAGCTCGAGAGGAGACCAACGTGGTAAGTGATGGAAAAAAGCCGGTGAATTTAAATTTTTCATTTTTTATTTTTTAAATTTATTTATTTGGGAAACCAAAACAGCGAGAAGCCAAATTACAGAGTTCTGCAAAGGAAAAATATATTTACAGTGGAGTAGCACAAGGCAAATCTAATAATGATAAAAATAGAGGAAAAAATTAAAAACTAACAGAATAACAATAGAGACACAACAATTAAGAACAAAATATAAAGGCAAAAGAAACGAGGAAAACTGAAGATTGAACATAAAAGTAGAGAAAAACTTATAGCTAGGCACAGTATGATAAATACAGATACAACACATAAGTAATGGTATAGTGCAGTAAAAAATAAATAAATAAATAAATGAATATTACATTATGTACAAAAGAGAAGACAGCAATGAGAAGAGAAACAAAAAGGAATATGAAGAAAATGAACTAGGTTAAGTTACGGAAGAATCGATTAAAGGAGGCATACGAAGAAAAAAACATCCAAGTTCCTGTCAGAAGATAAAGAGTTAAGGAGGGTTGGTATGCAGATAAATAAGCTTCTCTGAATGAGAGAGAGGCGGGAATACGGAATATGAAGGGGCGGATTAGTCCTGGTTTTGCGAGTTGGAACATGTAAGGAAAAGAAAGATGCAGGTTCGGGAAAACGAAATAACCGTTAACAGCGCTATATAGGAATCTAAGGGCGGATAGCAGCACTCTCAATTTCTAGTCAATTTAGCGGTCCCGTTCTTGACGATCGTTTTCAATGTTGGCTTGGTGTGTTTGCCTTATTTTAAATGGTCGGGAAGGCAGCAACAAAATTGAGAAGCTGTGTTAGAGAAGTAACAGGTGCATGGTAAACTGTAAGTGACCATAGTGCAAACCATCAATGACGTTCCAATCTGTAGTGGAAAAACAAAGTTGTGTGAGAAACTTGGGCTGATAAGTAAAAAGTGTAAAATGGGTGTGAAGAAAATTTTTAAACTTATGGTACTTAAAAGGTGGTTGTCCTCTAGAACTAGCCTGGCCTTCTCAAAGTTAACGGTCCCGTTCATACGATCGAGTCTATTGTTGGCTCAGCTGTGTTTACAAGGATGGGAGGAGAGGAGGGGGAAGGGGGGGGAGTGCAGGGCGGGTGGGGGTGGGAAGGGGGGAGTGGTGGTAAGTTGGAGAGATGGAGGCGGGGCTTGTTCTTATTATAGCAGTTCTGACAAATATATGGAATGAATGTTTCAAGTAGAATGTTCTTTTTTTCATTGATTTCATTTAAATTGTGAGAGGGGTTCATAAATTGATCTAAATCGATGTGAATGCTCTCGAGAATGTTTAGCAAGGTGCCTTTTTGTTCGTAATGCAAGATTTTTAGATCTTTAATTATCGATGTGTATTCGTGGCTGGATGCTTTATGATGTTCACTCTTAACTGAAAAACAATTATATTTGAGAGCATTGCGATGTTCGGCGTATCTTAGGACAAAATTGCAGCCTGTTTGACCTACATGCTGGAATTACAGGACTGGCATTGAATTGTTATCAAACTAAAAAAAATTTAGACTAAGAGGCCTGCAACCTCACTATAAGCACTTATTGTTTGTTTCCGTCTGTATAATTTCTTTTCTTTTCTTTCCTTTCCTTCTTAGGCTAGCACACTTTTGGATTCAATTATGTTTTTTCTTCTTCTTCTTCTTTTATGACCACATAGGATCACTTTAGTCAGTCCGTCGTTCAGGTCTACTTGAAAGGATTGTTCGGGCTTTGCGGTCCTCCCAGTACTTCTTCAGACGCTGTGATCTTTGTGCCCTTCCGTCAGTTGAAAATTTGTTTTGTGTAAGGGTAAAGTGGAGGTTTGTATTCTTGAGTTTTGTATTCAATTTTATCTTATTTGTGGTGTCTTCTGTTGTAAGGCCTATTTCCTTCAGATCCTCTCTTACTTCTCTGATTCATTTACATCCTGGTGTGGTATTTTTTGAGACGAGATTGTGTTGTACTAGTTGTTTCAGAAGTCTTGAATCCTGCATCCTCATGATATGTCCAAAGAATCCCAATCTCCTCTTACGCATAGTATCTGTAATGGGTTCTAGCTCTTTGTACATGACTTTGTTAGGTATTAACCGCCACTGTCTATCTTTCTGGTATTTTTTGTTGATGCAGGTTCTTCCAATCCTCCTTTGAATTTTCTGAAGTCTGTCAGTCTTTGATTGTTTATTCAGGTGAAAAAGTGTTTCTGCTGCATATGTAGCTTCCGGTTTTATAACTGTGTTGTAGTGTTTTATTTTTGCATTTATTGATAGACATTTCTTTTTTGTAGATATCCCATGTTAATTTTTGTGCTTGTTCTTGTTTGGATTGAAAGTTTTTCATTTAGGTTATGTGTTATTACTTCTCCAAGATATTTAAATTGAGTTACTATTTTGATTTTATTACAATTTATGGTAACTTCTTTTAGTTGTGCTGGTTTTTGGGGCATAATTTCTGTTTTTTCAAATGATATTTTGAGGCCAATTTTATTTGCAATGTTCTGAAGTTCTGATATTTGGGTTTTTGCTTCTTTTATGTCCACTGCTAGTAATGCTCAATCGTCAGCGAAACCCAGGCAATTTGTTTTGATTTTTCGGCCAATCTTTATTTTGGGGGGACATTTTCTAAACCATTCCCTCATTACCATTTCTAGAGCACAATTAAATAATACTGGTGAGAGCCCATCTCCCTGTCATAGTCCAGTTTTAATTTCAAATGTCTCAGATGTTTCACCCCTAAACTTCACTTTTGATTTGGTGTTAGTGAGAGTCAATTTCATCATGTTTATTAATTTGGGGTGTAGTCCAAGGTGTCTTAAAATTCTGAACAGAGATTCTCTATGGATGCAATCGTAAGCTTTCTTGAAATCTACAAATGTTATCACCATATCTCTATTTCTTCTCCTGTTATAGTCTATTATCAACTTAAGACTCATGATCTGATCAGGACAGTTCCTCCAGAGTCTGAAACCTTCTTGATATTCTCCTACTTCTTTTTCAAGTTGTAAACTTATCCTATTAAGGATGATTATTGAAAATATTTTGTATGTTATGTCGAGCAGCAAGATTCCCCTGTAGTTATTAGGGTGGGTTTTGTCCCCTTTTTTGTGCAGTGGGTGAATGAGGGCTGTTGTCCAATGTTTCGGTAGTTCTTCTTTAATCCAGACAGAGACAAGCTGTTGATGGAGGGCAACTTTTGCTGATGTTCCTGCATATTTCCAAATTTCCGCAAAGGTCTGATCTTCTCCTCGCGCTTTGTAGCTTTTTAATTTATTCAGTGCTTGGTAGACTTCCTTCATTGTAGGGGGACTGATGTTCTCTGGTGGTGTTTTCATCGGGGTGTTGGTGTCCAAATGAGGGAGTTCTGTTGGTTCCTCACAAATTAAAAGCTTGTTGAAATATTTAGCCAGAATTTCTGCATTGTCTTTATTGGTATGAGCCAGCTTACCATTTTCATCCTTCATCAGTAGGGTCGGGGGTTCATATTTTTGGAGCTGCTTTCTGAAGGTTTTGTAATAGTCCCTTGATTGAGTTTTGTTGAATTGTTCTTCAATTAACTGCAGTGTGTCCTTATGATATTGTCTTTTTATTCTTCTGAAGACTTGGGTAGTTTCTTTTCTCTGTTTTATTAGATTTTGATAGGATATTTCTGTTTTTCGGGACTGATGTAATAGCCATGCCTGATGTCTTTTCTCATTCACTGTTCCACCACTGGTGTTTTTTACGTGGTTTAATTGGAGCCAGGTCTTCTGCAATTTGTTTGAGGTTGTGTACTAAGTCTTCAAGTTTATCTGTGATTTTTATTTTTTCAATTGCTTTCTGGTAATTTTTGTTGTTGATTAGCTGGGTAGGATCTATTTTTCTTTTAGTTTTAAGAGCTTGTTTTTGCTGTCTCCTCTGGGGAGTGAGTTTAATTTTAACTACGTAGTGATCTGAACCTGTGTCTATTCCTCGGAGGACTTTGACGTTATAGATCTCTTTGTGGTGGTATTTGTCCATGCAGATGTGATTCAGTTGCCATTCTCCTTTAGTGTAGTCAGGGTGTTTTGAGTTTTTGAGGTTTCCTCTTAAAACATGTAGATTTTGAGACTAAATTATGGTTTCTACACAGGTCAACTAGTCTCTCTACATTTTTATTTGTTTTCTTGTGTGCTGGCCATTTTCCGATGATGTCACAGTATTTTCTTTCTCTGCCTAGTTGAGCGTTGAAGTCGCCTATTAATAATTTTACATGGTGTTTGGGGATGTTATCTATGGTCTGGTCCAATAGGTCCCAAAATTCTTCTGTTTCCTCGTGGTCTTTTGAGGAGCTGTTTTTATCATTAGTGGGAGCATGGGCATTTATTATAGTATAGATTTTATTAGATACCGTTAAGGTGAGCATTGAGAGTCGTGGAGACTGTGATTTGAATTCTTGAACTGAGTTTATTATTTTAAGGCTGACCAAAAATCCTGTTCCAAATTGCGGGACATTCTTCATCACTCTCTTCCCGGGTATACCTTTATAAAGTCTGTACCCTTGAGATTCCAAGGCATCCTGGTCAGTGTTTCTAATTTCCTGTAATCCCATGATAAGAATTTTGTGTCGGTCCATTATGTCGGTGATCACTTTTAGTTTACCGGTTTGCATGAGTGAGTTTATATTGTGTGTAGAGAAGTATGTTATCTGCTTTGGTCTGATTCTTGATTTTGTCTCGTTCATGTATGAAGTACTGGGGTATTTCTGTGCCTCCGACTTCACAGTATCTTTTAGGTGGCAGCCTACTGTATCCGAATGCTGCCTTCTCTGAACTCTTGGTTCAGCCGGTGGAGTATTCCTTAAAAGAACTTCCATGGTTGACTGTCAAGGTGTCACCTGTGTGGGATTAGGTCCCAAACTACAACTATGGATGTGATCCAGTGAGGTGATAATGAGGCCGCTCCTCTGGAGTTCAATTATGTTTTATATTAACTTCTTTTTTTTTTACTGAATTTATCTCAGCGAGTTATTTATTGCTCCTTCTAGTGATGTAAATATTGTATATTGTTATTGTTTTTATTTCCATCATGTCTCTTTTGCTTTTCATTTGTTCCTTCATTATGTTTTTAGCACATTTTTAGCTTGTATTATGTAGATTACTGTAACCTCCCACCCTTATTTCACTGAAGATGGCTCAAACGAATCGAAACATGTTTGAATTTTATTGCTCCATCTAATGATGGAATTATGTTTTGTATTGAATTAGGAGGATACATTTAATTTTTTCCTTTGTAAAGTGAAAACCATCAATATGAAATGATTTTAATATCTTGTAAAAGTAACACTAAATCGGGAGATTGTGGGTGTCCGGCTGAATGACTGGAAACAGGCTGTGGATTATCATTTTCATTTAATATCTCTTGTCAATATGGACCATAATGAAATTCATAAGTTATGATCTCTTCAACATGTACTATGTACGTATAAAACGAACTAATAGGTTGAAAGTAGATTTTGAGAATAAACTATTTTTCACAGTCATATCAAAGTGATGTTATTTTTGACCCCATGACAATATTTATGATACAAAATTTTACAATACTGATTGAGGTTTAGGAGCAAATACTGAATATGGAATCTACAGTGAAAAAACTGGACATTATGTATTTGAGAATTAATAGCCCTTGTCACACTGCATTGCCTCTCCAGATTATGCCAAGTACTGACACCAAGTTGATAAGTAAATGATATGAAATTCTGAGCATCTTTTCTCAACTAACACTTCTTTCTATCAGAGCTAGCAGCTTTGGTAAATAATACACATATATAGGATAAGCTGCAAGCTTTAATTACTGTGTCCCCAGAGTATTATCAGTGTTTCAGAATCTAATTGGTAGATTTGGAAGTCAGACTAGCTTTTACTGTATATACAGGTAGGACCATGATGAAAAGAATAGTAGCTGCAAATAATTTTTAATCACACATAGATAAAACAGTTTATACGAACCACAAATATGAATTAACATAATACGTAATGGCCAATTCCAGGCGTCACGTGTTTACATTTGTACATTTCTTTTTAACATATATATATGAAACTTATCACCTAAACAAATTGAGATTTATGCCTAATAACGTCTACATGATAATAACTCCCACAAATTTCATTGTTATAAACCTGATGTATGCGATTTTATAGACTTTTAAACGTAGCGATCGGTGTTTACATGGGGCGGACTTTTAACTTTGCATACCTTTACGTTTTTCCAAATTCTGCGAATTGTGGTAACTTTTATTAGTAATGTTAATATATTGTTTACAAGAAGGACAAATGTACATTTTGTGAAAACAAAAACAAATGTGTAAGTTGCGTAATGTCTGCGTAATATATTTAAAAGCGATCGTTGCGTGTTACTTGACAGCGTCGTGGGATTACACACGCGAACCTGCGCTATGGCGACGACATGAGGGACTAATAAATCTTTAACTCTGCATCAGATACGATCACTGAATGATAAAATGTATGTATAACATAGCAGCAAGTAATAATAAATAAGGGGTGAGATGGCGCAGCGGTCAAACTGCTTGCAACCATCAAGAAGGACTGGGTTTGAGTCCCGATTAATGCATCTGTGATTTTCGATGTGAAAGTCAAGTTCGGTGGTTCGGATTTCATGTAAAATATGAGGTTCTGTCACTTATGATAGTGTGATTATTGGTTACGTAAAACTACAAGCTTCCTTCCTCCCAATAATAATAATAATAACAATAATAATAATAATAATAATAATAATAATAATAAAAATATATAACTACAGATACTGGTACGGACATGTGGCCTAAGTGAAGAGTTTTTATGAATTGTCACACATTTATTTAACACTAATAACAATGAATGTAAAATGAACTAAAATATTTAAAAATATCTGGACATTCAACGCCTACCGGTACGTAATTAAAAGTGAAATAATTGATAAGGAGATTCCACCTATTCAATACCAAAGAATAAGAAATGTAGTGATTTACATTCTCATTTAATAATAATTAGACCCTAGTCCAGGTCATCATCAGCCGATTAAGAACTGGAAAACAATGCATAGGATCAGTAGAAGAGGCAATATGAAAAGGAAATGAACGGGGGGTAGATACTGTAAAACTTGGAAGAAGTAAAATACAAGTCATTCAAAAGAAAAACATTGTGCAATTCTCTTAGCGGCAGCAAGGCACACACAACACTAGACAAAGTCCCACAATGATTACGAATAGCGGAGAACTGTTCAAAGCCAGTTATTTAAACACTGTCAGGCATAAAGTCACATAACAATCGAACACATACGAAGGTCCATATTCGTGTAGGAGTTGAAGACGAGCAGATTCACTGAAGCAACTTGCCAGCTCCCGGTGATCAGCGCGACACATTCAATATCAGGCACTGTGATTTCAAACGTCAAAGTAAAATGAAGAATAGCTTGACGATCCAGTTATTTTCCTTGGTTGCGGGAAAGTAAGTATATAGATAAATATAATACAATTCAATACAATTGAGTAAGTAATTGTGTTCCTATAGAATTCTTAAAACAACTACATGAATATGGACCTTCGTATGTGTTCGATTGTTATGTGACTTTATGCCTGACAGTGTTTAAATAACTGGCTTTGAACAGTTCTCTGCTATTCGTAATCATTGTGGGACTTTGCCTAGCGCTGCGTGTGCCTTGCTGCCGCTAAGAGAATTGCGCAATGTTTTTCTTTTGAATGACTTGTATTCTACTTCTTCTAAGTTTTACAGTGTCTACCCCCGTTCATTTCCTTTTCATATCCTCTTCTACTGATCCTATGCATTGTTTTCCATTTCTTAATCGGCTAATGATGACCTGGACTAGGGTCGAAACCGGTACCATTTCTAATTATTATTAAATGAGAATGTAAATCACTACATTTCTTATTCTTTGGTATTGAATAGGTGGAATCTCCTTATCAATTATTTTACTTTTAATTGTGATATTCTTCAATACGGAACAATGAAATTTTTAACTTTAAATACCGGTACGTAGCCTACAGTTTGAATGAAAGCTTGATCAGAAAAAAATATAAAATGAAAAAACAATTTATGTTCATTCTGCTTCTGGTATAGACTCATCAAAATACCATTTCCCATGAATAAAACGAGACACCGGTAATTTTCTTTCAATTTCACTTTCATTCAAAAAGCACTCGTCTTTCGTCGGTGGTTCACAAAACAGTTTAGCTTCGTCGTTGCACTAGCAAAAAGTGGTTACAAAATAAACACCATCACTTTCAGCTATGGTACAAACATAATACTTGGAATGTTTCTTTTCGCTGTATTTTCCAATGACGAAGTCTCCCACTTCAAAAGTTGTATCACGGGGTGAATTTTTGTCATCTGTTTCAATCTTGTAGTCTGGATGTAGAGAGTGTATGGTAGTTGTTTCTGAATAATAATATTTTCTTGCTGAACTATGTATTTTTTTAATGGCTCCACATAGTGAACACCATATGTTCCTGGTACTGCATAGACATCAGCGAAGCAGCTTTTTAGAAGAGGTTTACTGCTTTCAACATCTTCAGAAGGAACAAAAATAACATTTGTGTTTGCTGAATTTCTTTTCGCTACTTCCATGATATAGTGCATGTTTATAACGTCTCTTTTGGCACGTAGAGCAACAGTCAAATTACGTTTTAGTGTTCCGCCAACACCGTCAACACCACCTTTCCTGTGACCAGACACAAAAAAATTCCCAGTTACATTCATTCCAAAAGTTTCCTTAAAAAACGTTAGGTTTGCGAACATGAACCTTTACTTGAACTGGCTCGCCGCCCCGTCCGAGAAGATAAACACACTTGTGATTTCTGGTTGTTTTTCTTTGATGTCTGTTAATGCTCTGCTTAAAAATGAGTGCATGGCACATTTGTCATGCTCCATATGGTCAGACATAATCGCATATGAAGCATGATTTCCTCCCGCAAACCACGCAACAAGAGTAAATATCGTAATTTGTCGGTAATGCCAATAACAACTCTGAATTTCATCTTGTGGAAGAATAGTGAAATTCTCTGCGAAATCCACTTGCAAAACCATTGAATTTTCAGTCGTTTGTTTTTTCTCCACTTCAACATTTTGCTTTGCATTCTTTTAATAAATGTGTGTTTCATAAACAAGGGACACGAATTTACTAGTTTATCAAAACACTCTTGAACTGTGCCAGATTCTTGAATTTGGGATACGTGATTTTCATCACCACTTTGCCACTGGTACTACTCAATTTCGTCTCCAGCATTCCTGTACACATGGCTCCACGTGTCGGGGAACTCTCCGGCCGGGCGCTCGCGAGAACGTCGTAAACACGCGACGTATTGTACGGTCAGCTTCGTATGAACCCATTTGAAATTTTAAATGAATGATTTAGCAGTTTGAAAGGGTGTACAGTATTGGCTTTGCATAGCAAATTTTATATAAATTGAGCTACACACTTTTCGTGTACAGAAAATTTTATACCTTTTTTGTCACGTGTTTACACGGCCTGCAGCAATAAATTCATCGCCTTATTATACCTTATATAAACTGTTAATAACAGTGAGAAATATCAAATGAATTTAGACTGCACATAAAGGTTCAATTAACCACACAATTAAAAATTGAGACATCAATAAATGAATACAAATCATAAAATTAATAAAATTTAATGTTTTAACTATCATAACTGTCATATCTATCATTGTTGAGTTTTCTTTTAAACTTTACTTTTTTCCTTCTTGGGTTGACAATTCTCTGGAATCAGCCTAAAGAAAATTCATTTCAAAGTTACTGTGATATTTTTTTTGCTAGTTGCTTTATGTTGCACCGACACAGATAGGTCTTATGGCGACGATGGGACAGGGAAGGGCTAGGAGCGGGAGAGAAGCGGCCGTGGCCTTAATGAAGGTACAGCCCCAGCATTTGCCTGGTGTGAAAATCGAAAACCACGGAAAACCATTTTCAGGGCTGCCGACAGTGGGATTCGAACCTACTATCTCCCGAATACTGGATACCAGCCGCACTTAAGCGACTGCAGCTATCGAGCTCGGTGTTACTGTGATAAAACTGGCAAAAACTTTAATAATAATAACAACAATACTCATCATCATCATCTTCTTCTTCTTCTTCTTCTTCTTCTTCTTCTTCTTCTTGGCCGTTTCACAGTTAGGGTCAGTACTATCTGTGGGGCTTTCCCACCTTTCCTCTTGTCCAGTGCTATCTCCACTTATCCAAATGTTAAGTCTTTTTCATTTTCCAGGTTTCTTCTTCCCTCCATGCTTATACCTTCCTCCTAATGCATCCTTCTGAGTTTAGTAAATATTCAAAATACTCCTTCCACATTCCTACATACTTACCAACTTTTAGAAATCAAAAATAGGAAGATTTTTTAAATTCTTGGATTTCATCGCGTATATTGCGCCATGGTTTCAAAGGATAAAAGGACAACTGAAACCGACTTTCAACCTATTAGGTCGTGTTACGTACATTTCGTACATGTAGAAGAGATGTTAAATACAGAACAAAAATGGCCAACCGGGCACCAGTGGAATCCGAACCCACAACCTCCCGACGCAAAATCGGGAAATGGGGGAAGCTATAAAACACACACATTGCTGTAGCGAGTGGGAAATACGGTACACGAAGGTGATGGGCGATACACTTGCCAAATAAAGCATCAAATAAGTACGCTAGAAAATGAGGTTGCGTAAATTACACAAGTACACAATCATTTATCCTAAGGGAAGAGTATTGACTGTACTGGAGGTTATATTGCTCAAAAATAAGTAAAAATAAATCAGAAAATTGAAAGACAAGTTAAAAAATGGAAACTTTCCGGTAAATCGGAAGGGTTGGCAGGTAGGCAGGCTTTGAGGTTCTCTTTTTCCTGCACTTCATTTCCATGTTTATCATTATAACATCTTCCCTCATGCCTTTCCTCTTACTCTTGGCCATTCCATACAGTACTTTTTTAATTTCCTTTGCTTTTTCTTCCATCATGTTTATCCACTTTTCCATCCACTGTTTCTTGGCCTCTGTTACAACCTTTAGAGCTTTCTCCTTTTTCATCTTATATCCTTGTCTTGTCTCCGTTGTCCTCTGTTGAAATCACACTCCAAAAGCTTTATTCTCTTCTCCATCTGCCACTCTGACTCTGTCGTTCCACCACGGGGTCTCCTTGCACCTGTTCCTGTTACTAGTTCTCCCACAAACTTCCTCTGCAGCTTTTATTAATGTCCTCTTGAACCTTTCCCATTCCTCCTTTCCTGTTTTTATATCATCTGTTGGTAAATTCAACATTTATTTTTTCTCCACCAGGTATTTTTCCTTGTTTTTCTTCTCCTTCAATTTCCATATTTTGATTGGTCTCTCTTTCCGTCATTGTCCTCAGTTTCATTACCAGTCGTTCGTGGTCACAATCTAGGGCCTCTGATGATATTACTCTTACATCTGTAGCAGTCCTCTTCACTTCACAGTCGTACAGCATGTAATCCACAATGGATTTTCTCAACCAGTTACTGCCATACCAGGTTATCTTATGGTTTCATCCCTTTTTGAACCATGAGTTTCCAACCATCATCCCACTTCTTTTGCACAAATTCAGTAGCTTTTTTTCCCCTCCTTATTTCTATCTCCCCATCCTCCTGCTTCAAGTACATTCTCATATGCCTTCCCTTTCATGCCTACATGGACATTCAAGTTTCCCATTATTATGTTGTTTTGGCCATTCAACAGTCTCTCCAATTCTTCTTCAAAATTATCTTTATCCTGTTGTGTGCAGCCCATTTGTGGAGCATATACTTGTACTATTTCCCAGCTTTTAACTTTATTTTGACGTTCACCAACCTGTCACTTATCCCTTTTACTTCCTCTTTTAATCCATTTCTCACTACCACTGCTAAACCATTTCCTTTTCCTTCAACATTTCCTATACAGAACAACCAAAAACACTTACACAGCTCTCTCTTACCTTCCCTGCTCCATTTAGTCTCTGCCAGCCCTAATACATCCAGTTTTCTTCTTTCCATCCAGTCTACAACCTCTTCTACTTTTTCAGTCAATGTTTGTACGTTTAGTGCACAAATTCATAATCCTGTTCCTCTCCAGGGTCGTCATCTGTTACATCCATCCAGCTTATTGTTCCTCGTTTCCTTGAAAGTGAGTTAATATCCATCACAGATTTGCTAGGCCTGTCAGGATTCCTGTAGGGACTTCACAGCTACCATAATGGTCTCAGGGCACATGTAGTCCCCACTGTACTTCACCTCCATAGGCTATTCCCTACTTTATGACATTGCCCATCTCCCATGACACAGATGAGGGGTTGGACTTGTGGGAGATAGGAGTTCTTCCTCTTCTTCTTAAGCACTGTCCCACTTCCGTGCAGGGTCCGCTACTCTCATCTTGGAACGCTCCTTAACATGGTCATGTGCATCCTTGGGATGAAGGCCGATGATAAATTTCATATCTGCATTGAATGTGTAAATCCAACACGGTTTGACTGACCATGTGAGCACAACTGTTGACAATGGTCAGTGCAGCACAAATTACACAATTTCCTTTTTCATGCTGGTAAATCAACCAACACAAGGCTGGTGTATTTGAGCACCTTCAAATACCACCGGCCTGAGCTGGGATCGAATTACATAATCATGTGACAACTTAGTCACCTGTACTCTTTGGCTAGGTCAGTTTCCTGGCTTTCATATCAGATAGGTCCTCAGCTGAGGTCACAAGGCTGAATTGAGATGAGGTCAGAACAAAAGACAAGAACAATGTAAAAGTATTCCCTGAATGAACAAGGGCATAATTTGAGTACAATATTGATATCATCCCATTAGGATCCAATTCTCCTTTTGTGTTTGTCTTGTGTTCCTTATATTTGCGTCAAGACTGAAGATTTGTCAAAATGGTTCCTCAATGAGTGTTGATGACCACCCTACTGATGAAGCTGGGAAGGAGAAAGGAACTTATCAACGTCTGAGAAGAAATTGATGTAAAAGAACTGTTTACTTGAAGACAGCGGTTAGTGAAGATGTAGAGATTGTCCTTGTCTTTTTGTGTTTATAAGCTGTTCTGATCTCCTCTTCCCACACAGTCCTGTCATTGTGTTTGTCCTATTATGACTTCCTTTCTCTCTATACATGACATAATTTGACACTTGTTTGATCCTTTCCAATATTATTTAAGGATAAGCTCACCGGACAAAAAACTAGTCACCCGTGGAGAAATCATTTCAAGCATCATTTAATACCGTGTTACTCCGCCTCTCGACTTGATAACCGCCTGAATTCAGTTAGGAAGTGAGTCCACAAGGTTGTGCAGGTACGGCGCGTCCAGGTTAAGCCACTCGCTGAGGATTTGATCATGCAATTCAACCAAATCGAGGGGATGCTGATGTTGGCATTTTACCCGCTGTTCCAACATGTCCTACATATTTTTAAAGGGGTTCAAGTCAGGTGATTTTGCAGGCCAATTGAGATGTAATAGGGTGGAGGTTGTTCATAAAACTGGTCACATATACGTCCAGCCCAATGAACTTCGCTGTTGTCAACTTGAAAAATCAGGGTATCAATAGCATATTCATCATGCAGATGTTGACTGAAAGGCAACACCTGATCATCCAGAATGTTTAAATAAAGATGATGATTCATGTTAATGGTCACCTCAGTGAAGAGGCCCAATCCATGATACAGAAAAACACCCCCAAAAAATCACAGACCCACCTCCAGCTTAAACCTGACCTTCCACACATCCAAGATGAAATGCTTTATTTGGCCTTCGGTGCACTCGATGATGTGCGTCATTGGAATACAGGCAAAAACATGATTCGTCAGACCACATTACGGTTCGCCAGTCAGCTACTGTCCACGTTCGATGATTTCTAGTCCATTGAAGACACACATATATATGTGCCTGTGTGTGTAATAGCTTCTTGCGAGGTGACGACTCACAATGTTCATTGCATGCAGTTCCCGTCGCAATGTTCTCTTGCTAGCAGGTTGGGATGGACCTCCATTCATTGACTGAAGCAATTCCTGTTGGGTTTGGATGCGATTTTGATTCACAAGCCATGAAATGCATCTCGGGTCCCTTTTAGTCAGGATCTTTTTCCGACCACAATTCTGGCGTCGTTTATTGTGGCCACGTGTAGTACACCACTGCTTGTAGACATGTTGAATAGTCTGTTGCGAAACACCAACAAATCCAGCAACTCCACACACCATATGGCCATGGGCATGGCCAAACACGTTAACCCTTTTTGCCACCCTGTCACTTCCTTACATCTACCCATGTTGACGTACAATATCCACTTGAAACATCAATGTCACACTGTTCACTACCACCTTATGCTCACGTAGAGGCAGTGCGCATATGGTTGAGCATTGGACTGGTTTGCTGCGTCATTTGTACAGGCTTCGCGACCAATCTGTGTGCGCGCACCAGGGTGACTAATTTTTTGTCCAGTGAGCTTATATGTTATGGTTCATGGTGGAGCAAACTATCCCTGGAATAACACATAATTATGTAAAAGAAGAAACAGTTGAAGCTAAGAAAGAATATTATGAACTGGGTTTTGTACAATATGAATGTTCCCATATTTTCTAACAAAATCTCAAAAGGTTTCTGGTAACTAATACTGTATTTGGATTATTCAATCTGTGAAAAGTCAAAACTCAACAGTTGTATGTTTACTGATTGATTATTTTGTGGAAAAATGGCACTTACGATATACACCAAACGTTATCATGGCCCACAATTGCTCAATTTAACTAAGCTTCTTACATGTTATGTAACTGACATATCACAACCATTACTATCAATCACAATGAAATAAAATCCTTCATCATTTAAACAAATTAGTAAACTAATAGATATCTGTTTAGTGAAGTGAAGTTAAATGCAGAGATCCCTGGCATGCTGAATATTTTAAAATTTGTTACGAGAATAACTGCATCAATTAGATATGAAAAACCAAGTTCCTCTCATCCACTTGGCATGCTATATTTTCAAATAAATAGAACTAAAATTTTTAAATATGCACAAAGGAAGAATAGGTTATAGACAGAAGTGCACATACAGGGACTTACTACAGGGATATTATAGCTGTAGGTTACTCAATGTCTAGTATTAACAATACAAAATTTACCAATCTTAATAAGAGTATGATATAAATATTACTTACACAAACTCAGCAACAACATCATCACCCGTAAATGCCTCAGTGATGGTCATCTGCTGGCTTTCTTCATTCTCCTCATTGTCTAGGCCCTCTTCACCACCAGTCACCATATCTGGGAATTGTGTCTGCAGCAATTTAGGTTTTACAGCCAAGAATTTGTTAGGATCCACATCATCTTTTTGATTCCCAGAAGCCTCCTTTTCACCAAGACTTACTTTTGGGACAACTGGTATTGAAAGCGATCCTGGTGAAGAAGAATTATTTTTATGTCCAGATTCTTCAATCAATTGTAGATCTTCCTGAGGTCTTTTGGCTTTTGTTTTAAATTCTAATGAGGGTCCATCTACATCTACATCCTCCACCTCTTTAGCTATACGATCATCTACACTGTCATTAGTTTTAATATTTTTCAGTTCGCGTAACTTTCTTGATACTTTCTGTTTTAACTTCTGTTCCATATCATCAAATATATCATCCATATGAATGTAATTATTATCAGCTACTTTGACTGAATTAATTTTAGGGCTTGTATCCTCAGAATTTTCCTTATAATCACCATTTTCTAATTTCCTATTTGTCCCTTTCATTCTTGTGTTCTTATCCATTTCGGGGAGCATTATTACTTTATTCTTTTCTTCCATATCATTCTTTTTACCCTTTGTTAACTTAACAGGTGTAACAACCCATGAACTTGTTCCTTTCACAGATGTTACTTCCACCATTCCTACACCATCTACAACACCTGTTGCTTTAGGAGATGTCCCAATAGACTTCTTCAACGGAATCTTTTCTGAATACTTTTCCATTGCTACCAATTCTTTGGTATTCCTACTCACATTTTTCACTTTAGAACTAACTTTGACAGAAGGACTTTTCTCACCTACAATCCCTGGGCTAGGTAGAACTTGTTTAAATTTAGCTCTCTTTTTATGAAAATCTGGCACAGTATTTCCTGAAGTTCTATTACAAACTGAATCATCCGTCCTATTCAATTCCTCTTCGGTACCACTACCACTACAATTATGGTTATCAATACCCTCTTGAATGGAAGGAGGCTCACTCATATGACTTTCATTTGGATTATTCAACTCTACTGCATCATTAACAGTAGAAGGCAATGCAGATACTGCTTTAGCATCATTTTCAACATTTTTTGTGGCTTTTTTCTTCTTCTCAGCCAACTCCTTATTGTGTTTTTCCCAATATTGTCGATACCCGACAACAAAAGCTTCTAACTCAGGCTCTGCTGTGATCCATGGATTATCATTTGGGTTTTTATTTTCAGTACTGGACATGTGAGGTTCATTACCTTCATCTTCCTCCTCACTGCTATCAGTTTCCGTCTGAAGTTTCTTAGTCAAGTCTCGACTAATTGCCAGCTGTTCAGCCAGAGCTTGACGGCTCTGAAATAAGATAAGAATTATGTTTCAGTCACAAATAACTGCAGTTTACCAATCTGTATATGATGACAAAGGAAACAAGACAACTCAATCAAAAGGTATTTGCTATAACATAGGCAAAGAAGACCATGGCTTGTTAGAAAAAGGATGCTTAGAATTTAATTTAACAATATTGTGAATAGAATTTACTGCTACTACTGCTATTTGCTTTACGTCGCACCAACACAGATAGGTCTTATGGCGATGATAGGATAGGAAAGGCCTAGGAATGGGAAAGAAGCAGCCGTGGCCTTAATTAAGGTACAGCCCCAAAGTTTGCCTGGTGTGAAAATGGGAAACCACGGAAAACCATATTCAGGGCTGCCGACAGTGGGGTTCGAACCCACTATCTCCCATATTACTGGATACTGGTCGCACTTAAGCGACTGCAGCGATCAAGCTCGGTAATTTACAGAATTTAGGAACTAATCCTCTCCTTCTCACAATCAGAACACTAACATAATGAATTATCAAGGTAATAAGAAGGATTAGAGGAAGGAGGACTGTTCCAATAATTTTGCAATAAATTCTATACTTGCTGGCTCATGGTAAAATCACCTTATGAACTACAAACAATATGAGGTATACTGCTCTGAGTGAAGATGCAGAGTACATCAATGATATTCCCAGCCTGTCACAAGAGGTGACTAAAAGGGGCAATCACAACGGGCTTTCAACTCAGGAGCATAAAGTTAACGACTACAGGGCCTCTGGCCAAGTCTGCCAGTGTTTCGATTTATTTGACCTTGAGTTTGTTCCATGGAATGTTTACAGCTACCACTGCCTGGCACATAATCTTTAAAAACTCACGTTTTGAAACTAACTGTCTCATTTGGGTTAAGAGTACTTGCTTGGAAGACACACGATGTTTACTGATTTTTGAAATAATATCTGAACCAATACAGCTACACTCCTCTAATTTGGCAAAATAGGTGTTTATTTGTACCTAAGTGCAATAATTAAATTTGGTTAAAGTCGGACAAGCACTGTAGAAGTTTCAAAATTCAGTCCTAACTCCCAGAGTACCATTGCATTACATTTACATTACTTTTCTTTGCTATAAGCTACGATAGATTTCTGTCTATTCCTGCATTTTATGATATGGTATCTATCACAGAATTCTAAGCACAACTCACACACACATTTGTCATTTGGTTCGTGAGATAATTTGTTGCAGCACACCTTGTGGTGAAAACCATGGATCGCCAGTCTCGTTGTCATGTGTCGCATATCATGATTAGCTTCCATCCAGGTCCTGTCTTGCATAGCATATGTTGCATAGAAGTCCTCTGGTATGTTGTTTTTCTTCTCATGCAGATCTTTTATAAGCTGTTTGAAGCTGGTACTAGCTGGAAGTACGAGCTCGCATCTCAGATCCTCTATTAAGAAGGTCCGTCTGGTAAGCTCTTACCCTAGCCTCGATCTTACATTCTGCGGGACTCCTACTATTCTCTTCAGGTATCTAGTCTTTACTCGCTCCAATTCTTCCAGCTGTTTGTATGCGAGGTATTTTCCCACTAATTCTAGGCCATATGTCAGAACAGGTAGTATATTTAACCTAAACAGGTCCATAGCTGTGCTGATCGATACTTGTGTGATGTTTCTGATTTCATTCATAGCTCTAGTGGCCGCCACTGCTCTAGAACTTATATGCAATCTGAAACTCTTTCCCATTGTTTGGACTGTGATACCTAAATATTTAAAATTGTTAGCCCTCTTGAGTAGTTTGCCATTGCATTTTACGTTCTCTGCTTTAGTGAGTCTTCCTCCTTTCCTAAACACTACCAATTCAGTCTTCTCTTCGTTTATCTAGATGTCGTTTCTCTCCGCCCATTCACATAGTGTGTTCAGCGATACTTGCAGTTTATATCTGTTGCTGCGACAGATACAGATAAATAGATATAGTGTAATATTTATATTTGACTTTTGTGCTTGAGAGACTGGAGGGCTTTTAAGTTGCATTTAACTGGTAGGACACTGGAGAGTATGGATTCCTTCTTAACAAAGAGCAGCTTTCTGTTTTTGCCAGCAGCACACGTTAAACCACATCAAATTCCATTTTTTTTTTTTACAATTTGATTTACATCGCACAAACACAGATATGTTTTATGGCGACAACAGAACAGGAAAGGGCTAGGAGTGGGAAGGAAGCAGCCGTGACCTTAATTAAGGTACATTTGCCTGGTGTGAAAACGGGAAACCACGGAAAACCACCTTCAGGGCTGCCGACAGTCAGGTACAAACCCACTATCTCCCGAATACTGGATACTGGCCGCAGTTAAACAACTGTAGCTATCAAGCTCAGCAATTCCATTTCTTGGCCAGCAGCACAATTACCGTGTTTTTCTGTGAAACATGTCAATCAAAGTTTTAAAAAAATTGCCCGTTGACTTGAATGCTTCTCCGTTTCTTACCAGTAAGCTACTGTAATGAAAACAAAATTATTAGAAATAAACTGCACTTGATCTTACACCTCAAGTCTAGCTCACATCCTCTAATACTGATACCGTTACTCTAGACAGTCCAACGGTGTGACATTCTATCTAGTTCATGAGGTCAAAGAATACCTAAGGATTGTGCAATCCTATAAATAGCAACCTGCCTTCCATCCAAACAAGGTAAGACTGCTAGACTTTTGAACTACGTGGGAGCATGCAAGCTGCACTGTGTATTATTGGTACATTTATAATGGCGCCTGAAGATCAACCTGTCAGATACATGCAGGGATTATTATTCTCCCTAAATTTCATTTTTAAAAAATACACGCGAGTAAATATGGTACATAAAGTCATGTATAGAAAGATAGGAACACATCTGATTATGTTTTCCTATTTTTCTAACAATTGACCCCATTCATGTTCTCATCATTCTATACATGACTTAATTTGTCATTTGTTTGACTCCTCTCCATTACTTTATTTAATACACTGTACTTTTAATATACTGTATTAAATACAGTATATACATAATAAATATATAAATACAGTAAATACAGTGAGTAAATTTTACTCATCTATAACATCCCCTTTCTTTCTTCCTAATTTTCAACTTTAAAAACAGGGGAGGGTATAACAGGTGAAAATTTCACATAATATACGTTGACTTGACATGGTTTAAAATCAGAAAAATATAACATCTAGTGTCTTTAAATCAATAAGCAAAATAGTTATTTAAATCTATACCTTAAACTGTATATGCAAAATGTTACATTAGCACATTTAAACAGTTTTGTACCAGCCCACTCCTACATTACCACAGCTGGCAGGTCACATGACTGAATGCCGCGCTGCACAGATTCCATAGCTGCATAGCATTGCAATATCCAAAGCACTCCTACAAAATGGTGAAATTCAATCACTTTGTCAGTATAATCTGATGGAAGCCTTTGGCACAGCAATGTCTTTCTCAGTGAACTCAGTCCATTTTGGTGCATAAGTTTCTGACCAACCTCTACTTGCTTTAAAATCCTTCCCTGCAATATGAAGAGTTTGTTTAATTTCATGCACTTTAAACTACAACATTTCATGATTTACAACATTGCTGTTGTCTCTTGCTTCTCTGACCCAATCCAGAAATTTTATGTCCACATTTTTATATTCTCCTTTCTTCACACTGCAGAAGGAATCAATTTTTTTTGTCCTAATAATTAATCTCTCTGGTTACAAAAATAGCAAATTATACATGGCTGTAGTTCATATTTATGACTTCTCACTCCCACTTCATTTTCTGCAGCATGATCAAATATATTCAACTTGAAGAATGTCATAAAACTTGTTATCTTGCTCATTTTCACACCTGCTTGTGTACTGGACACTTCCTAACTAGACACCACCACACGGGACATGGAATTTGGAAGCTGGAAGAGCAATGAGAAATCTAGGGTGGGGGAGAGAAAGTCAAGGGAAATGCGCAAGGGGTGCAGAAGTGTGCACTATACCGTTAACTCAAATGTTTCACTTGTTGCCTGGTCACTTGAAAGATTTTTGCAATTTTTTTTTTCTTTTCCGATTCCTCTTTTCCCGATAATAGTCGAAAATTAAGGAGAGTATTTAGGGAAGTAAATATAGCATCTCTTACTTTAAAAGCAATTACCTATGGTATAAACGCATACATAATGTGAATGTAATGAGTCATAGCATGAGAAAAGGCTCAATTATTTTATTAAGCATGTCATACCTGTGGGTCATACTTTGCACGGACAGCTCGGCTGCGAGCCCACTGTCCAGTATTTCGGTGCCTAAGAGTCATACGTTCTTTGGCTCTTGTACGCTCTATCTGCTGCAACTGTTCCAAAGCTGCTTCAGGGTCGGTCTTCTGCAGTGTTTCAAAATCTTTAAGTTGTTTGCGTATTTTTTCACGTCGCAGTACACGATGATATCTAAAACGAATAAAGATTATTTAGGATAACTATATAATAACACGTTAAGTAAAATTAAATACGAAATAAGTGTGCAATTTGTTCCAATAATTTGCCTTTAGCTGTTGGGCAATCGATATAAACTCTCAGTGTAAAACACAAGAGGACAGGAGTATTGCACAGGTGTGAATAAAGAGAACATAAATGAATATCTACTCCAGTACGCAGCAGCTCTAGTGGTGCAAACAGACAAGAATACTAATACAACGGATTCTTTCAGTTGTAGAATAAATGGAAATAATATAGCAGATCTTCAAAGCAAACAAGCACTATCCAATTCTGAGAGACACATACACACACTCAAGAAACAATGAGCTAGATATATTCTTTCAAAGATGCCACTTCTTTATCCAGGAATAATGCAAAGACATTGAAAACGTTTTGGAATATGAAACACACAGAACCAACGACATAGGAAGAATTACCGTATAATCCCGAATACCACCTGCACTTTTTTCCCCAAAATACTGGTTCTAAATCTTGGGTGTGGGTCGTATTCAAGCCATTCATTCTTGTACATATTTACTACGTTTAAATGGAGTATTGAAATGTACTCAATATACCACATAAAAATGGGCATTCAGGTCTTATTGTGTTTTAGTTGCGTTCTAGAAAACAAGATCGATTTTTTTCTCAATACGGTTCTAGTGGCATGTAAAAGCGAAATGTAAGGTAATGAAATATGATAAATCAAAGAATATGGGTAAATATGCGGTAAATAAGAAAGCCGCAACTGTGGATGCTCAATCGTCATTTATTTCACAAGTGTTGCTGCCATGCTGGGTGCGCGAATAGCTGATCTCACAGGATATCATACTTTGCGAGAGTCGAGACTGTTGGTTACGGATGTCTACCTCGTTCACATTCGAGTTTCATATCTGTCCCGTGGAAGAGCTGTCTCAATAGTAAGCGATGGATTCAAAACAGCATCTGCGGTCATTTACTGTGCGTGAGAAACTTAAAGTTGTAAGTGAAGCTGAAATATACGTTGGCAGAAAGTATGATATTGATGAATCATGTATTCATGATTGGTGGAAGAAGAAAAGTACTGGCGATCACAGAGCATTCCCTGGGCGGAGTGCAGTGTTTCCAGAAATTGAAGAATGATTCCACAAATTTGTGATAGAAAAATGTGAGTTAGGATATAGTGTTTCTAGTGAAATGTGTCAACTGAAAGCACTAGAGATTTCAAAAGAACTCAAAACACAGGGTTTTACTGCAACCCGCGGATGAATCCAAAACTTTTACTGGAGAAAGGGATTGTGCATTCGGAGACGTACGTCTATTTCACGTCTCTCTGGGGCGTACGAAGAATTTTTTTTTTTTTTTTTTGCTAGGGGCTTTACGTCGCACCGACACAGATAGGTCTTATGGCGACGATGGGATAGGAAAGGCCTAGGAGTTGGAAGGAAGCGGCTGTGGCCTTAATTAAGGTACAGCCCCAGCATTTGCCTGGTGTGAAAATGGGAAACCACGGAAAACCATTTTCAGGGCTGCCGATAGTGGGATTTGAACCTACTATCTCCCGGATGCAAGCTCACAGCCGCGCACCTCTACACGCACGGCCAACTCGCCCGGTAACGGCCTTTTGGCATCACATTATTCAACTGAGGAAGTAAAATCCTTATCTGCTGTTGCAAATTGGGAATGGTGACCAGACACCTGTCTATATTTTTGAAGTGCCATTGGAAAATACAGTGGATACAAAGGGTTCTAAAAGTGTAACTATCAGAACAGGTGGTAACGAAAAGCAACAATGCACGGTAATGTTGTGCGTATTAGTGGATGGAACCAAACTCCCTCCATATGTGGTCCTGAAAAGGTAAACAGTTCCAAAAGGAAACTTGCCGTCCAGTGTTATTGTTAGAACACATGAGTTCGGCTGGATGGACAATGCGTTAGTTGAGGATTCGGTGAAGTGCGTTTGACAACGTCGCCCGGGAGCTTTGTTACAAAAATGAAACAGGCTTCTGTTGGACAATTACGGAGGACATACAACTGACACCGTAAAAGATATGATGAAGAAAGGAAAAACCGATCTTGCAATAATTTCCTTCTATTCTACAGCCGTTGGACACATGCGTGAACCGGCCTTTCAAAACTACAATGAAACAGTTGTACACCGAATGGATGTCTCATGGTGATTATGCGTCAACACTAACCGGATGAGTGAAGAGGCCTGAAGTGGGACTAAAATGCAGCTGGATCAAGATCGCATGGGCGCGCATTCCCAACAATCTAGTGTCCAAAAGCTTTAAGAAATGCGGAATTTCAAATTCAGTGGACGGTAGTGAGGACGACTATTTGCGGAAAGATGCCAGCGACGGAAGTTCCTATGGTGAAACTTCGGATGATGACAATGAATTATGAATGATCTGAGTATTGGACCAATTTTATTTATGATTTTTGTGATGATTTTATTAACTGTAAGCTGCTTGAATTTATATTTGTGGTATATTTGAAGAAAATTAAATAGGTATGTATTTGATTTTTGATTTTTTTCCGTATTTTGCCATCTCAAATTTAGGGTGCGGGTCTTATTCAGTGGCGGGTGGTATTCGGGATTATACGGTATATATCTGCCTTAACACATCTCACCAATACCTCACATTTTAACACTGAGATTGTAGTTAAAATTGAAATAATAAATAAAGAGGTTCAACTTATTCAATACAAAAGAATAAGAAATGAAGTGATTACATTCTTCTTTAATAATAAGTAGAAGTGGTACCGGTTTCGACCCTAGTCCAGGTCATCATCAGCTGATTAAAACATGAAAAACAACGCATAGGAAAAAGAAAATAAAAGATCAAGTTCACTCCGGATCAGTAGAAGAGGCGATATAAAAATGACGGGGGTAGACACTGTAAAATTCAGAAGAAGTAAAATGTAAGTCACTTAAAAGAAACAGGGCGTAATTTTCTGAACGGCAGTATGGCACACACAGTGTTAGGCAAAGTCTTATAATGTTTATTAAAAGCGGAGAACAGTTAAATGAGCTAGCTTGTATACACTGTCAGGCACAAAGTCATAACACAATCAAACACATATGAAGATCCATAATCATGCTGAAGCTGAAGATGAGTAGATCAATTGAAGTAACTTGCCAGCTCCCAGTGATCAGCGTGATATATTCAACATCAGGCACTGTGGTTTCAAACGCCAACGTAAAATGAAGAACAGCTTAATGATCCAGTATTTGCTTCGGTTGCGGGAATGTAAGTATATATAGATACATACAATATAATTCAATATAATTGAATAAGTAATTGTGATCCTGTAGAATTTTTGGAACAGTTGACGTGAATAAAACAATTGTGAAGAGAAAAAAATATAGTAAAAAGCGCAATACCGGAAACAAATGAAAACATATATGCACAGTGTGCTATTTTTTAAAATGTAAAAAATTCAGGTCGTGATTGAAGTAGTCGAAGTCGGCGCAAGGCAAGAGTTAAATTTGAATGAGAAGAACCGAAATGAAGGTGGCATTTTTTTTAATTTTTTTTTTTTTTTTTAGGTGAAGAGAAAAGATAGGAGAAATTAATATAGAGGAAGTAGGCGCAAGTAGGCTAAGTTAAGATTTGTAACTTCCTCTTACATAGTAGCCTTTCCATTTTACAACCAATATTCACGAAGAAATATACAATGTGATCACTTTAAAAAAGGAACGAAACAAAAAACTACCACCCGACATTATAACAGATTACTGTACTGTAAAATGAATTTAAAAGATATATTTAAATAACTATCAAGAGAAAAGCTGAGATAAGTGCTGAATGGGAACTTTATGTTTTAACCATAATTTTAAAATACAACCAAATTTTAATCAAATAATATGAGTAGATACCCTACTGTAATTGAATGCTTAATAAGTGTATGTCCGACCCTAGTCTCGTTTGTCTACGGGGTCAGGTTTGAAGTGAGATGAAGCTTTGTATTGAACCTTACTACAACTTATCTCTATGAAACTTCGTAGCCAGTTTTATGACTGGCTGCCCTTCCTGACGTCAAACTCTTTCAGAGAAGTTAATGAGACGACATTAATTAAGGCCACAGTCGCCTCCTTCGCACTCCTATCCCTGTCCTATTCCACTGTCGCAATAAGACCTCTGTGTTGTTGCTTACCTGTGCCAGGCTCCTCACTTTCATCTATACTATCCGACCTCCTTTGGTCAACTCTTATTCTTTTCTGAACCCAACGATATTAGAGCATTCAAGACCTAGGGGATTTTTAATTTTAACACCCTTCATGGCCCTTGTCTTTTTTGGCCGATACCTTCATTTTTCGAAGTGTTAGATCCCTTCCTACTTTTCTCTCTGATCAGTGTTATATAGAGGGATGGTTGCCTAGATGTACTTCTTCTTAAAACAATAATCACCACCATCTGTCACTGCGACGTAAAACAAGTGCAATAATAATAATAATAATAATAATAATAATAATAATAATAATAATAATAATAATAATAATAATAATAATAATAATGATAATATAGGACAGGGATAGGAGTGTAAAGGAAGTGACTGTGGCCTTAATTAATTAATAATATATCATTATTATTATTATTATTATTACTGAGCCATGAATTTGATTTCCCCTCTCAATTTATTCTATTTATTATGTCTATTTTAATGTTTACTGATTATTTTATGCATAACTATGGTATTATGTCCCCTTGTGTAATGCCCTCGGGCAAAATTAAATTATGTTCTTAAAATATGGCCCTAGGGTAAAGGAGCTTTCCGCCCTAGGAGCGATCTGCCCTATGCTTTCTCCCCTTGCTTCCCTCCCTTACCCCTGCGGATGCGCCGTGCTCTCTTACGCCGCCTGCGCGAGTCGCCTTGCGCGATTGCCTCGCTTGCCGAGGTCGGGCGGACTCGCTGTGAGCAGCTGTTCACTTCGTGCCTGGCACTCTTTCTATCTCGAGCACCGCACGGCTCCGTCGAACCCAGGACCGCTTGGGGTATGGGAGGTAAGCGTTTGACTCTTCATTGAATTGTGGACGATGGGAGGACATTTCTTTTCTTCTAAGCCCCTTGATGGGCGCTAAAGATTGGTTTAACGCCTTTTAAAGGCCAAGTTGTTTAAAACCTAGCATGTGTATATTAGCAAGTTCTCGGTCAACCATGCGTTCTGATTCCTGCAGCTTACAGCGTGCTTTCGAAAGTTTGTACCTCCTTAGTTGGTGTAAGAAATGATGGGGGGCAGAGTAATTGCTCTTTTAAGAAACATTTGAAACCATTGAATGGTCGCTAGGGGTACCTTGCGCTCCCCCTTCTTTGGTCACTTGAAGTGGCGTATTATTGATGATATATGTAAACAGAGTTATTTATTGTTTTCGAGTCCACTGTATGTTAAATGGTGAACGGGGCTGGTCCCCTGTGAATTGTTCGAGACACGTGTCAATGTAAACCTCAGGGATGTCAGCTTTTGAAACATTTAACATTTTTCCTATTCTCTTCAATGTTTGTTTTCCTTGCTTAATAAACTTTGTTATACTATTTTCCTGCCTGTTTCACTGTTTTGCCCTCTGGGTAGGTTCCATCCTTACATAGTCCAGATCCTATGAGGGCCGCACCTTCTTATGGTTAACCAGAGATAATTTACGGAACAATTATTATTATTATTATTATTATTATCCAACTAGGAAACAACACCGAAAGAAAAGTTCCAGCAGTAAAGTACTCGGAAACAAGCGAGAGCGAAACTTGGGCCATAGACACCAGGTGCACCAAGTTAGAGAGAGCCTATCATTCCTGTACAAGTATCTAAACCTCCAAGTACCTCTCCAAGAACCTAAAGCTGAAGCACTACAACTCTGTAGTAAGACCCTCTGTACTCTATGCCTGTGAGTGCCTGTTGATGAATCAAAAGGTCCCACTCAGGAAACTAGAACTTAAAGAGAGGAAGATCTTGAGGACGATACTAGGACCCATAAAAGAGGAGGACGGCACCTACAGGATCAGGCACAACAAAGAGCTCTACGAACATCAGGAAGACACAGTCACATGTATGAGGAAAAGGCGACTGACTTTCTACAGGCACATGAGCCACCTGAACCCTGCAGGCTCACCAACAGAATCCTCACAGTGACAAGTAGGAGAAAGGCTTCCAAGACCAAGTGGATCACCTCAGTAAAATCAGATCTAGAGGAACTATAGATCCCATTCGAGACCATGGAGAACCAATCTCAGTACCGACAGGCCATCCTACAGGGAGTCTTCCTACTGCCCCTCACAAGCAAGGTCCCTAGTATGCCAAAAAAAAAATTAAATTATTATTATTCAACTATTATAGGTCACTGATAGATGCCGGAATGGCAGTATTTCGTCCTGAAAATAGGTTCTTTAATTTATTGACATGAGTCTCTTAAATGCCAAATAACTGCGTCTGGATTGGATCTCACAACAATCATCAAAGAGAGCAAAAGAGAGACAAAACTCATAGAACATTAATGCAATTGCTCCCCTTTACCTTGCTTGCTTACATTAAGGAGTATGAACACAAAATATTACACAAAATTATTTATTTACATGAAATTGCTTTACTCAACTTATCTTCGCTGTAGATAACAGAACAGACAAAAATGCCAATGCTACCAGAAGCCAAGTTAGCATAATGTTGTTCTGCTGAGTATAGTAGAAAATTTCTTAAGACTGTATGATGACCTGATCCGAGATTAGTTTCCTCAATGCAGACTATACTCGCCGAAAACTCACTAATTAGCTGGCGCAACTCAGCAAGATGCCTATCATAAATGTTACAATTCCACTGTAACAGTGCCATAGTGTGGACTAAAAGGGAAAAGTGTTAGGTTATAATTAAAATCTAAGCACCAACATCAACGTCTACATACGCAGATGTGGTCCCCCCCCTTCGAGCTTTCACTCCTTCACTCTTTGCTCACAGGAGCAACAGCCGCCTTGGGCACAGTGATTGTAACAGGAGCTGATGTAGTAAATGATGAACCTGGAAGACTCTGTGCTATCTTCATGTAGTCTAGCATCTTGGAGGGAGCATTCATAGAATTGAACTTACTGCGCGCTTCCTGGTAGGAAAGACAATCCAGGGTCTTGAACTCCTGGAACTTCTTCTCACCAAGATATACCGGACAGTTCCGATCTCGGGGTGAATGAAGACCAGGGCAGTTAGTGCATCTGTAAGGAGTTGTGCACTGTTTCGCACCGCAAGCTCCTCTGCCACATGTACAACACACAGACAGTTTCGAGCTGCGAGATACCATGTGCCTCAACCTCTGGTATTGATAGCAGCGCATGGGAGGTGGGATGTACGGCCTCACATCGCAGTGATAGGTTGTTACCTTCACTTCTTCTGGTAACACTGACAATCTGAAGGAGACAATGAACACACCCGTGGCAAAGTCATCGCCGCTGACTTTGCGCGTAATGCGCCGGACATGTGTCACACCATGGTGCTTCATGTCTTCCATCAACTCATTGTCAGTGTTCAAGATGAGATTGCAGTGGAAGATAACTCCATGCAACAGATTCAAGGTCTTGTGCTGCTCCACTTTGATGGGAATATAGCCAAAGTGGTCACACTTAAGCAACTGATCAGCTTGCATGACAGTGTGCGTCATTAGCAACAAACTGCCATTGCACAGTTTTTCCAGGTCTTCCAGTTCACCGTAGACACCTTTTATGTGCCTACTAAACAAAATAGATGTTACCAGTTTGAAGTTACTCCCATCAGTTCTGGTAGCAAACAGAAACCTAGGGAAGCTGAATCTCATTCCTTCACGCTGCGCATGTTTCCAGGCGGTGAACCCCGTGAGGAATCAAAAGTTAAATACTTCGGTGGGGGGACCACCTTGGGCAGTTCGAAGACGTTTCAAAGCCATGCCCGAAATCATCCTCCCAACAGCCGAGGCAATACCCACATGGTCGTAGCAGGTATTGTCCAGGATCTGACGTTGGACGATGCCTAATACGGAATGACTGAGGCAATGAGCACTAGGACTCCCTTCCTCCAATCACCCGCAATAGCATGTACCCCACAGTGTGTACAGGGTAATAAGAATAGATTTTTTTTTTTTAATAAACAATTAATAAAAATATGTCCTTCTGGCATTCAGCTGTGGTCAGGTGGATACTACTGCATGGGTACATGGCGCTCCCACCTAAATGGTTTCTTGGGGGTCACCATAGGACTTTCGAGCGTAGTCGTACACATAAAAGGCCCATCTCCGAGCAACACGCACATCAAGAATTTTGAATCGGTTTACAACTAACCCACAAAAAAAAAAAAAAAAAACAATAAAGAGGGGACTGATGGCCACATGACCCTTTTAGTTGCCTCCTACAACAGGCAGGTATCACCTGTGAATGTATTCAGCACCATCCACAGGGGGTCCAACACATGATACCAAACCACAACCAATGTCCGTGCCTAGGTTGCTCCTTTTAGTCACCTCTTGCGACAGGCAGGGGATACCGGGGGTGTGTTCTACATCTGCGTTCCCCACTCGCTGGGTGTGAGAGCACAAGTTTTCAGTCAATTAGTCCATAGCGAAATGTCCAATGCAAAAATGTTCACAAACGCTCCTGACAGTATAAGAAATAGTCATTAAATGTAATTATCAGAAAAGTCCAGTATCATTAATGAGCCATTATAAGAAATGTCCACAGTCAGTAAATGACCATTACGAAAAATGCCCTCGGATTTTAAATATACATTAATATAAAATCTCCAGATAAGTTTCTTAAATGTAAATTAATAATAATTTAACCACAAAATGTAAGGTAAATTTGCAACAATTGCAGAAACAGCTAAATGGCCAGCACATTATAGTCATGGGAGATTTAAATGCCCATGTAGGTATGGACAGGAGGGTCTACTATAAGAATGTGCGGGACCAGAAGGTTGGGTAAAGAAGAATGACGAAGAAAATAAATTGCAGGAGTTTTGCAAGAGGAATGGGTCAATGGTAGGAAACTCATGGTATAACCTTTAGCAGTCGTGTGACTTATGTCAAGGTGATTCCAAGTGTAAACCTCAAAAGCGACCACCGGTTATTATGTAATATAGATGTTGGTTCCCATAGGGAATTAGTTGCAAGTCTGAAAGACATTAATGTACCAAAGATAAAAACCAGGAAATTGCCTAATATTAAGGTGTGGGAACTACAACAGATTGGAAAACGTACTGAATATCAGGACTATATAAGAGAACAACTGCCTACAGAAGAAGTGGAAAGTGGTGAGGTGGAGTGGACAAGATTTAAAAACACCTTGATAAAAGAAACAATAGAGGTTTGCAGGAAGACAAGTGAAAGAGTAAGGGAAAAAGAGACACCCTGGTGGAATGTAAGATCCTCAATAAAGGAAAGGAATATAGCCCGAAAAGAACAAGCTAGAGAGAAATCCAAGCCAGAACTGGTAAGGGACGAGGGAAAGATCACAGACCTCGAACAAGTTTACCAGGACAAGAAACTGAGGGTTAAAAGAGTAGTAGAAGAGGAGAAGATAAATTGCTAGGAGAATATTACTCAAAAACCAAAGACAGCAGAGGAAATATGAAACTATTGTTCAGAGTGATCCAAAAAATAAAGGAATTCAGTTGAAACCATCAAAGCAATTGAGGATCCTATGGAAACCTGGCCAGGAAAGAAGAGGACATCAGAGAGGTCCCGCGTAATTGTTTTGATCACCTATTGAACAGGACAGGAGCAGATCAGAGAACAAAAGAACCAGCTGTTGAAACCTGCACAGAGGAACCTCCCATTACATGGGCAGAAACCAAAGCAGCCCTTAAGAAGATGCTGCAAGGGAAGGGAAATCTCCAGGAATCAATGAAGTCAGCGTGGGCATGATTAAAGCAGCAGGAGTCCAGGGCTTACAGTGGCTACACAGGGTGCTCAATACAATTTGGAAGGATGACAAAATACCTACTGATTGGAGCAAGGATGTCAATATCCCCCTGTTTAAGAAAAGAAAAGAAATCACAGAAAATGCTCCAACTACTGGGGAATAACACTCCTTTCTCATGGGCTTAAGATTCTTGAGAAAATCTTACAGAGCAGATTGCGAGTCATCTTAGAGTAACAGCTTGAAGAGGAACAGTATGGCTCAGGCCTAACAGGTCCACAACAGACCTAATCTTCAGTGTCTGTATGTTAATGGAAAAATATTGGGAAAAAGGCAAAGATCTGTTTATGGTTTTCCTTGACATTGAGAAGACATATGACAGCATTGCAAAAGAGAAGATATGGTAATGCCTGAGAAAAATACCAGTAATGTGCCAGAGGGACTAGTGAGGAAAGTTCAGATGCTGTATGAGAACTGTACCAGCTGTCTGCGATTGGGTAATCGACATTCATCCTGGTTCAAGATCGAAAGTGGAGTCCAGCAAGGCAGTGCACTATTGCCATTACTGTTCATCACCACCATGAATGACATAATGAAGAACATCAAGAAAACCTCTGGTGAACTAAATGCAATGGCCTTCACTGATGATGTCATGATATGGGGAGTCATGGATGAAATTTGTAAGAACATTAAACAGAGATTGAGAAAACAGGCAATAAAAGCCATGTTGTTTTCAGATGATATAGTGATATGGGGGGAGGATGAAACGGAAGTACAAAAACAAGTAGATGTATAGAATCAAGAGATAGAAAAATTTGGGATGAAAGTAAGCACAGAGAAAAGCAAAACAATAATGATGACAAGAGGAAGGAAGGAAGGAAGGAAGGAAGGAAGGAAGGAAGGAAGGAAGAGGAAAGATAAAACTGAATGGTAAAATTCTGGAAGTGGTTAAAAGTTTCAAGTACTTAGGAAGTGTGATCACAGAAGATGGAAAGATTGCCGAGGAAATTGGAAAAAGAATACAACAAGCAAACAGCTTCTACCAGAGTGTAAGGGGTATTTTGTGAAACCAAGATGTCCTGAAGAAATGTAAGAAAGTATTATATTCAACCTATTATGAACCCATACTAACCTATGCAGGTGGATCGTGGACTACAACAAAACGAGAGGAAAGTAGAATATAGGCAGCGGAGATTAAATTCCTAAGAGGTATTGAGGGCAAGACCAGAAAGGATAGAAATGAAAAGATAATGAAAAGGACAGGAATCTTGAATCTTCAAGACAGGATAGAAACAACAAAGCTAAAGTGGTATGGGCATATGATAAGAATGGGAGAAGAGAGAGTGCCAAAAAAGCTTTTTCAGAGAAGTTAACAGGAAAGAGACCACGAGGAAGACCCCGAAAGAGGTGGACAGATTCAATGTGGGAGTGCATAGAGAAGAGAGGATGAAAACCAGATGTACTTAAAAAAGGAAAAGAGTGGTGGAGAGACAGGCAGTGATGGAGATCCTTGATTCAAAATTCGACCTGAGAAGCTGGAAGCTGGAAATGGGAAATGAAGATGATGATGATTTAAATAATGTTTGCTCAGCAGGTCATATTTAAAAGGGGCAGTTTAACAGGTTTGACACAAATGCTTTAATTTAAGTCAATTTTAAATACAGGCATGTATCTTTATTTACAGGGCTGATATTGCTAGTGATTCTGCTTCTCTAATTTGTTTCACACCTACACCTTTACTCCTTAGTCCAGTAATCAACTTCCGTGTGGTACAGTATGAAACAAATGCTTGATACAAACCAGGTTTGTTTCCACAAGTTGCACAAAAGTACACCATCGACCACCCTTTATTTTCCTATTTGAACACACTGTGCAGTCCTTTGTGTTGCTTATCTCATAGGAATAAATAAAATGTGGTTTCCCATTCAGCCTTTGAAACGTGTTGATTGACGAACGCAGACTTCTCTCGGCCAATAGTTTTTCCAACAATTTTCTCTTAATTTCTTTCACTATCAGAATTCTCAAATGCATCAATAATGTCTGAATTGCTCAAAAAGATACATTTACATTTGTTATCTACATTACCGGTAAACGCCATGATGCTCAATGAGTACGCAGAACATAAACAGAAACACTTGGTAGTTTCTTGCTAGAATTCGATAGTAGTGTTTTTTTTTTTTTTTTTTTTTTTTTTGCTAGTTGCTTTACGTCGCACCGACACAGATAGGTCTTATGGCGGACAGGAAAGACCTAGGATTGGAAGGAAGCGGCCGTGGCCTTAATTAAGGTACAACCCCAGCATTTGCCTGGTGTGAAAATGGGAAACCACGGAAAACCATCTTCAGGGCTGCCGAGATATTTTATTAACTCCTCCAAGGAGATAACACCACCATTGATATTACACAAAGAAACTTATAATTGCCATAAGATGATCGTAAATCACATGTCAGGTTCCACCCGACATTCAACCTCTGTGAGAAAAACAGAATGTTGGGGCCAGTCGACCAGTAAAGGTCCAGGAGAGCGACAAGCTATAGCAGGGACTGGACACTGAAATCAGTTGTGGACTATATGCTCTTCGACTGTGAGATGAAGAGGAGCATCATAGATGTGAAAGTAATACAATCAGTGGCCTTAGAAAGCGACCACTGAATACTGAAAGAAAGACAAAGGACAGAAGACCAGAAAAGGAAAATAAAAGTATGGAAACTGAAAGAGAAGGAAACCAAGGAGGAGTATCAAGAACAAAAAAGAAGAAATTACCAACAGACGAATCAAGGACAGGACAGGAGAGGAAGAAAGGGAAAGATTCAAAAGTACTTTGGTAAAAGCAGCAAAAACAACATGTGAAAGGACCTGCGGAAGGAAGAAATGGAAGGAGATACCATGGTAGAATGACAGAGTGAAAGAAGCAGTAGGGAAGAAAAACAAGGCCTTTCGGTCTTGGTTCCAACAAAGAACACCCAGAGGAGGTTAAAAAGGGGTTATAGGGGAGAGGAGGAAGTGGATGGGAAAGTGGACACAGATGTTGGAGGAAGATAGCAGAAGTAATCAAAAAAGTATTGTATGGAAGAAAGGGTAGGCAGAGTGAAATGGAGAGAACAGAGGATAAAAATGGTAACCAAGTGGAGAAAATGGGGGGAATTAAACTAATCAGGAAGGAATACTTTGAGGACCTCCTGAATGTGGTTGGATTAAGTGAAGAAGAAGCAGAAGAAGATCATATTAAAGAAACTGTTGACAGGTGTGAGGAGAAAATGGAGGAGTTAATGGGCAGAAGTGGAGGAAGCTGTGAGGAGCTGAATGGGAAGCAGGTACACAGTGGCTATACACGATGATGCGTGTAGAGTGGAATGAGAAAGAAGTACCAGAAGATTGGAAGAAGGGTGTAATAGTACCCATCTTTAAGAGAGGAGACAGAAGAAAATGTCAGAATTACCGTGGTACAACCCTGATGTATTACTGTGCCAAGATCTAAGAAAAAGTACTGGAAAAACGAATAAGAAAGTCAGTGAAAAAAGAATTCAGAGCAAAACAGTACGGCTTTAGACAATGATGGTCAACTATTGACCTCCTATTCACAGTGAGGTAGCTACAACAGCAGCACTACGAGTATGGGGAAGATTTGGTGATGGCCTTCGTGGACATAGAGAAGGTACATGACAGTGTTCATACAAACAAGATCGGGGAAGCTATGAGAGCAAAAGTAATAAATGAGCAGATAGTGACAAGGGTGAAAAATATGTGTGATGGAAGTGAAAGCTGTGTTAAAGTCAGGACCGAAAGAGCTGGATGGTTTAATTTAATGGTATAAAGCAGGAAAGTACCCTCTCACCTCTACTAGTTATAGTGGTGATGGATGATACAGAAGGGGAGAGAAGAATGAAAGCAGAATTGTGTGCATATGATCTACTGATATGGGGAAACCGTGAGAGTGAAGTGCAGGAACAGCTAAATGTATGGGAGGAAGTTGTGTCATCTTATGGAATGAAGTATTATTTATTTATCGTATGATAAAAGGAGGAATATCAACTACTTACAAAATATGTACAAAAATACACACATATACACACACTCCCACGTTCATAAAAATATTCACAAAACTATTTGTAGATGGTTAATCCACTCAACGGCTTCTTGTGCTAGGTTGTGAAGATCTTTCAATGAGCCTCTAAACTGTCTGAAAGGACATTCGAGCACTATATGATCCATAGTTTGTTGCTATTCACCGCAGTCGCAATGAGCAGAGGACTTCCATCTCCACTTGTTCAGTATTGCTCCACATCTTCCGTGGCCAACCCTTATCCTATTCAGCACACACCACTGTCGTTGAGATGAATGAAAGCCTGCAGGCTGCTCCCAAGAAGTTTTAATTAAGTAATGATGTGTCAGGGAGTTTTGGCTCTGCCACTGACTGTTCCATGCATCTAGTATTTTGAAGTGATTGTCATGCAGATTGATTGCTGTTCGCCACGATGGTTGTCTGGACTTTAATCGCTGCGGTAATAATACTGGACAATCTCAATGTACTGGCAACAGTGGTTGTTTTCTATTTTCTTCCAAGTGTTCAGCAATGACTGAGATCTTCTTAGGGGTGGGGGTGGAATGTTACTTAGAACCGATAGCCAGTGCGTGTTAGTAGATCGAATACATCCTGTGATGAGGCGCATTGCTTGATTGAGCTGCGTGTCAATTATTTTAGTGTGAGCCCTGTCTAACCATGTAGAACAGCAGTATTCTGCAACTGAGTATGTAAGAGCCAGAGCTGTGTATCTGATGCATTGGCACCCCAGGTGATCCCTGTTAACTTCAGTAATATGTTGTTCCAGGTTTTAATTTTAGCTGCTACATTCTTGAGAAGAATTTTGTATGTCAGTGATCTGTACAGGGTCACACCTAGGTATTTAGGGTTACTGGAGTATTCGAGAATCTCATCTCTGAAACTGCTTGTAGGATTGTAATTTGCATGTTTGTTCTGCAGATGGAAAGTTGATACAACAGTCTTTTGAGGATCCGGTCGAAGTATTCATCCAATATCTTCAGATCTGATGTTAATGTTGCTTCAGCTTTGGGGAGGCTTTGATCCTAGACTATCAAGGGCAATACCATCAGCATAAATAAATTGTTTGGACTTGGTATTTGGAAGATCATATGTGTACAAATTAAAAAGGAGTGAAGCCAGCACATATCCCTGTGGGAGCCCATCATTTGTTTTATGCACCCCACTTGTAGAGTTTTCTGAAAACACTTGAAAATACCTATTGCTCAGCATATTGCCTATTAGAGTGGTTAGTTTCCGACAAGGAAGTTTTCAGCACAAAAGAGTGAAGTCCTGGTAACTACACGAAACCAGAACCAAACGTACAATGGCATGACATTCGGAGGGAAGCAGTTGAAAAGTTCTGAAAGCTTTAAATACTGGGAAGTGTAATTGAAGAAAATGGAGGAAAGAGGATGGACGTGTGTAAGTTCCAGTATGACTTACTACCTGGACAGCATACTGTGGGAGTAAGACGCCCCTAGAACCACTAGGGAAGCGGGTGAAATATAATCCATATTAATAAATTGTAGTCAGTTTGGCGTAATCTATATATACTGTACTATACATATATATATATACATATACACAGCAGAGTCTCGTTAATCCGAACTAATTGGGACCGGAGTCTGTTCAGATTACGAAATTTTCGGATTAACCGGAAAATATTTTCTAATAATAATGTTATTGATTTTACATCCCGCTAACTACTTTCACGGTTTCCAGAGGCGCCGAGGTGCCGGGATCTTCTCCCGCAGGAGTTCTTTTACGTGCCATTAAATCTACTTACACGAGGCTGATGTATTTGAGCACCTTCAAATACCACCGGACTGAGCCAGGATCGAACCTGCCAAGTTGGGGTCAGAAGGCCAGTGCCTCAACCATGTGAGGAAAATAGTTTCTACAATACAGTACAGTACATACTGTAATTTGAAATGTCCAAAGAACTTGCCGTATGCTACGTCGAGCAACACTCCGCTGCTACGCCCACTGATGTGATGTTTATGAGACGCTGGTTTAACACTGCATCTTCGAGCAGGTTCCAATCACAACGGCAAAAGAAACTAACAGAATTTGTATAAAGACAAACGACCAGTGATGATGGCTTATGATGTGTAATTGTTTACATTATGTTACTCTAGCAAAATATGACTAATAAAATGCAAGTAAACCTTAATTCTATAATATGTTCTTTCATTTCAATAAGGAGATATTTTTTTAAAAATTGAATATTTCAGTTCGGATTGACCGGACTTTCGGATTAACGGGACTAGTGTATATATATATAAATTAAGGCATACAAATGAAAACAGACGTGAGTTAATGAGACCATTTCAGGCATCTTAGAATCTTAAAACTTGGTACCAGACAAGCTGATGACTTCAGGATCCCCAGAAAAACCTAAAATTCTCAAAATTCACTGAGGGGAGCACGCTGGGAGTTTCAAATCTGCATAAGAACACAGTCTGTGATATTTATCCAAAACAATAACCTATAGGTTTCATAGGCTTAAAAGTTTCCTGAAAGTCCTAATTTTTTTATCACCTCCCCCATATCAAGATGGCAGCAATGAAGCATCATACGCTAAATAAATAATAGCACAATCTCCCATACGAGTTAGAAAATAGAAATTTAGCAAAATTATAGCTTGCCTGTAACTGATAAAAAAAATTTATGAGATGTTTAAAAATTTTATTTTTTACCCCCGAAAAATATTGAAATATGGAGGCAATGATGGTGCAGACCTTCCTTTCAAGGTATTTGGTGGCTAAACGGTAAGTCGTATCACAAAACGGATGGCACAATCTCAGTTGAATTTGGAGTGATCTACAACTTTGGCCCTATGACTTTTTGTGGTATCTCTATCCCTTATACGTTAAATTTGGCTCTATTTCTGGATTTACGTAAATTTTGCACTTTGTACATGTATAATTGATGGTTTGATTCACTTATAGGAAAGATGGGATCATCAAAGTACACGAATATTGGCCCATCCAGTAGCCATATGTGAGCCAAATTCTATGTTTGAAGCTGTCGCATAAGTATCTAAAAAGTAATTCACTGTGTGAAAACCTTAGACAAATTTCACCCTATTCAACATTTCTAAAACAATTTTACCTTTAAGTAGATGAGATAAGAGGAATTATCATAATTTAGATGGCTAAATGAGGCCAGAGGCGTCTTTTCCTACAATCCGTTTCTCGATATGATGCACCGTTTAGCAGCAGTTATTCTGTAAATGAAGGTGAACATGCATATACTTCCGTATGTCGATCTACAATTATTCATTTCGATCTAGAAGGGGTGTGTCTGACATTGTAATTAATACTTTACAAATCAATAGTGACTGTCAGCAGCAGGGCGTCTGCTGTTGTAATCAGTACTCCCCACACCGACTTTAACGGACAGTAGGAATGGGGTCCTCCTCCAACGCCTGTGTACCATTGTAATGAATAATTTCCTTCTCGATTTGACTAGCAGAAGGCAAGGGAGCGTGCATTTTTTCAAAACTCTTTTACCCGATTCGCTTTATCATTAGGTATAGGTGCCCCTGATTATAAACAAATTTACCCATCAAAATGTGACTGACGTTACGCATAGTGAATTGCGGTAGGCAAGTGGACCTGTCATTATCATCACAACGCCGCAACTCGCACTTTACATTGGAAACAACGTCTGCGGACCTCCCTATGTTTTTTCTCGGATTAATGCCAAGAGAAATGCAATTTAAAAATTCTTATTCTCTTCATGTACAGTAATTTACTTCGATATCTGTATACAATGTAGAATACCGTAGCGAAGCACGGGTACATTTGCTAGTTAAATATAAAAACTGATGATCTGACATGAGTAATCACAACTTCTTTCAGCTCTCCTAAGTTTTTGACAATTTGCACATTCGTTAGTTTGCCAGATGGGGGATAATATAGCTTCACAATATCGTCGTCCTTTTATTCATTGTATTGGCATACAATTAACCTTCGATCTGTAACATACTTGATAAGTTTGTGGCCATTTTGAATTTGGATTTCTTTTTTTTTTTTTCAAGGTCCCCTTGGTCGTGAAATTAAAACTGTGGCCTTTGTTGAACAGCAATGAACAGAAAACAGTAAAGCAACAGAAGTCCTTGTGATATAAATTTTGTCTTGTTATCATTTAATTTTGTCTCATGTTGGGTAAACAAAAACATTTAAGAACTGAAGTGTTTATGCAATGTAAATTATTGTATGAAGCTTTCTTATTTAAAAGAATTATTATTCCATATTTAGGCCTATGAAGAAATGGATTTATGGTATTTACACTTCCTGATTTAAATTGTATTTTTCTGTAAATTATAGAAAGGGATTTGGAATTTTTATTCATGACTGGTGAGGCAGGGTGTGCCACGTGTAAGTGGCCCTTTCCTGTCATTTTGTAATATCCGCTAATATGCAATATGCGATTCCAGAAGATAATTATCATTGGCCAAACGTACAAGTGTTTTTATTGGCCGGTATATTAGAATATTTAATTGGTGAATGTGGCAAACTGGAGTGTTGCTATTGGTCATTTGTAATCACTCTATTTCCTGTTTGTGGCTCCTCGCGTGTGCGAGTCACTTTGTCCGCGTCTTTTGATTTGGAGCACTGGAGCGGACGGACGCATTGCGTCTGTCCCTCCTACGATGGGTCTTTGGCCGCCAAAGGTAGGCGCTTTGTTTTTGCCTTATGTTATTTAAAAGCATTCTCACGTTTCAGACTATTCCCACTCAATGTAAGTTCAGTAATTATGTAGAATTTCATCCTGTGTGCTGGAGTTTCCTCTAGTTTTCCACATTTTTCAAAATAGAGCATTTATACGACTTAGCGATTGTGCTAGTCCGCAACGTGTTGTTTTCGGAGGCAGACCTTCTTTTCTAAATCTAGTTGTAATTGTAAGTAACTGTAACGCTTTCTTGAATTGTGTAATTAATTTTGTTTCGTTCGAGGATGCCTCCTTTTATTCTGTAAATTCTGAACCTCTACGTCAAAGTTTGTTCGTGATCGAAGACCTTAATTGTTTCCCTTACACATCTTTCGTTTTGTATCTCAAGTATCAGTTAATCCGCAGTTCTTTTATTTGTTCATTTATAGTTGTATGTTCATTTTCTCAATAATTATTTGTCTGTTGGGTGTATTATTGTAAGTCTTTTCTTCCCCATAACGTCATACGTTCCCATGGACCTCATAAGGGCTTTCCGCACGTTCCGCTATCCTTTCTTAGTTGCCATTTTTAGACCTGTAAGTGTTCCTTTATATATGATTCAAATTTTGCATATCAGAAGATACTCGTCACGTTTCCTGGTTTTGATATGAATACACCGCCACTGCGTCATTTACCATTTCCTTTAGTCATATTATTAAGTATTATATTATGTACTATTGGTATTACTTTATTATTATTATTACTATTCTTATATTATTATTTTGCATTATTATTATTATTATTATTATTATTATTATTATTATTATTATGTGTAAGCGTAAATGTTCCCGATAACGGTTACAAAAACCACAATGAGAATTCGATAAAGTGTTGTGCAGATGTATTACACAGTGTCTCTAGTATGCTCGTCCACCGCATCATGTTGCACTTGACAGTTCTGAGTGTACAATGAGCATGTAAACACGCCTAGAACAACAGAGTCTCTCGCCAAACGTGAAGTGCGCCCTGTCATTCGATTTCTTCATGCTGAGGGGTGCAATGCCGCCGAAATCCACCGAAGAATGAGTAATGTGTACGTGAAACTTTCATAAGTGACAGCAAAATGCGGCAATGGTGCAGGAACTTTGAAGCAGGATGTACAGATGTTCATGATGCAGATGGAGAGGGAAGGAAGCGAATGTCAGCCATTGATCTTGTTCAGTGAGTGAATCAGGTCCTCGTAAGGTCAGCGGCAGCAAGCACAGGAGCAAGGACATGTTTCCTTGGTTCAGACAAGTGTAATTTTGTTTTAATTTTGACAAATTTGGTACCAGATGAAACTGAAGAACTTGATGGTTATTATTATTATTATTATTATTATTATTATTATTATTATTATTATTATTATTATTATTATTATTATTATTATTATTATTATTATTATTATTATTATCGTATGGCATTTACAAGCATAATCTGTAAAAATATACAATTAACATACACATTAAAATATAGAGGTAATTAAACTAGAATGTCCAGCTTCGACAACCAGTCCACTGCACTTGGTGTCAATTCATGCAGAGTCCGTAAACCGTCCTTAAATGCTGACAGTGGACAGCTCTCAACAACATGAAGCAATGTCTGCTTCTCAGTACCACACTCACACGCAGCACTTTCACAATATCCCCACTTTTTCATCATATATCGGCACCTGCCGTGGCCTGTTCTGAAACGGTTGAGTTTTGACCACTCATGTCGAGGAAGATCGAAACCTGGCACTTTCTTCGTTGGGTCTTTAATCAGAAAGGCGTTAGTGGGTGGACATTGTTCCCATCGCTGTCTCCATTCTGCTGTTACACTGAATTTTTCATAGGAGTGTAGATCAGTCCAGAGTGGATTCCTGGATTTTAACCTCATCACAGGTGGATCTCGTACGGCATTGAACAAAAGTGAGTTTCTGTGTGCAAAGGTCTTCTTGAGCAACTGTACTTTTGCTGCTTTTCTCCTCAGATCTGGAGGAGCAATGTTTGCTAAAACAGGCAGCCACTGAGTAGGAGTCGACCTCACTGTACCAGTAACAACTCTCATGGTTTCATTAAGCTAATGGTTAAAAATGGCTCACATGGTCGGACGAGATTAAGAAAAGAAATTCCTATTTATATGAAAGGTCTTAGAACTTTAACAGTGTAAATAAGGATTCAAGGAAAGGAGTTTTCAAGAACAGAGCAAACAGCATTTCAAATTTTAGTATATAGTGACTAAATTTTATGATTTTAATTTTTTCAAGTTTTACTAAATGAAATAGTAAGCATAAGTGGACATATCAGGCACAAAAGGGATATTTTAACGATTTCAAGATTTATGTATAATTTGTTTTATTGATGACTGTATTATACAAATGTGTCAAGTCAAAGGATTTTTGTTTGATGTTTTGCACTGCTAAGGAAGAGAGCAGCTGAACTCTTGAAACATGTACAGGAAGTAATATAATAAAATGTGAAGTATTGATAAAGCAGAAATGTGTTTCATAGATTGAATGTAAGTCAATACGGACAAGATTGAACCATCACAGTTAAAATAATCAATTCTGGATCAGATGATTTGAGAAAATCATTGGTTCACAATTTCTGTGTTGAGTGAAATGTTACCCAAAATTTCAAGGTCAGCTCTCAATACCACTGTGAGTGGGTGACTTCAGTAAAGCAAACTCTGTGCGAGATGGCTCCATAAGCTGCTGTCAGACACAAAACACAATGAGTGGGCGCCACCTTAACGTTTCCCCAGCACTACCATGCTGAAGGAGAAAATTTTTTGAACAAAACTGTCACAGGGGATGAGACATGGGTTCATTTCGAAAAGAAAGAAACAAAATAGCAATCCAAACAATGGATGTATTCTCATTCCCCGAGTAAACCAAAGAAGTGTAGTGAACATTCTCCATCTGAAAATGTATGCCTACTGTGTTCTGGGACCAAAAAGGAGTTTTGTTGGTGGAATTCGTGGAACGTGGCACGACCATCACTGAAGCCTCATACAGTGCGACTCTTCAACGTCTACGAAGGGCAATTCAGAACAAGCGCAGAGGAATATTGTCATCAGGCATTGTTAATCTTCACAATAATGCTCGGCCGCACACTTCACCTGCAACAAAGACACTCCCGCAGCAAATTCGATGGGCAGTGTTTGATCACCCACCATACAGCCCCAGATTTACCTCCCTCTGATTTTCATCTCCTTGCTCACATGAAACAGTGGCTAGGAGGACAGCATTTTGGCGCAGACAACGAGCTACAGACCTACGTATTGAAGTGGCTTGAAAGCACAGGCGGCTGCTTTCTATGACGAGGATATTGGGAAGTTGGTACCACGCTACAACAAATGTCTACGATGTCTATATCAGAGCAGCAACTATGTAGAGAAGTAGCTGGAAGGTATAGCTAAATGTTGCACATAAAAACATTTTTGATTTTCAGTGTGGTTTTTATTTCATGACCGACTGGACCTTCACAAAATTAAAACCCTCATATTAAGTTTTCTATAAAGCTCCAACTACTTGCATGATGTCTAGAAACCATTCTTTAAAATTTAGAGTGAGAAACCTTCAACTACATTATTGGTTTTGGGACCACCTTGCAACATTATTTCATATGAATTCCACAAAGGAGGTCGAAACTGTACCGGTGTACTTCTCCGATGCCCTTGTTCTTGACAGCTGGTCACATATGTATGTAACAAATATGAAACATAGACCAAAAATACAAAAGTGAAATTATTTATTTAATATTCTGACTTACGGCATTTCTGTATCATCATCATTGAATGTTCAGTCCACAGATTGATCTGCTGTCACAAAACGATGCCAAGCTGTACGGTTGTTTGCAGCCCTTTTCACTGCTATATAGTTTCCCTATTTCGGTATCTTACTGGACTTGCTTGACATATGTATATCTTGGCCTTACTCGAGGTCGCTTTCCATTAATGAACTCTTCCACAATAATTGTCATCACCTGAAAATGGCATGACGTATGGCCCCACCAAGAAAGACGTCTTTTGCTAATTAGTTCTATCCGAGATCTCTTCTGATTTACTGTGTGCAGTGCCTCAGTATTTGTCACCTTTTTTATCCATGAAACTTTAATGATCCTATGAAAACATCACAGTCCAAGGCCAGAAGATACTTTTCTTTACTGTCCATGTTTGTGAGGCATACAATAGAACAATCCAAACAAATGCATGCAGGATCCTTAGATGGAGAAGTAGACAGTTTATTGCTAGACAGAAAATTCTTCTTATGCATAAAAGCAATCTTAGCTTGAGCAATATGGCTCTACCTCTGTCCATCTTCAGTTATTTTCTGACTGAGATAGGTAAACAGGTAAATTATAATTACAGTAAAACCTCATTAATTCGAAGTCAATGGGACTAAAAAAATCAGACTTCGAATTACGTGATTTCGAATTAACCTCCAATTCGTAATTCAGAAGTGCCAACCCTTACAAAATATTCTAAGGCCCGTTAATGCATGCAGTTAACCTTGATTCACAGTTTAAACCTTTCAAATGCCATGGGAAAAAAACTAGTTCCAAAAATGTATGTGCATTTACAGTATTCAAACAATGCACTTGGATAACTCACTGACAAACATTACCTCACACAAAGAAAGAAAAAAAAGCACGATTCAAAGGCGAGGAGAAATCTATGCTGGCTCCCATGTGCAAGTGCTTTATTTACTGGATTAACTGTACTGTATGCATCTTGGATGCCTTGTACTTACAAAGAAAGTACCCGATGCCCTTAAAAGATCATGGCTAATCAAACTTTTCTATGACTCTATCCTTATACGATTTCCCGCCATGGCACTTCTCTCGTACTTAAGAAATGTAAACACTTGCCGCGTCACAAAGCATTCTAAGACCCATTAATTCATGCAATCACATTGATTCACAGTTTAAACCTTTCAAATGTCATGGAAAAAAACTATTTCTGAAATGTATCCAACAAGGTGCATTTACAATGTTCAAATAATGCATTTGGATAAATCACTGACAAACATAACCTCACACAACGAAAGAAAAAAAAATCACACAATTCAAAGACGAGGATAAATTATACTGGTTCCCCTGCGCATAAGTATTATCTTTTGGATTACTGTACTGTTTGCATTTTCAGATGCCTCATACTTGTATGGAAAGTACCCGACATCCTTAAAACACTGTGGCTTATCAAACTTTCCTATGGCGAGGAGATAAAGTTCTCGCTTCCGTGTGAATTGCAACACAGTACAATGAGCCCCACCCTTACACGATTCCTCAGCTGGCACTTTCTCCTTTAAAACCATAATACCATTTGGGCTTGGCATTAAAAGAAAGCAATGCAGTTTTATCAGCAATGACAATATTGTTCAGTGCCTACGAATAGATTATATGAGCCACGCTTTCTCGGCATAGCCAGTGTTTGTGGATTCTGTTTTTCCGCATAATGCCTGCTGCGTGATATTACGGCGTTCCTTAAAAGGCTGAATACAAAAGAATTTCGATTTCATTCAACATGGCAATTATGAAGCACACTGTAGACACACCGAAGTGAGTGTAAGTGCGGAAAGCTACCCTTCCACGCTGCGGATAAATTTTGAATTTAAATTACTCTGTAACATACTATTGTTTCAAAATGTAAAGGCAGTTTTGAATTAAACCACTGTACTTCGAATTACAAATTAAACAATTTAAATAACATGCAAAACCGTATTTCATGTTTCCGGGAAAGAGAGCTTCTTCGAATTAGGTGGGATTTTGAATTAACCGATTTTGAATTATCGAGGTTCTACTGTACTTCCTTGTCTTCAATGTATTTCTTCACTTCTTCGAGGAATTATTCTGTATCCTTTTTTTTCTTTTCTTTCCAGTTTGTGAACAGAACTGTGAACTGGAACAGATTTTGTGTTCCTGTCTCAACCTGTATCCTGGCTATGATCCTTCTGTCAATGATCTTCTTCACCTCCTCCAAATATTCCATATCATCCTTTCTAATGATCATTTACTGCATCGTGTCCTCCACTATAAAACAGCCTGTACCCTTCCTTCAGTTTTCTTCTCCCCTCTTCCTCTCCATTTAGTTTCACTAAGACCAAGGATGGCTATGTCCTTCTCTTTCATGAACTCTACCGGCTCTCTGGTCTTGTTTGTAATGGTTAGGATGTTGATCGTCCCAATTCAGATATACTGTGATACAGGTTGCCTACTTCTCACAGCTCCTGAGGAACTGCATGTCACCTCCAGGGGACGCCCTCGCATTTTCCAAGGCCACATCATATTTGCACCAATTTTTAGGTTATTATTATGATGGGTTTGCCACTCCCTGCTGCCAGCAGGTGATGAGGATGGAATGAAAGTGTGGAAAAGAGTAATACAGTGATGTTGATTAGAGGAGAATGGGATGAGAATTATAAAAAAATAAAGAGACAAAACCTTGAAATTGTGGAGCGCTTCAAGTACTTGGGAACTGAACTGATGCAGGATGCAGGGCTGGACATGGAGACCAGTGAAAAGATTAAGATTCAATAGGGAAATACATTCTAACAGAGCGTGAGAAACCTGTTGTGGAAGGAGGAAGTACCAATGAAGTGTAAAGAGGTGATGTATAAAATGTACTACTGCCCAATACTGACATATGTAGTGGAAATCTGGACAATGACAGAACAGACTGCAGAATAAAAGACAGGCAGTGAAATTAAATTTTCACAGAGTATGATAGGAAAGACAAGAAAGGACAGAGTAAGAAATGAGGATGTCTGGCTGGAAATCAGAGTGGAAAAGCTTGAAGACAGAACGGGGATAAATTTAGATGGTTTGGACATGTTAAGAGAATAGAAGAGGGAAGGATGCCAAAACAGATGAGGGAGACCCAGACAGAAGAAGGAAGGGCAAGCGGGTGACCCCGACTAAGGTGGTTGAAAACTATCAAGAATAGCATAATAATATGAAACCTGGACTGGAACACAGTTATGGAGGAACAACAGCGGTTGGATATAGGAAGATGTGCCATAAACATCCCAACTCAGCGCAAGCTGAACGAGAGATGATGACGATGATGAATGAAGTCCAAAATATCATAACGTATTTTATAGAAACAATAATTGCACTGCAAATTCATACATGTTCTACTTACTTCTTGCTTTTTATTTTCCCCTGACGTCGAGCCTTAGCTGCTTCATACGACTGCTGCAAGCGCAGTCTCGCCATCTCCTTGCGTCGTTCTGCCAGCTCCTCTAGACTTAGTGAAAACTCCTTTTCTGCTTTCTGTAATGTAAAATAAGGTGATGACTACTTCTAAGGTACACATAAGAAATATGCATATACAATGAGATAGTAGAACAATGAGTGAAATAGGAAACAGTCACTTTCTGGAATATTTTGCCAATCACCCCTCTCCCCTCCCTTCAGACTACTATTCATCTCCATCAACACCACGGCACGGCATACAAATACTGTATCCCACACTCGAGTCCTACCTCAACACAACCAACACTCTGCTTCATACTTCTTTCCTTACGTGCATCATATAATTCAGTCTCATCCAGAACTTTATCAGCTTTATGAAGACAAGTATTGTGTCACATCCAAGGCACTATGGGTAGCATTACCTTCTCCTTCCAAGCCAATCTTATCATGAGAAAAACTCAGATTTTCTCTATGCTGATCTTCTCCAACCACTTATCCAATGTAGGTTTTTGAAGAATTTTTCTCCTACAGCAGTATAACCTCCCTGATTCCTGTCCTGGCCACCTCATTCCAATTACAGTGCTAATATCATCTGAAACCTCCTTTCCTCATTTCTCTCAATGTTGACCTCCAACTTCATGATGGCAGAATTGATACATCTATGTACATCAATCCCATCAACTGCCAATTATATGTTTATCATGATAGTTACTTCCCACATCCTATTGAAAGATAAATACCATAAACCATTGTATTAAATGAATTTGCTCAATCTCTATAACTAAAGTCTACTACAACTACTAGGTGCATCAAATATAAAAAGGAATTTAAAATTAGTGGCTCTGGTAGCGAATGGAAATGGGTGGGGCTTTGAGAAGATGTTGGTGGGGACATCCGGAGTAGGGGTCTTGATGCGTCACACACCACAGAGCGACCGCTCACTTTACTACGCCATGAGCGAGCAAGAGGTACACACATCTGTTGAGCAGCGCATCATCAAAACGTTTCTGGTGAAAGAAGGCACCAAAGGTTAGGTAATCTTGAGAAGGTTCCGTGCACAGTTTGGGGACACAACTCTTTCAAAGACCCAGGTGTATGAATGACACAAACAATTTTTGACAGGAAGGGAAGAAGTAGAAAATGAGCCCCACCAAAGCCAACCACGGACAAGCATCACAGCAGACAATATTCGTGCTGTATGTGATCATATTGAAGATCGCCGCATAAATATTTCTGAAATTGCTACACTCGTAATCTTTGGAAGTGTACAAAACTGAAATGGTGTATGGATTTTAGTGCCAGGAGTGTCCAAGGACAAGTTCAGATCGCCAAATGTAGGTCTTTTGATCTGACTCCCGTAGGCGACCTGCGTGTCATGATGAGGATGAAATGATGATGAAGACGACATATACACCCAGCCCCCGTGCCACTTAAATTAACCAATTAAGGTTAAAATTCCCGACCCTGCCGGGAATCGGACCCGGGACCCCGGTGACCAAAGGCCAGCACGCTAACCATTTAGCCATGGAGCCGGACTGGAAGTGTACAAGCCATCATCAATGATGAACTCAAACTACGGAAATTGTTTGCCTTGTTGGTTCCTCGTCTCCTCCTTCAAGGTTATAAACTTCATTATTGGTTCCGTATTGAATTAAGATTACATATAAAATACAAAGGTTGTTCCACCTACTCAATATTATACAGTAATTGCAATGTATATAAACACATTACAATATGTTAACAAGGTACTAGTTTCGACCCTATATGGGTCATCATCAGCCTTACTAAGATACTTATGGATATGCCGAAGTCCTAAGACAGAATTACATTGTGGAAATGAGATTTAAAAGAATGACCCGTGTATGTGATGCGATGATGTACATATAAAATGATGTATTGATGAACTGTTATAGAAGAATTAATGTTGCGCTTGTCAGTGACAAATAAAATTTTAGAATTTACGTCAAATACAATTAGACTGTAAGAATAGTTATCATACAATTACTACAATGATGAATAAAATATGCCCTTGTTGGTGAATATCTAAAATTGCACTTTAAAAACGTAATATGCTGGTTGAATGCAAGTCCAAATGCTTCTCTTGAGTACTAGAATTCCGAGTGCGTCTTAAGATGGAAAATTAAAAGTTAAACGTTGGCATAGAGGGTATCTGTCTTGCTTGAGGTCCAATATATTTAATACAGAAGTTAAATGTCGATAAAACTATATAACATTCTTGTAATGTAATGAATTCTTGCTGTACGGAATATTCCCAATCCAAGTTGGAACCAATAGAACCTAATGATGAAAAAATTTGAATTAACGCGAGATATTTTTAAAGGACGGGAATGGCGGAGAATGAAAAGAGAAAATAACGAGTATTCACCTTGCACGCAATGTGAACAACCTTACCGGTGGAGTGCAACTTAGAGAATGAGAATGGCGTGGAATAGGAGGGGAAGAAGTTAGTGAAGGGAGGAGCAATCCAGTGAGTGATGTGCGAAGGGAGGGGCGGGGAAATGGGAAGTGGCTTAAGGCGGGTCCGGCGGGTGGGAAAATGGTGGTGTTTGTATTGGTGGAGGACCTTTCACAGACTTAAAGATTTTTGGTCTACTAACTTGTTTCTTCTGATATAGGTAATGAATAAATCAAATAAAATATTAGACTTTTCCGTTATTTCGTTAAGGTTGTAGTTAGTGTTAAAGTACTGGTCCAAATTTATATAAAAATTCTCGATTATATTAAGCAGAGGGCCCTTGTTAGCTATTTCAAGAATGTCCATGTCTAGTTCAATGTTCGAGAATTTATGATTATAATTGACCATATGTTGACCGATAGCTGAAAATTTATTATATTTGACTGCGTTGATGTGTTCCAAATATCTTATGTTAAAGCTTCTACCAGTCTGCCCTACATAAGAAATATTAGTGCAGGAGTTGCGTTTAAGCCTGTAAACACGTGATTTTGCGTACTTGTTGACCTTGTGGATGTGTGATGTGTTATGTAGAGTGTGTGTACTGTTATTATTGGTTTTGAATGCTATTTTTACGCCTTTTCTCTTGAAAATATTAGTGATCTTATGAATTTCGTTTTTGAAAGTTAAAGTAGAAAAGGATTCGTATTTAGGTAGTTCTTTTTTGTGTGTTGTTTTGGGATGAAATTTATGTTTATTGATAATACTTTCTATGAAGTGGCTACCGAAGCCGTTGAATTTTGCTATTCCACGAACAGTATTCAATTCAATGGAAAGATCTTTCTTGGTCATGGGTATGTTGAGTGCTCGCCAATGTTCAACTTTTAATTTTCCACCTGAAGATGCACTCGGAATTCTAGAACTCAACAGAAGCATTTGGACTTGCATACAACCGGCATATTACATTTTTAAAGTGCAATTTTAGATATTCACCAACAAGGGCATATTTTATTCATCATTGTAGTAATTGTATGATAACTATTCTTACAGTCTAATTGTATTTGACGTAAATCCTAAGATTTTATTTGTCACTGACAAGCGCAACATTATTTCATTTATAACAGTTCATCTATCCATCATTTTATATGTACATCATCGCATCACATACACAGTTCATTCTTTTAAATCTCATTTCCACAATGTAATTCTGTCTTAGGACTTCGGCATATCCATAAGTATCTTAGTAAGGCTGATGATGACCCATATGGGGTCGAAACGAGTACTTGTTAACATATTGTAATGTGTTTATATACATTGCAATTACTCTATAATATTGAGTAGGTGGAACAAACTTTGTATTTTATATGTCGTCTCCTTCCCCAGGCAGAAAGAAAAAAAAAAAATATATATATATATATATATATTCCGGCAGGATGTCTGTCGGAGGCATCTGAATCGCTGCGAGGAGGAAGGATATGATTTTTTACGTCGCATTGTGACTTCTGATGAAACTGGCTTTATCATTACATCCCAGAGTCAAAACAAGCAAGCGTGGAGTGGTGGGTACGAGGTCCAGGTGGCCCAGTCAAAGCCAAAACACGCCCTTCTGCTGGAAAGGTTCTTACAACTGGTTTTTGGGACTATGCAGGCATTTTGCTTGTGGATTTCTTGTATGAACAAAGGACACTGAATCCAGCCCATTACTGCCGTCTTTTGGTCGAGACAAAAGCGGCTCATCGCAACAAACATCGCCGGCAACCAATCCAAGAAGTTCTTCTCCTGCAAAAAAATGCAAGGTCACACACTGCTGTTGTAACACACGGGAAAAACTGGAGGAAATGCACTGGACACCTCTGGAACATCCTCCTTACAGTCCAGACTTGTCACCTTGTGACTACCACTTGTTTGGATCAATGAAAGAAGAACTGAGAGGAAAGCAATTTCATGATTGCACAGCGGCAGAGTACGTGCGCAACTGGCTGCACACACGGTCTTCTTTTTTTCGAGGATGGCATTAAAAAGTTGCCAATTCAGTGGCTAAAATGTGTCTCAAATTCAGGAGACTATGCGGAAAAATGAGCTGCTTGTTGTGTATTTGTTGGTAGGTTCAATAAAACTGTAAAAAATAATTCTGGACTACTACTACTACTACTACTACTACTACTACTACTACTACTACTACTACTACTACTACTACTACTACTACTGCTGCTGCTGCTACTACAGTACAACCTCATTATAATGATAGTTGATAAAATTATTCAATATACTCGTAATAACAAGTACTCACATAATCTAGTGCTAGTGCTGCAGTTTTTGTAATTGCTTCACAGATTATAAGGCACTCTATGAGACTGAAAACCAAACCAAAAACTCAGTGCTTTCGTAAAAGCACTGCTCATAAAACTCACTACAAAATGGTGACAATGTAGGTAGTTAAAAATATTATAAACAAAAACACAGCACACAGCATACAGCAAACAAATTCTCATTGTACATTTCCATTTATTTAGGAACAACCTCCTGTATTCACAGGCTGTCACTAAGTACAAGGTAAAACACATCAAATTTTCTGTACAGTGAGTGAGATGTCTAATGAGGATATCTATGGAAAGGTCATTGAAACTTTCCGTGATAACCTGAAAATCGAACTGTCCGTGGACTCCATCGATCGCTGTCATCGACTGGGACGCCAACGTAGATCGACTGTGGATGTAGTGACCGAGAGTAATCGACCTATCATAATAAAATTCCTCCGTACCACCAGCGGGATCAAGTTTGGCGCACTAAGCGACAGCTGAAAGGCTCCAAACTACTTGTAACTGAATCCCTCACTAGGCTGAGAAAGGACATTTTGAATAAGGCACGAGACACATTTGGACTGCGTAACACATACAGCCAAGACGGAATCATTCACGTACCCGGCAAGAAATTCCAAGTGAACTCACTCGCAAAATTACAATCACTAATCAGGCAATATGGTGAAAGCAACATATGAACAATGTGCATTCTGTGTAGTTTATTTATTTTTACTTTTGTGCATAGTTGTGAATGTGTGTGTGTTTGTGTGAATCAACTGGCCACTGTATGTACGAGGAAATTAAGGTAAGCCTCAGGTTTTACATTCCGTTAGCATGCTTGAGTTGAGAAGTGCTATTGAAATCTCCCTCCTTGCTCCCTCCCTCACCCCTCAGCATTCCTCTGTAGGACAGACCCCCAACACTCTCCCTCCAGAGCCCTTTCACCGGAACATACGTCTGGAAGGACACGACCTGCCACTGACCATTCCTCAACACTTTCTACTTCCTATTCTACCCATACCATTTTAGAGAAGGAACTGAAGTCATTTAATCGCGCCCTGTTGTGTGCGTATGTCAACAGCCAATCCATCGTTGCTCACCTCGACGAACTGAAGATTAAATTTGAAGACAGTCCAATTCATATCGCTGCTGTAAGCGAGAATTGGCTCCGTAGTTCGATTCCCGCAAGCATGGTTGACATATCGGGCTATGATATTCACAGGCATGATTGGACGAACAGACGAGGTGGTGGGGTCGCCTTATATTGTAAATCAATGCTCAAGAGCAAAGTTGTTCACACGTCTACTCCTGCTGTAAAAACGGCTCCTGAATATATGTTTGTAGAGGTGCTTGTCAATTCTGTAAAAGTACTTGTAGGTGTAGTATATAGGCCTCCTGACGCAGTGCGAGACTTCCATGACTTAGAAGACAGCTTACTGAGACTGCTACCATCATACGAGCACGTGATACTTTTTGGAGACTTCAACACCAATTTATTAACTCTGAACAACGACGCCTCACGACTACAAAATATTTTTAAGTCCTGTGACATGACTATATTACCCCTTAAACCCACCCACCACATCCATACTTCCACTATTTCCGCTGATACATTCATAGACCTAGTAATAACAAATAACCCTCAAAAAATCCTTCACCACGGTCAAGTATCTGTTCCTGACATATCTAAACATGACCTCATATACTTAGCATACTCTCCTCGCTTTCCGAAGTACTGAACGAAATATGTAATGTTTAGAGACTTTAAAAGGATGAATTTAATACAACTGAGACAAAAGATGCACAACTCTGCCCCTGGCTTGACATAATGATGAAGAGTGACATTGACGAGAAAGTGGATATATTTTATTCCCATTTACATGAATTGTACAACAAACATGCACCTAAGCGTTCTGTGAGAGTAACACGTCCACCCTGCCCTTGGCTGACTGCTGATGTTAAGACTATGTTGAAAGAACGAGACGCACTACACCGATGCTATAAGCAGACTCAACTAGCTGATGTACATGAGCAGTACCGTGTTCTTCGAAACCGAATTAAGCTTGTAATTTGTAATAAGAAATTTAATTATTTCCAGCATTTAAACAAAAACATTAACACTGGTTCCACATGGCGACAGCTTCGGTCACTGGGTATTGGCAAACCACATGCGAAGCATACTGATCCCGAGGTTGATGAGTTAAAAACATATTTCTCCACGGAACGTCTCACTGCTGACACAACAACAGTACAATACACCATCGACAATATATTAAGGCAACAATCCCCAGTCCGTCCTGTATTTGAATTTGGTACCGTTACAGAACATGAAGTAAGAAGGGAAGTTAATTCAATAAAATCTCACGCAACAGGACCTGATGAAATTCTCATTTCATTTGTGACTTACATAATCGACATAATACTGCCCATTTTTATGCATTTACTTAATACCTGTCTTACTTCAGGCAAAATCCCAATTAAATGGAAAGATGCACTCATTGTGCCTGTCCCAAAAATCTTTTCTGCGAGCAATACATCTGACTACCGACCTGGCTGCATCCTCACAGCACTTTCTAAGGTTCTGGAGAAGATAATGCATAAACAAATTGTTAAATACTTGGAAAAACATTCTGTACTTGATCCCTTACAGTCTGGTTTTAAGAAAGGACACAGCACTGCAACTACACTAATCAAAATCACGGATGACATTAGACGGGCTATGGACAAACAAAAACTGACTATACTTATCCTTCTAGACTTTAGCAGTGCGTTTGACACTGTAAATATAGACATATTGTAAGCTAAGTTACAAAAACTTCACATGGCTCATTCTGCTATTCAGCTCTTGGGTTCATACCTCAAAAACAGACGACAGCGAGTTGTATCAAACATGAAGACTACAGAATGGAGAACTAAGCTATCTGGCGTTCCCCAAAGGTCTATTCTTGGATCTCTTTTATTCTTAATCTATATTAATGACATTTCTTCTCATCTCAATGACTGCAATTACCATCTTTATGCCGACGATCTTCAGATATGCTCACACTTTAAGGTCCCCGACATTGACAAAGCAATCCACCATATGAACTCGACTTTAAATTCAATTAGCTCGTATGCTAAAGAGAACTACCTATTAATTAATCTGAAGAAAACACAATCAATCATAATAGGACAATCTAGACTTTTAAATACGCTAAACATCATACAACAGCCTAACCTCATGCTCTGTGGTGAAGCTATACATTTTCAAAAGTCTGTAAAAAACCTAGGCGTTGTCATGAATGACACATTAAACTGGAATGACCATATAACAAGTGTCTGCAGAAAAGTATATGCATCTCTTCACCCCCTAAAAATGAAACAATCCATTCTTTCACACAGCATGAAAATAAAACTTATTCAAACCCTCATTTTTCCAATAATTTATTACTGTGATGTCATATTAACCGATGCAACTGCAGAACAAACTATGAAACTTCAAAGGGCAATGAACTCTTGCATAAGATTTACATTTTCTTTGAAATTTAGGACACATATTTCCCCTTATTATGAGAAGCTATCCTGGCTGAAAATTGATCAACTAAGGAATCTACATACTGCGACACTAATTTTTCGACTTCTGAACGAATCTACACCTGAATACCTATCCTCACATTTTAACTTCCTCTCATCTTTCCATGGACATAATACCAGATCGACTTCTACCCTTATGATACCGGTTAATCATTCATCTGTATACAGCCACTCTTTCCAAGTGTCTGGGGCAAGGCTATGGAACACACTCCCTGTCAGTATACGTAATAGCACTTCAACAGTCTCATTTAAACGGCCTTGTCGAGATTTCCTCTTAAAAACGTGACCAGCTTGTATGAGTGTATGTGTGTATGAGTGCAAGCGTGATTTAGAACTATTGTTAGGTGAGGTAGATGTAGATAGGCTAGATAATATTAATCATTAAAAATAACAATTATAATCTGTTATAATATTACTCCATAAATTTAGGTAGCTCCTAGGGTCAGCTAATGTTATTTTACCAAAGTATGTGATTATGTACTGTACGTAGTGGTTAAGTGTAAGAGAGGGCCGTGAGCCCTAACTTTGAAATAAATAAATAAATAAATAAATAAATAAAGAAATAAAGAAATAAATAAATAAATAAATAAATAAATAAATAAATAAATAAATAAATAAATAAATAAATAAATAAATAAATAAATAAATAAATAAATAAATAAATAAATAAATAAATAAATAAATAAATAAATAAATAAATAAATAAATAAATAAATAAATAAATAAATAAATAAATAAATAAATAAATAAATAAATAAATAAATAAATAAATAAATAAATAAATAAATAAATAAATAAATAAATAAATAAATAAATAAATAAATAAATAAATAAATAAATAAATAAATAAATAAATAAATAAATAAATAAATAAATAAATAAATAAATAAATAAATAAATAAATAAATAAATAAATAAATAAATAAATAAATAAATAAATAAATAAATAAATAAATAAATAAATAAATAAATAAATAAATAAATAAATAAATAAATAAATAAATAAATAAATAAATAAATAAATAAATAAATAAATAAATAAATAAATAAATAAATATTAATTGAAGAAAACTCTCAATTATAAAGGAACAGTATTTTTATTTTTTATTTTCAAAATCTTCCTCCACTTGGAGGCTGCCAAAGAAAAAGAATACACAAACAATCATTCAAAAATAAAATTAGATTATGTCTCAGTCTGGTGAGTATAAGTGATGTATCTGAGTATCATAAGAGAACCCCTGAGCGCTTTTAGCCCCCAGTTGATGAACTCCATAGTACTGATGTTAAAGGTCTTCATCAGTTCTATCGTCTTCTTAGGAACTGTCCCTCTCGCACCGATCATGAGACCCGTCACTTCTATGTCATCCAGTTCGTACTTATTATAATACGGCACTGTAGGCAGGTAGATAGACTTCTTTTCACGGTGTACTTCATCTGGTTGGTCGGGGTGTGTTTCAAATCTTACTGTGGGGTCTAATATATTTCCTTTCTTCCCTTTGATGGTGATCATATCAATCCTTCTCGTGCTGCCATTTACTCCAATGCCATGGACTTCCTCATGCACTTGAAATCCTTTCTCACGGAGCGTCTGTGCTATGGATGACCTGATGTTGTGATGTCTAGTGTTTCGAAGAGCTTCACCGAAGGCGCAGGAACCCAAGACGTGAGGTAATGTTTCAGTCTCACTACATCTTCTGCAGCAGTTCCCACATCAAGGGACCTTCCTGGTACAGCTCTTACAGGTGCAACATTATATGCCATTTTCAGCACATCTCTCCACTCCGTGCTAGAAAGGCCATCATGATTTCTAATCCAGCGGTTCGCAGGAGGGAACTCCTTGTACAGACACACTCCCTGACCTTTACTTCTCAACTGGCACCCTTTTTCAAATTCAGATTCTCATAATTTATTTCTGAGTTTCTTAGTGTCATACTCACCGTGCCTGTTCTTCATATCCTCAATTTTACCATTTACGTTTAATTCAGTTAAACATCTGTTAATTTCTTCATCTAGGTTTCTGGTGGCTTCAATATATTGGTTCTTCTCCCGTTTCGAATGTTGCAGCTGTTTATATTCTGAATCAAGGCTTCCCAGCTTGCTCTAAAAACACCTAACCCTTTGTACCATTTATCTGAGTAAATCATAGAATGCGGAGTGTCAGTAGGAAGGGATAAGATCTCCTTTAGTGTACTCTTAATGAGTTTATCAGCATCTTCCAAAAATCGCCATGGTATTTTACCTGCAGGAACGCACAGGAACTGGTAAGTCAACATAGGGCAGATTGAAGAATTTAGAATTGAAAATTTCTGATCCGGATGAAGCCAGGGACAGGATGATAACGAGGTGAGTTTCTGCTGATGGAGTGTCATTGACTTCTTGGAATCAAATAACATAGTATCTGCATAATTTACCCCTAAGTATTTGACACATTCGTTTCTCGAAATACATTTAATCTCCATACCTTCTTCGACTGTAATGAGCCTTTCATTTATTTCTCCTCTACTGACAATAACTTCAGATTTTTCAGGGTTTATTGTTAGACAAAGTTCACGAAACCTTTGTAAAGCTAGTTTCGTCAGTTCTATTGCAGAGTCTCAGTTTTTTCTTACAATAACCGTATCATCTGCGAAGCCTAATATTGTCAAAGGTTTCAGTCCATTGGCAAGAGAATAACCATGCATGTCACACAGTTCTTTTTCGCCAATTTCTCGAAAAATGTGATCTGTTGTGAGATTGTATAAAACTGGCGGCAATGAAGGATCTGATCTGGTGGTGTTGCATGTTTCTTAGGAGCTCCCCACATGTGCAGAATCCCAGGACACGACCAAGAGTTTCTTTCTCTCCGTGGCAATGCTGACAGAGGTTGTTGTCCAGGGATCTGCCTGGCACCGAACACACCGCAGAAACATTAGCAGTCATCTTTATAACCTCTCTCCACTCCACCGCAAAAAGGACTCGGAGTACAACTTTACAAAGAGTACACACCAGCAAAATCTTGGGTAGTGAACACCGGGAGGTGAATTCAAGTTCTCGTAGCTCTTGACGGATCTTCTTAGTAACATACAGGCCGTTCTTGGCAGTTATTTTCCGAGTATCAGCATTTGTTAATTTTAGACATTCTATACATTCCCGACTCTCCGCGTAAGAAACTCTCAAAGTGACACCGAGTAGATTTTTAACCTTAAGCAAGATGTTGCAGGCATTAATGCATTGTAGGTAAACTTCCCACGAGGTTTTAAAAAAGCGAGTCCTTTGTATTTCTTTTAGGTGTACATCATGCCATCTGGAGTATCCGTTGGCAAATGCAATATCTCCTTTGTTGCACTTTTAATAATTTTATTGCTATCGGACAAACAATTCTGTGCGATTTTCTTAAAACTGCATGTCAGGAAAGTGTATATCAGGCTGGGACAGGTTGAGGAATTCAGTACTATAAGCTTTTGGTCTTCCTTAAGCAGTGGCAACGATGTTAGAAATTGGAGCTTATTGTGAAGGTTTTTCATTACAGCAGTCTTGTCGAACACTAGAGTATCCCTGAAGGTTCGCCATCTCCAATTAAGTCAATTCTACAGTCTTCCTCCACGGATAGCGAACCTTGCTTCAACTCGCCTCAGATTACACATATCCCTGTACACTTCTGAGGATTGATATCAAGACCAATTTCTTCGAACCTCCTGTGGGCTAGTCAAGATCTAAAGCAGCTTCTTTGTTCTTCCCAATGATGATTGTGTCGTCGGCAAAGCCTATTATGGTTATAGGTGGTAGTTTGGGTGACAGAGATGCCCCGTAATGCCGCGAGAGTCTATCTTCGCTTAACTCGTCTAAGGTATGATCTAAGGCTAGGTTATAGAAGGCTGGTGATAATGGAGATCCCTTCTGCATTTTGATTTGAGTGACATTCCCAGTCTGAAGGTTGGAAATTATGTCCATGAGTTTTCAAGGTATTCCTTCGGATTGTAGAGTTTTTAGAAGGTGACTGTGACCGATATTGTCAAAAGCCTTTCTAATATCCAAAAAATTACCATGATGTCTTCTTTCCTCTGTTTAGCAGATTTTAACAAAGTGTCAAGAATGGAAGTATTTATAACGGTGCCTGGAGTTGAACAGAATCCTAGCTGGTGTTCATTATAGTGGATACAGCAAATTATTTCCATTGGATTTCTGATTGCAATTTTAGCAACTAAGCTGAATGCATATGCAAGTTTAGCACATGATGATCCTCATTACCCCCTCCTACCTCCTGTTATTATTTCATCCAATCTCTTCAGGACAAGCGCACATCAGATAAACCATTAGAATAATGACAGAATATCTCCCTCACTCATAAAGATACTTACAAAATCTTATGCAAACAATTAACCCACGCAAACAGTGAACAAAATACAATTTTTTTTAAAAATCTCTGATAATGGCTATCTGATTTGTCAGTAATTGTCTTAGTAGCTTGTGAAGAATATCACTTGAAGTCGTGAAATTTTCGCAAGTCATCTGTAGTTACGTCAGTTACCTGATACACATTGTTTATAACATCCAAGACTTCCAATACTGCCGTGTCCAATGTGAGCATTACAGACTCCATCTCCTTTATTTTCATCAACTAAGCTAGACATGTCTATGAACATCAACATGATCGTTTAAATTATGTGAATTACGCAAAACTTTTGCTGCCTGCTTTGGGTTCTTCAAGTTAAATGAAACCTCAGTTCTGTTTCAGCCTTGCCCGGCTGCACGTTCTTAAACACTGCATGCCTGAAACATGCTGTCACACGTTCAGGTTTCATTTACTCCCAGCTCCCCCGATTGCATCCTCCTTTTACCAAGACCTTTATTCTTTGAAGTGTAGCACCTTTTTTCCCTTCTCATGACAATGATGATGATGATGATGATGATGATGATGATGATGATGATGATGATGATGATGATTATTATTATTATTATTATTATTATTATTATTATTATTATTATTATTATTATTATTATTATTATTATTAATGTTGTTAAAGAGAGAATGGTTGCCCGGCTGGACTTTCTCTTAAAGCAATAATCACCACCACTACAACTTAAATGCATTTTACTTCTCTTCCCTCCCTTGCATGGGTCTTCTCATGCTGTAAGACTTTTTTTTTACAATTGGCTTCAGTATCCCTAAACTGCCCAAATAGATTTGGCATTCGACTGTCGTTTAGTTACCAGGTTGTACAAACAGCATCAAGTATCATCTATGGCAATTATGTTAAAAATTATCTTGATCAGCCATACTGATCGGATTGTGAGAAGTAATAATTCTTGATTCTTTGTTTTCAGAAGACATCTTTGGAACCAACATTTGAGATATGCAATGTGTATTCAAATGTTTGTGAAGAACTGTGTGAACACTTCCCACTGAAATTCCAACCTCTGTTGTTATCTCCTCAATACTATTTCTTCAGTCACCTCTCACAACAAAGTGTACACGCTCAATGCTTGCTACATTTATCACAGTTGATGGTTGGCTGTTCCACAGGTCATCAGTGCATCCCCATCAACTGAGGCGAGCTGTGGGTGCCAGCCCTACTGCCATTCTTAACACCTCTGGCAGTACTGGGAATCGAACCCAGACCTCTGAGGATGGCAACTAATGGTGCTAACTATTACACTATAAAGGCAAACTCATTTAAAAGAACAACACTGTTGTGCAAGAATGGAAATAATGTCTACTGAATAGCTCGTAAGAACACAATAATAAGAAGGTGTTTGTTATACACACATGATATTACAGCACAGAACAAATTATATTAAAATTATCTTCTTGATATTAACCAGTAATTGTACTTTTATTCTATCTGGAAACTCTTCTCCGTATGAATATCTTCTCATATCAATCCTTTGTAACGAAAATTATTCGCTACAATGTTTATAACTAAAAATTAACTTTCACACAAATTTAGAAGCCTACAATACACCCCAAATTTTTTTAAACTAGTAATAGGTATGTTATTCCTAGCACTGCACCTCCAATCTACATCTGAAATCCTTTTCTTACTTTTTCATTCTTTACCAGTCAAAGGTTTATTTTAAAACTTATATCTTTCTCCTTTCAACATTTCCCTGGAAGTACCTACATCCATAAAAATACAGGGTGCAGCATAAGTAAGTTTAATGTCCGGCTCCATGGCTAAATGGTTAGAGTGCAGGCCTTTGGTTCAGAGGGTCCCTGGTTCGACTCCCGGCTGGGTCGGGGATTTTAACCTTCTTTGGTTAATTACAATGGTTCGGGGGCTGGGGGTGTGTGCCATCTTCAGCATTAGAATTCATAACAGGTAGGGCCCCATCCTCACAGACACGCAGGTGGCCTATACGGCATCAACTGCACCAGGCCTCTTCGGAGGCTACATGCCATGAAATAAGTAGCTTTAATGATTTATACAAAATACTGTAATTACCCTATAGAAATCCTGTTCAAAGTGGCCTCTATTGTTATCTAGACATTTAACACATTGTTTAAATACTGATTTACATATCTTGTCACACAACCTCCCATTCTTACCAAAAATGTTTTCAAATTTCTCTTCAATCAAATGCATTACATGCTGTAGGTTTAACGGTTTTGTAGCAAAAACTTTTTTCTTCAATATCCCCCATATTGAAAAATCACATGGTGTGAGATAGGGTGATCTCAGAGGCTAATCAATTTTACCCCACCTTCCTATCCATTTCTCAAAATTCTCACCTAAAAATGCTTTTTTGCTAGGGGCTTTACGTCGCACCGACACAGAGAGGTCTTATGGCAACGATGGGATAGGAAAGGCCTAGAAGTTGGAAGGAAGCGGCCGTGGCCTTAATTAAGGTACAGCCCCAGCATTTGCCTGGTGTGAAAATGGGAAACCACGGAAAACCATACCTAAAAATGAATGGACATTTAATTCATAGCGCAGTGGAGCACAGTCTTGCTGCCAAATGAGGTTGTTTCATACTGCTTCAAGTACAGGCATACTGTCTGGTTCAGTCATAACTTCTCTTAATATTTCAAGATACTGGAGCATTTAACACTTCCTCAATAACAAATCATGGATTTTCAGAAAACAAATACATGCAGTTGTGTTTTTAACCCTTCCATTTAACTTAAAACTTGGCTTCATCAGATCACAGAATTGTTTCGTAAAAGTTAGGATCACTTTCACTGCAGATCAAATACCACCAACAGAATTCACGTCCTCGATCAGGATCATCCTCATTTAGGGTGTATAGTAATGTAGGCTTATAAGGCTTTAGATGTAATGTTTTTAACATTCTCCTTAAACTTATGTCAGAAAATTGTAGCTCCTTAGAAGCTCTTCTTGCAGATTTCTTGGGTGATTGAACGAATGCCTCCGCAACGAGCTACAGATTTTCTTCAGTAGTTACTGATTTTGAACGTCCAATATGTGGTAAGTCAGTACAGCTGTCACCTCTAAGATTCCATTTAATTTATAGATAACTTGTCTACATGGTGGCTGTGTGTGCGGGAACTTTTCAACAAAAGATCGTCTTACATCTTCATAATTTCTATCCAATTTCCATCACATTTGTATAGCAAACACACGCTGTTCTTTACCAGGCTCGATAGCTGCAGTCGCTTAAGTGCAGCCAGTATCCAGTATTCGGGAGATAGTAGGTTCGAACCCCACTATCGGCAGCCCTGAAAATGGTTTTCCGTGGTTTCCCATTTTCACACCAGGCAAATGCTGGGGCTGTACCTTAATTAAGGCCACGTCCGCTTCCTTCCCACTCCTAGCCCTTCCTTGTCCCATCGTCGCCATAAGACCTATCTGTATGGGTGCGACGTAAAGCAACTAGCAAAAAAAAAAAAATTAGACAATTTTCTATTCATAATGTAAACATTTCATGCTAACAATGAATAACAACGAATGCATAAATGAGGCCAAGTCTCAGATAGTCACTTGTTAATAACAAATCAGTCCTGCCAGCCTTCTTTACACAAATTACTCTGTGCATAGGATTCATGGTTACTACAGCAATTAGTGAAAATATAACCATCAACAAACTATGCAGCGGTTGAATGACTTATGCCGCACCCTGTACATCCACCATATAACCAGTAATCATACTTTTACTGTACTTGCTACTACTTACCTCTTTGTCTTCTTGAGCACATTTACTCTGGTTGAGAATCTCTGCTACCTGAGCTTCCAGGGGTGACTGAGTCTGTAATGTTAAACCTCTTTTAAGTATACAGGCAGGAAATCTTTACAGGGAAAGTGTAAGTTATGAAGAAAACCAAGCAGTGACACAGCACGTAATGAAGCATACATGGCACTAGTCTGCTGGGCTAGGAGCACAGTATAATGGGTAGAAAGAAAATAAAGGAAAGTAATATGGAACATTTTCTGCACAAGAGAGTTGACCAATGGACATTTTTGGAATACTTGAAGACAACTGGGTGTGAATACATTAATTATAATGTTGTTTGTTTGATGGTTATTCTAATAGCTATCTTATCAGATGCTGAGGTGTAATAATTTTGTTTCACAGGAGTTCTTTAATTGGGACAGCCAAATTTAAGGGGTCGATAGCCATCTTCAGAAACCACACCCAATGGCCTTAACAGCCACCTTGAAACTACTCTGTTTTCATTTAACTTTCAGGAAGATTTAAAAAAAAAAAAAAAAACTTCCTTGCGGCAGCCTCCAAATATTGTAGGAAGATATCTAATATATATAGCAAATTGCCACACCCTCAAATAATACAAACCTCAGAGAGGATGGGGCGTGAATATGAGGAAGAATTTTATAGCGAACTAGCCGTTGGAAAAATGCCATGTGTAGCTGTTAGGTCTGCCTTGACAATATTTATTCTAAACCCTTTAATTTACAATTAAATTAATACATTATGCACATAAAGGAAAATATATGGATGCCCTAGAGAAATTAGAAATTTAGTTGGCACAGAAAAAAAATTTTGACAATAATTTAAATGAAAACATAGGTGAAGAAAATCCTTTGTTCATGTTAGCAAATCGATATGTGAAAGGAAGATAAAGAAAAGAAAGACACCATTAACCCTAGCCACTAAAACCCCCACATTCTTTACAGCCTTCAAGGTTAGGCGTTCATTCCCCTCCCTTATCCGCTAGTGGCTCGAGTCGCTTCAGGCTTAGATCAACATCTGCTGTTAGTTTCATATCTGGCTAGAGAGTGAGAGCCCTGGGACATTATGTAAGTTCAATCACATTATTCCACATAATGGTATTCAGCATCAGGTTTTGAATTTATTAGTCTAATCGGATTTTCTTCTTATTTTAGAATAAGAATAACATGTACCAGGCACTCATTTCAAGGGCACGGCGGATTGCTTGATCCACTCTGTTTATATATGGACAAGAACCTTCATATGACGAGTTTGTTCAATAAAGCTATTATCATGGGGGTATTCATTCTAAATAATGTCTTAACAGCTAGAAAGCCGATGACTTTTTCTTTTGTGGGATAGGAACGGAAGGAAGCGACCGTAGCCTTAATTAAGGTACAGCCCCAGCATTTTCCTGGTGTGAAAATGGGAAACCAAAGAAAACCACCTTCAGAGCTGCCAACAGAAACCCACTACCTCCCAAATGCAAGCTGATAGCTACGTGACACAAACCGCACAGCCACTTGCTTGGTGAGGAGGATACGATTTTGTTAGCAGGATTTTTAACAGCAAGCAAGATCATAGATCTTATATTGTTTTTAATTTTTAACTTCGTTCAAGAGATCAACAGTTTTTAAATTAACTTTTAAAGTGCTTCCTCAACATTAAGGCCAAACATAACATTATAATGCAATTTACATAAGCATTATAAAGGAAACAGTTTGTGTGTTATTTTTTTTTACATTTTTAACTATTTGTGTTTTTTGTGTAAGTTAGGTTAATGCATCTTAGAACATGAGGAATTTTTGTTTATGATGTCAAATTTGCTGATGAATAGAGTGGGCCATCTCTCGAAACAACTACGAATAATTGTGTAAACTTACGAGTTAGGGAGGACCTAACAAATACACATGGCATTTTTCCATGGTGTGAAAATGGGAAACCATGGAAAACCATATTCAGGGCTGCCAACAGAAACCCACTGTCTCCCAAATGCACGCTGAAAGCTATGTGAAATAAACCGCAAAACCACTTGCTTGGTCAGGATGATAAAATTTTCTTAGCACGATTTTTAACAGCAACAAAGACCATAGATTTTACCATATTTCCTCACGTAATTAATGCACTTTTTTTTATTAAAATACAGGCAAAAATTTTATTCGAGGAATCAAGTATTTAAAAGAAATTTACAATTCATTTACATTTAAAAGATACATCAAATATAATATACACTAAATTGTTTCAACTCATTTGCGGTTAATCGTCATTTGGTGTAAAATTACAGTGTGAGATTTTTTCTGAAAAGTCAAATAGGGTACATTAGGTAAGTTGGTCACATGGGTTTGAAGTACCGACAATGGAAAATATTCTTCCCATTAAGAGCTGACAATATGACCTGGTGAAATAAATGTGTACTAATAAAAGTACAATTCATGTACGTACATAATAATGACATGCCGGAAAAAAAAAAGAAAGAAAAAAAAAAAGAAAAGAAAAGAAAACTGTCCAACATGAGAAGGGCGGGGTATCGAAGGAGGGCCCCTGCTATAAACTGCTCGTATCCATTCTACGAGTGACATGTGCGACCACCCTTGTTCTTGGATACGAACGTGGATCCCTGGTGGAAATTTTACTTTAGGCATTGGTTTTCGTTTTTGAACAACATAAGGTGCAAGGTTTCTGCCATCACCTGTTACAACAAGCATTGCCAAAGAGAATAGCATTGCAGTAAATCGTTCTTTTTCACTTCCCGTAGTGCGTACGATAACACTCGATGTCCCTTTCTTATTGATTGATTGTTTGACTTAGTGGCATACGGAAACTGATTGGCATCTGACCTGTGGTTCCTATTTGGGAGAGCAAATATTCCTCCACTTTATGCTTCTCAATCACAAAGCAAAGAAAATCAATTACTTTTTTGGTTGAAATCATTCAGCATTTTGTGGCATAATGGTGTTCTTCGTTGGAGAGAAAGTCCATTTCTCTTCATAAAATTAATCATCAAGCCTTGGCAAACCTTCAAATCCGAAACACTGAAACCATGTGCAGCAGCCATGTCTCGTCTTTTAAAATACGGCATTTTGTGAGAAACAGCATATCCAACATTGCGTAACGAAATCAAATATTTAAGCAGATCCTCCCCTACTTCCGGAAATTTGCCGCTTTTTTGTCCGCGATATGCTTTGCGAGACCTGTTGGTCACTTGATGTGCTCTTCTCTGTTACCGCGGTAGTGCACATTGCATTCAGACACTGAATACTTGCGGCCCACTGCCCTATTTCCATATATTTTGGCATAACTGATCACCGCGAGTTTATATGTTGCAGTATTAGTCAAATACTTTCTCAATGTGGACTAACAAACATCTTGAGATCAGAGAAAAACATGTCCCGTACCTAAACGAAACACTCGTAAAATACATTTGTACCAAACTGGAAAAGAGGGTCACCAGTCACTTCTGCGCTGATTCTCTCGCTGAACTAGTGCAGTGGTATTTCCTACTGGCTGATAACAGAATGTTGGCCGGTATTTGGAATACCTGGTTTTGTAATAGGAAGGCGGTTACGTGAGTAGTTGACATCTTTATTTCGAAAACCATCCGGAACTGTGTGATGGATTTGGGTGCGTCAAGTACATGAACATTTCTTTTTTCTCCACTGTGGACCCAAAAACATTGGGGTGCGTAAATTATGCAAGGGCATTAATTATGCGAGAAAATACAATAATTTTTTTTTTTACATTTTTAACTATTTGTGTTTTTAGTGTAAGTTAGGTTAATTCATCTTAGAATTAGAGGAATTTTGGTTTATGATGTCAAATTTGTTGATGAAGAACATATGAATAATAACTGTGTAAACTAACGAGTTAGGGCGGACCTAACAACTATCCATGGCATTTTTCCATGAGCTTAGTCAATACGGACCAATCAAGGACCAACAATGGTCAAATTTGTTGATTCTAGCTGTTGGACACATAGTTCAGGTTAGCTTTTGCAGATTTGTAGCATTAACGCCATCTAAGGTACAGAGCGAATATCAATAACAATAGTCAATCAGGATAAGGAGTCTCTCTCTCTCTCTCTCTCTCTCTCCATTGTATATATTCTTTTTTTTATGATTTGCTTTACGTCACACTAACACAGATAGGTCTTATGGCAAGAATGGGATAGGAAAGGCCTAAGAGTGGAAAGGAAGCGGCTGTGGCCTTTATTACAGTACAGCCCTAGCATTTGCCTGGTGTGAAAATGGGAAATCACGGAAAACCACCTTCAGGGCTGTCAACAGTGGGGTTCAAACCCACTATCTCCCGGATGCAAGCTTACAGCTGCATGCCCCTAACTGCACAGTCAACTTGCCCGATGTTTGTAATTATTAGGGCTAGGATTTGTGTAAGATGCTCAGGACTCAAATTAAGGTAATATCTCAGCATTTTCCTAGAGTGGGTAGAATATCTCAGGAGAAAATAGCACACAGTATAGCCACATAATTAAGGATCATTATAATTTCTGATTTTCAATGTGAAAAATCAGAAAATGACTTTTGAATGAAATGTTCAAAATAATTCTTCCAAAAATTATTGTTACATGGACTCTTTTTTTCAAAACATAAACTTTCTTTCCTATTTGTTTAACGTCGCACTAACACATCAAAGGTTTTCAATGACAGAAGGTAGTGGCATGGCCTAAATTTAGGTACAGCCCGAGCATTCGCCTGGTGTGAAAATGGTTTAAAAATTAACTGTTGTGGTAACGTGCGCAGAACACACATAGGCCACCACACTTTTAAACCTCTCTCCACTAGGGAATACAGAAGAAGTGCGTTATAGCGAGAATTCATAACGGTGAAAAATTTACTCGTTTTAACGAATTGTCGTTATTTCCGATTTTTTGTAAAAGTCAGGAAAAATCCCATACATATTAACATTGGTATGAAACGACAATCAGTTCATTAAAAACCTGCGTTTTCGCAGATGATATCCATACTACGGCTTGCTAGATCATTATTTTTTAAAATCATTTTCATTCTGAAAAAAATTATACTATCACTGCCGAGGCCTCTGTGGCAAACATTAAAGTTTTCTTCTTCAAACAGCGTCACAACCTTATACGTAAAACGAAAACGTATTTCGAGTGTATGTTGAGAAATTATAACCTCCTCGCTACAAAATTACACGGGAACAGCCTTTCCAAAATTTAATTAGACGCAAGAAAATATGAACTATCGTCTGAATCAGTGATGTACTCTGCCATATCTTGAGGTGTATCACATTCTTACTTAATTTCAGTATATAATATTAAAAATTAAGCAACAATTCATTTCAGCCTTTATCTCTAATGAGTTAACAACTGCTATCAGAAATGTTATTTATGCATTTATTACAAAAACGCGCTATCCTCCATTTTGAGTTTTCTTTTACAGAACAGCAGTCGACGAGCATTACTAATCGATCGAACGTCGCCTTCGAATGTCGAGGAGACAGCTAGCAAGTGTACATAACGAGAAAACAATACGGTACTGAAGATGACCGATCACATTTTGTGGCAAATGTTTCTGTTTTCTTATTCAAAACAGCATCACGTAACTTAATCGTACTATACATATCAAGAGAACATATTCCAAGCGCCAGAAGAGAAATTATTACATTTTCGCTATAAATTTACATGCCACAGCGTGTCCGAATTTTTTTTTTTCGCTAGTGGCTTTACATCACACTGACACAGATGGGTCTTATTGCTACTATGGGGTAGGAAAGGCCTAGGAGTTGGAAGGAAGTGGCCGTGGCCTTAATTAAGGTACAGCCCCAGCATTTGCCTGGTGTGTAAATGGGAAACCATGGAAAACCATCTTCAGGGCTGACAACAGTGGGATTCGAACCCACTATCTTCCAGGTGCAAGCTCACAGCCGCGCGCTCCTAACCACAGAGCCAACTCAACCGATCTCCGAAATTTCACCAGACGCAAGAAAATATAAACTAACCTCTGAAATCAGTGATGCGCTCTGCCATATCTTAATTTCTGATTTTCTTTACAGAACAGCAGTCGATGGGTATTACTAATCAACTGCGACATCGCCTTCGAATGTCGACGAGAGAGCTGGCTAGTGGACATAGCGAGGAAACGATACAGAAGATGATCGATGGCATGCAATGTAATCTCTGGATATATAAGTGTCGGCAATGGAAAGAAAAATCGTGCACGCTTAATCGCTCGGCATAACAGACACGTCAGTAATAGGGCTCTCACTGTAACCGAAGGATAATACAAAGTTTAATATAGGAATTTTGAAGGGATAGACAAAAACTGCCGTTATAACGGCATTCTCGTTATATGCCGTACTCGTTATAGCGGACTTCTACTGTATCTAATAATATCCGATATGCTTGCTACTCACGTAACCACTTTCATGCTGAACACTCCAGTATATTTGATATGATACTTCCACAAGCAAACAAACAAACAAACAAACAAACAAACAAACAAACAAACAAACAAACAAACAAACAAACAGACAAAAATGAAACTGAAGGTGGAATGAATTATTACACAACTCATTTAAGACAAAAGTAGGCCAAAATTTGAAAGACAAGGTTTTATATATACAGATAATACCCAGTAATGTAAAAACAGAACCTTCTGCAGACTTGCTCACCTGGATGTCACCATACTGTGGCAGGATTTAAGACAGCAGTTAGGAAACTATGGAAACTTCTTCATTTATTGTTTTTTAAAAAAATTATTTATGTTGTATAAGATATCTGGTTTGGACTTTTGAACTTAAAAGAAAACTGTTTTGGAAATTTTTTTTGTGCGTAAAATTATAATGTAGCTGTGAGTTTTAAAATTATCATGCATCTAAATTGTGAAACAGCGTGTACCTAGGCTACACGTGCCGTTTTAGAAGTGCATTTCTTGCTGTGTAAAAGACTTTTCTGGATCAGCGAGAAATAAGAGACTTCTGATTGGTGAAAATAAAATATAATAGGTAAATTTTTAAAGTCGAGAGTAAATTCCGTCTCCTTATTGGTTACTTTGGTGGTTGCACCATTTCCTGTTTCTTGATCTCATCCGCTCCTTCTGTGGGAGCGAGGTAGTCTCTGCGTCTTTGATTCTTGACCATCCTAGGGAGCGGACGCGGTCCTGCATTGGTCACGTCATGGGATACCTGTCTCAGGATAAGCGCTATTTCTTCTTTTATTTTGGACATTAACTTCATTTAAATGTAATAATCTTTTCTTGTGTAGGATTTTATCCTCGAGATTTACATTAACCATTAAAATTATCGAAATGACTTAGCTTTTCAGTTAAGCACATGCAATTTTGTTTTTGGAGGTAATTCCCGTATCTTTTTTAACCTTGTAACTAACATGTAATTTAACTTTTCCTCGGGTTTGCCTGTCATAATTCTGTATCTCTTAACACACGCAAGTGGAAATGTTTTAGGTACTGACGCAATTTTTCTGTGCCTCTGTGTTAAGATTTTCTTTCTTTCTTTTTGCTAATTTGTGTAGATTGGGATTAGCCCTCATTAAAATCATAATGCATCATTGTACACTTAAATGCAAATTAGAATTTTCCTTTGTACGTAGGGCACATCTGCAGGCGCAGTTAAAACGTACATTTATCTTATAAATGAGTTTGTTTAGTTCTTTCTATGATGTGTTTTGGTTCTTCCTTTTATTATTTTGTTTTGTTTACTTTAAAATCCACAGCCTGTTTCCAGTCATTCAATCGGGTCAGGAATGGAATGAATGAAGTCCCCATCTAGCAGCGAGGATAGGAAATGTGCCGGCTGCCAAAGCTTGTCGCACTCCTCTGGGGCAATGATAAATGACTGACAGATGAAATGAAATGTTAATGGAGAGTGTTGCTGGAATGAAAGATGACAGGGAAAACTGGAGTACCCGGAGGAAAACCTGTCCCACCTTCGCTTTGTCCAGCACAAATCTCACATGGAGTGACTGGGATTTGAACCATGGTATCCAGCGGTGAGAGGCCAACGCACTGCCACCTGAGCCATGGGGGCTTCTTTGTTTACTTTAATAAAAAAATATTCAAGGGAAATTACCATCTACTATTTGTTCATTCACAACGGATACGTTTGATTAACCTCGTAGGGTCCATGCTGCTTTCCACATCCTTTTTGTAGTTGTCATGTTTCCCAACCTGTTTTTTACGTTTCATAGTACTCTGCTTCTGTTGAACCTTGAATTTATTTTACTGTGTTCTACTGTGTTCATAAATTCATAAACTTTTTTATTATGATTATTATTGTTATTATTTGATGTTTATTGCATATCCAGCTGTTGAAAGGTTACACATACAAACTAAAAGATCAGAATGAGTAGGAATCGTGGCCCACAAGAAGGTGGGTCTGCCAACCTCCCACTCACAGCTCCTCTTCTACCTAGAGCTAATAATGCTTACTGTATCCTAAGTAGCACACATTACTTCAATTACCATAAGCTAATATTTGCGAAAATATTAACGACATTGCTACTGTGCATTCTATTGTTAATACAGTAACAATTGTGTCCTCTGTGTTCAGACCTCATACCCAACTCCCTTTCCCGTTAACATAAATCATAAATGAATAGCTAAGATTATCATATGCTTGCTTGTTGTTTTAAGGGGCCTAACATCGAAGGTCATCGGCCCTCTAAGATTATCATATTTATCCCTAACTGAACCTGACATTCGCCATTACTTGCCCTAAGTGATATGAAAGCCAAGTATTAGGTTAATATTTAAAAAACACAAGCAGAAAAAGGATTTTACATAGAGAAATGGTCATCAAAACTGCTATGATAAATAAAAATATAAATGAAAGCTGCATAAAATGGTTCCTGCAATAAATAACATCCTCACAGACCCATTCATAACAGTCAGTACTGGACCAAATTGACAACTGTTTCAGTGTAAAAATTCTGATTATCGAGCAAGTTGACTATGTTGCAGAGGTCACATACCAGTAGTTCTAAGATCCTATCACTGGCAGTTCTGAAGATGGTTTTCCATGGGTCTATATTTCAATTACATGAACCTAGTACGTTGTCGTAACAGGGGGAGAGGTGATACTCCCACGTAGCGCATCCCAAGTGGTGGAATGGGGGCTCCTCCCCAGCTTCCTGGTGGACTTAAGCAAAATAAAATACCGTACCTCTCGCGGACCAAACTCATCTCTTTCTAGATGATTGGAAGGCGGAAGAGGGCGACTGTCAATGCCCTAACGTTGGATATAGTGGATGAACCATCGTACGTTCGACCCAATGGCAAAATGGATGGAGGAGGAACCCGTTACCTTTGAGGTTCCCAATGAGGTGGAAGAAGTCATACCAGACAGACTGGCTGTGAAAGCAGTGCTTAGCTTTTCTTGAGCCTGCGGCAGTTTTTTGTAGTTCCGGTGTCTGAAATCACATGTCTCATGTTCCATGTACTGTGATGAAAGGTTCTGGAATCAAAGTGTGTGGGTCACTTCCTAGCAAGATGCAATCTACCTTAAACAAAATCATGCTAAAGGCAATTTATCCCACCATTTCTTTCAGAAGTCCAACGGCGATGGAATAAGGGCAGTGGTAGCAGGTTTTGAGTGAAACTGGGAGCTACTAGTCTGGAGCTGCATGTTGGCAGCAGTTGTGTGATGCTAGCCTTCCTGAGACTCATGACTACTCAGGGATCCAGTCCTGCATCTGTGACTGGGCAGGCTTCTGAAGTTGCCAACCCTGCATGGGGAAATCCCTAGGAAATGTGGGCTAAACATCAGTAGTCACACTAGAACCTGTCTAGTAATCCATACTCAGAAGGCCACTCAATTGTTGCAGACAAAAATTCCGAAAGAATGATATGACTATTGGAACATGGAATGTCATAACTCTTCCCAACTTAAAAGAATAATAACAGACCAGAGAGAAGAATAGCTCTCATTCCTCATGAGCTAGCTAGGTTAAATTGTATATGTTGCTGCTCTGAGAAACTAGATTATCAGGTGAAGGACAAGTGAGTGAGCCTAGTTCAGGCTACACTGAATGAAAACCTACAGCCAGTTTTCCAGTCTTTGACCAGGTCAGGGATGTAATGAATGAACCATATAGGCTATTATTACAATGGGGTCGCCACTCCCAAGGTGATATTAATGACTGATAAATGCTACGAAATGATAATGGAGTGTTGCTGGAATGAAAGATGACAGGGAAAACCGGAGTACCCAGAGAAAAACCTGTCCCGCCTCCACTGTGTCCAGCACAAATCTCACATGGAGTGTCGGGATTTGAACCATGGTATCCAGCGGTGAAAGGCTGACGTGCTGTCGTCTGAGCCACAGAGGCTCTTTCAGGCTATACTATATTTTGGAAAGGGAAGGATGTAGGAGAAGCAAACATACATGGTATAGGAATTGCAGTAAAAACAAAGTGAAAGAACATCAGCTCACACCTAATGAAATCAATGAAAGGATCATATCTCTTCAAACTACTTTGCTGGAGACAGATTTGTTACCTTTATATCTGTCTATGCTCCCACTTTAGATGATAATAAAGATTCTAAGAACCGAATCTACCACAACTGAGCAGTCTTGACAATGTAGATACAAAAAATAAAATCTTGTTGTTTGGTGATTTCAATGCTAGAGTGGGAAGAGACAATCAATTATAAGAGAATGTTATGTGTAATCAAGGTACAGGAATCTGCAATGAAAATGGGCTGTTACTCCTTGGTCTTGTGCTGAGCACAACGCACACTTCCGGCTTCCTAATTGCTTCAAGACGTGGATGTATCCACGTTCCCAAACACTGGCATCTCACTGACTATGTCATCACTAGGCAGCGTGACTGAAAAGATGTTCTGATTACAAGGACAGCACGTAACACTGATGAATGCTGGACTGACCATAGATTTCTAATTAGTCTCGTAAGGATCCTCATACATCGTAGGCTACGATCTTACTTCTCGAAACCTTCCAGGGGAAAATTCAACATCATCAATCTTCAAAATGAAGTTCTTCGTACTGCCTTTAGAGAGACTGCAGAGATCAGTGGCTAAGATGTAAGGAAGAGAAAAAACTGGTTCAATAATGATAATGAAGAGATTCTTAGTCTTATCAGTGCTAAAAGGGATGCCTACTTGTCTCTTGCTCAGGATCCATCTTCTATACAACATTTGCTCAAGAAAACACTTGAGATATCATTTACTGTACTATAACCACACGTTTGGCACAAACTTTATTACAGTAATTTTGTTTCATTTTATACATACAAAGTTTAAAACCCATATTTTTCTTCGCTTTTTGCCTTTGTCGATAATGCTTTATCTCCCATAAGGATGACCATGAGAGAAGAAGGCATGTTATCAAGAGCTCAAGCAAAAATGTCAGATGGAAATAAGAATATAAAAAACAACTGGTGGCAACAAAAGGCTAAGGACCTTAGATACCTTTTATGCTGGAATAAAAGAGCTGTACGGACCTGTTCGTTCCTCATCTTGAAAGCCACCGACATACTACCATTTGCGCTGACAGACAGGACATCTTGAACTGCTAGAAGGAACACTTCAGCTTGCTCTTAAACCAAAGTTTTTCTGCTGCTGAAGACTTCTTCCAACATGAGCCACATCATCCTCTGCAAACTTGAATGGCAGTCCCACCTATGTTTTAGATATTTAGAAAAGCTCTTGATAATCTAAAATCAAGAATAACTCCTGCCCCTGACAACATTCCCCTTGAGCTCATCCAAAGTGGAGGCTTACCTCTGAAAACCACGCTTTTCTCCCTATCCCTTTATTATGGGATATCTTGCAACGTCCCTAGACTTCACATCATTGCTGCCCGATGTAGACTCCAATTAGCTGCCCAGTATGCCCTAACATTGTACACCTTGAGTAGCCATGTACTGGATGCCATCAGGAGCCAGACGAACCAGAGGCCGGCCTCAGAACACCTCGCAGCAAATATTTATCAGTGATCTCATATACATTGGTATAACCTGGAATGAGGTAGAACTGTTTGCAGGAGACCAACAGTGATGGAGAAATGTCACCGATGTGCTCAACAGCATGGGAGGAGCTGAGACCGAGACTCATTCTACTGTTTTCACTTTTGCATAAACAGTTCCTTTGTAGCTAGACTTGCATCTCATCCCTGCATTTTCATTTATTACTTGTTCACAATTTTTTCATTAAATCTAATTACCAGAGGAAGAAATAAAGTAAAAATACACATACATTCCATTCACAAGATTAAATATTTCATAAAAGACAACTGTACCTTAAATCTTTTGAAGAATTCTCTAGATGAATCAAATGATACACGTCCTTGACTTAATGGAAACGATAAATGGTCTGCTATTCTGTTCTTCTGCACAATGGGTTCCCAACGTGATACCTGCTTCCTGACCTTATTAAAACCAACAGTTCTCTGAATCTATAACAAAAAGTTTATGTTGATTATAAACCAATCAAATAAATGTATTAACTACATCAATTTAATGGCAGTCAAAACATACAAGTGACAACTAAAAGAAAAAATAAGTGCACATGACATACAACATCTATATATATAAAATAAGAGTTTTTGTCTGTACATTGCTCAGAATTTAAAAATAATGGTATTTCTGTATCGGTCATGTCCACAGCAACAAGGAAATGCACTTTTTACTTTTCCGTAATTTCTGTCTGTCTGTATGTATGTACACACATCACGAGAAAACGCCTGAAGAGAATTTAATGAAAATCGGTACGTACATTCGGGGGATGAGCCACCACAATCTAGGCTATAAATCATTCTCTTAACGGTGAGTGAAATGGTAGTTTAGGGGAAGGACTGAAAGAAAATTCTCAAATATTTATGTCATTAGTGGTAGTACCTTAATAAAAAATCGGCATAAAAAGTCTGAGAATAAGTCGCTATAATCTAGGCAATAAATAACTGTATTCAAGCTGAGTGAAATGGTAGTTTAGGGGAAGGCCTAAAATTAATTCTCAAATATTAATGTTATTAGTGGTCGTAACGATAAATACTACATAACTAAAGTTATATGGTTTTAAATTTCCGATCATGTATGTCTTACACATTGTTACCGTACCGGCTATGATCACAGAGATATTCATGAATTTGGATTTTTGTTACTAAGTCCATATCAGCGCCAAGTCACGAGAAAATGAGTAAACAGAATTTAATGAAAATTGGTACGTAAAGTCGGAGAATAAGGAACTACAGTCTACGCTATAAATAATTTTATAAGATGCCCTAATATCACGGAGTCATAAGAAAACTAAATGTGAAGGCGTTCAACATAGAAAGCTCATAAAATTGGTCAACAATAACATTACATTAACCATTGTTTGTTGTGATGTGCTTTTTTTTTTTTTTTTTTTGCTATTTGCTTTACGTCGCACCGACACTGATAAATCGTATGGTGATGATGGAACAGGGAAGGGCTAGGAGTGGGAAGGAAGCGGCCGTGGCCTTAAATTAACGTACAGCCGCAGCATTTGCCTGGTGTGAAAATAGGAAACCACGGAAAAGTATTTTCAGGGCTGCCGACAGTGGGGTTCGAACCTACTATCTCCCGAATACTGGATACTGGCCGCACTTAAGCGACTGCAGCTATCGAGCTCGGTGATGTGCTTTGTGCCTTATGTTGTCACTCATCTCCAATAGATGGGATTACTGCTGCGTACCAAGATTTTTTAAAAATTTGCTTTATGTCGCATCGACACAGATAGGTCTTATGGCGACAACGGGACAGGAAAGGGCTAGGATTGTGAAGGAAGCGGCCTTGGCCTTAATTAACATAACAGCCCCAGCATTTGCCTGGTGTGAAAATGGGAAGCCACAGAATACCATCTTCAGGGCTGCCGACAGTGGGGTTCGAATCAACTATCTCCCGGATGCAAGCTCACAGCTGTGCGCCCCTAACTACACGACCAACTCGCCCGGTCATACCGAGTGTAACAGCCTGCCTGAATATTGGCGGGAAGTAGCTGGGGAGTTAAGATAACTTTCTTCTTTAGCATGCCACTCCTCTGGTTCATAAATTTTCTTATACTACTGATAAGTAACACACTGGTTCATAGCATTCAAGCTATTAAATCCTTACTCTGAGGCGCTGATTGGAATGAGCAGTGTGCATATTTAACGGAAAATAGGCAGAGGAGTGTTCACGGCTGTTTGCGGCCTGGTCATTCCAGCTCTGGAACTTTGGACTGTTAGATCGGCACCGTAGTACTGTTTGTTAATAGTGAGAAAATGTGCGTTTTTTCATTTGATCGAGTATTTTATGATAACATTGCTTTTAATCGCTACTTTCCTACTGACTTTTTTGTAATGACCTATGTTAACTTCGGTTAGGAAAACCACAAAGTCAGTCTTTCTGAAAATCCTGTAGCGAAGCACGGGTACATCAGCTAGTACAGTATATATACCAGTAACCAAAAATAACAGACCAGACCAGCATGAAAAAATAGAATTTATTACAGCAGCAAATAATCTTCTTTGGAACTGAAATAATTCCAGCACATACTCAACAGATATTATTGTGGTATTTCAATGGCATAATTAAGGGGAAGGGGTCTCCTTGGAAACAATGCAGAAAACAAAATGGAATTCAAAGGGGTGCCATTAATATTGTTACAAATCTAAGAATGCCTCCCTCACATGGATTGGGAAACAAATGATGGTCACTACACGCAAACTGACGAAGGGACAGTATGTGTGGCAGACGTGAGGGTAGTCTTTTGTCTGTTGTTGTTGAGCGCCATGTTGTAAGTGATGGAAAAGAAATGTATGTACTTACGAATGTAAGAATATTGAAGATTGCTCTATGTTATTCGATTAAATGATTAGTATATGCACGAATGTGTGCGTACAGTTTTCTTAGTAAGTTGCAACAAGATTTGCAAGATACAGTGCTTTAGAGATTCCGACAGAAAAGAAACTGTTGTACATTACCGGTACTCACAAAGGTAACAATATCAATGAGACTTATTGAAAAAGAAAGTAGGACTGGCTTAGCCAGCAAAGAGGCTTGCAGGTTTTTCAAATGCCAATAAGGGGACAGGTCATGCTGACACAACCTAATAACATTTGCTCAAGAAAACACTGAGATATTATTTACTGTACTATAACCACACGTTTGGCACAAACTTTATTACAGTAGTATTGTTTCATTTTATACATACAAAGTTTAAAACCCATATCTTTCTTCGCTTTTTGCCTTTGTCGATAATGCTGTATCTCCCATAATCAAGTCATGAATTTTCTGACAACAATGATCAAAATTAAGTGAAACTTGAATTTCTAACTTAATCAGAGTTTCTGAACATCTATTCCTTTCATCATTTCATTTGTTTTTAAGGACTGAAAAAGCTCTCTCAACATATTGAAATGGGAATGCCATGCCAACATTCTCCGCGCAAAGTATTTCTGAGACAAGGCAAGCTAACACCCGTCTAGGTGATTTGAAACTACCGCTGTATGCACAGGCAGCAGATATGAAGGCGAGTCATGAGGCTGCTCACTGCTCTGAGCTTGCCAAGGACAAATGACGTCACAATAGAACCTTCTATATGTTCTATGTTGCTATCTCTTAAATGAAACATGATATCAAATTTCTGACTACACCATCATGTAGTCCATACGTACCCAGTTTCAAGAAGATCGGCGGCAAGATAGCCGAGTAATTAGAAGTTAGAGTTATATGAATTTTGAAGTCTGTGGTCCGACCTCCACATATAAAAGAGGGCAAGGTCGGTAGTAAATCAGTATCTTTGTGTCGTCTCAGCCGTCTTGTGCACGGACCAGCTGTAGGACTTTGATTCTACATAGTTACTTTGCCTAGCGAAACGCCGATGTTCTACGCATAAAGTACGAATGCTCAGTAAATTTTCTAATTCCAAGGCACGAACTTCGAACTCTAAATTTCAAGTGTGAGAAGATGTGTTTTAAATATTACAAGTCATTTATAGTGACTGACTAACATTTAACTGTGACACGAGTGTGACAGGATTTATCTCGTAAAAGTAACACACATTCAACGAACAAATATTCGCAAAGTGACTCGTAAGAACTTAGTTCTTTTTCTGAAAGACTGTGCTTCGTAAGAAAACTTAGTTTTTCTCTTAAAGACTGTGCATTCAAATTATTTTGTTTGAATAACACTTCAAACAGGATTGATCATGCCTGAAGCCGCTCATAAGGTAGAGGCCAATATACACTTCATCCAAAACAATGGTTAAAGCTGAATAACAGGCAACACAATGTCTGCTACAATATGTGATTTCTCTTGCCCATCTCACGTATCTATACAAGAGTGAGATTTAATTATTTCTTCATTCAAAAGAATATATTCATCATTTTTTCTTATGTATGAACATTCTTATTAACGGACCGGTAGCTATGAGTTTGATTATTACACTGCCAGCTCTGTGTTGTACCTTATGTTTTTAACCTCTGGCAACACGATTACATGTTGTTGTTGTTTTTTTTCATTTAGCCATAATGAACACACTTATATATATTTTCACTCTTGTTTTATGTTTGAACATTCTGATTGACTGACTGATAGCAATGATATCCTAATGATTTTAATTATTTCACTACCAGCTCTGTATTGTACTTCTGTTTTTATCCTCTGTTTCAACACAACTGTGTTTTTTTCTCTCAGCCATGTTGTAACATTCTATGTTTTTTTCACACTAGTTTTAAGCCTATTTCATTTTCTAAATGTAAATGTTGATTCTTAGGGTACCATATATTTTTAAGGACACTAGGTTCGGGGCCCTGACCTAACTTTAGGCTAAGATTTATTTCGGCTGATGATGCTTACGACAGTTAAGCGAAACACGTCCCATCTTACAACGCCTGTTGTAATGTTTATTTCCTAAATATAAGGAAAGATAAGTATTGGAAAGGTGGTGTTAACTAATATTCTTATTTTAATGTTCATAATCTGATGTCCAATACGGTCTACAATGAGATTTATTACTTGTAATGACCTATGGTGTTTCGCACATTGCGGCACCATTTACAGGCAACACAAACCTATGGTGTTCATCACGTAAGTGTACTAACCACAGGGACTCGTACTCTCCTGTGGTGTTTCTCATATAGTGGGTACTAATCATAGGCAAGCCAGAACCATGGTGTCGCTCGTATAGTGGTACTAATCACAGGAACTGTAAAAGCCGACAGTGCACTCTAAGTAGGGGGCTGACCGCACGGTGCTCCTGCGTGCTACTAATAACAAACCTATTTGGTATCTAACATAGTGGTACTATGCGCAAGTAAAAGCGAGCCATGGTGTTCCCCGCGTGGTGGTACTAATCACAAGTAGTTTCATGGTTCTAATACAATCATCCCTTGGTCGCCCCCTTTTAGTCACCTCTTACGACAGGCAGGGGATACTGTGGGTGTATTATTCGTTTGCAACCCCCACCCACAGGGGGTGGACAAACTTTTAAAATGACGACTAAAGAACATACTAGATCATGGAAATGACATAAACCCACAGAGTCACAGTTCACCAAACACCTTATAACAATCAATCATTCCTTCAATCCAGATCAACATCTCAAAATTCTTCATACTGAAACCGAGAGCTCCATATTAAAATTCTTTAGAAATAACAGATATATGAAAGTTTGTCAAAAATAATGAAGAAACATGTATAAATGAACTTCCTTTCCTGACCATTCTGTGGTCACTAAATTGTACAGTTCCACCTCTTAGGTTATTTCTGCTGCCTGACTTTTCTATGTCAGTACCTTGTGTTGACGTACTTCGCTCTATAGAAGGTATGTCCAGCTGTTTTTAATTTCTTAAATTGTATGTTTTTGATATTTTAATGCACCTTAGATTGTAACATTAAATATGTGGAGTCTGTACTAATGTACCAAAATCTTAGCATGTTTTTATGTTGTTTTGTAGGCTGAGGATGACAAAGTCAAAACTGAAGTCCCTGAATTGGATTCATTTGTGGCAAAAACTACATCTAAACCATGTATTCATTGATTTTGTTGAAGGAAATCTATTGGCAAACTAAGAGTATTAACTTTGGATGATACACTGCAGACCACTATCTGATCTGGAGTGAATTAAGCATCACTAGACCTACAATAGAGAAAGTGAAGTCTGTCTGCGAATGGATAAGGGTAGAAAATCTCCAGGATGAAGAAAGAACATGGATATGGTACATGAAAATTTCCAAAGAATAGACATCAAGCAGATCCAGGATACAAAAGAGAATAGGTGGCATCAGGAATGCTGAAACAGAGTTAGCATGGGAATGTCTTGGAACGACAGTGTGTAAAGAAGGCAAAAGGTACTCATCTTTGTGAAATACACAAGTCTGTTAATTTTTTTTTTAAAAGGCTCCAAAAATGGCTGCAAAAGGAACTGATGTAGAGAAAATAAACAGAGTCAAACAAATAACTGCCAAGTCCAAAACAAAATCATGGGGAAATTTTGGACATAACCTGGAAAGATTAGCACAGGCAGCAGGGTAACCTCAAATTAAGAATGGTGTTTTGATTCTGCTTCTTTAAGATTTTTAATTAAGCCAACAGTGTTTGCCATTTTACATACATACATACATACAAAATGTACCAGTAATACAGGTACACTATTTATTTTGCATTAAATATAACCAAGTATTTCTACCACTTGAGAATACATCATCTGCGTAACTTCCGAAGTAGAGCTGATGACGTATGCCATGCTACTTGCAGCCACAGCAAATTACACGTCTCACTGGCCCAACTGATATTGAAGCCTATTTCATTAAATATCTCCATGAATTATTATGATACAAAAGAACAGACAATGGCAACATGTATGTTTTAATAATGCCAACAAAACTCCCTAGTTTTTACGGCGATCGTAACAATATTGCGACAAAGTTTAAGTAACCTGATGCAATTTGTGAGTCATGACTCACAGGTCCCACTTCACGACTACATAAACTCTGAGAAAACTACACCAGATATCCAGTCAATCATCCACAGCCATACCTTGCTAGTCATCAGGGAAACGATGTGAGTAAATAGTCAGAACATTGTGACCACCTACTTACCATCGATATAAACCCGTCCAAGCGATAACAGCATCCCCTGATGAGGAATGACTGCTAGTCAAACACACGCATGTTGCACGTAGTATCAGTGAGCGTGCTGTATGTGAGTAGACCAATAATGGACCCACTACATTGGTATTATAAATTTACTCATTCGGGACAAATATTTCAGGTTACCTACGGGAATCAATATCTAGATAATCTGATGGCCAGGCAGGCATCAATTTCTGGAAATGAGACAAAGTCTCTCATAGTGCACTGGCACTGTCGGTTGCTCCAAATAGCCTACGCAGTGGCCTCCATGCTATGAACTAGCCATGCGTCTTGGTAGGTGTACTAATTACCAACTTATGAGCCCAACTTAGCACACTGGGGCAAAATGCTGGCAATCAGGAATAAATTAGCTGGAAAACTTATGTCAAATAATGGGCCAACTACACTGACTTAGCAAATGTCATGGGATAGTCATCTAATAGCGTGTGGGGCCTCCTCTGGCCCTGCGAACTTTAGTGAGATGCCGTGAAAGTGAGCTGACAAGTCCCTGGTAGTCCTCTGGATGCAGCTGACACCAAATTGTTTGCAGAGCGGCCACCAATGCTGGTCTGTTCGTGGGTGCAGGATCCATGGCACGTAGTCTGCGTTCCAGGACATCCCAGATATGCTTGATAGGGTTCATATCATGGCTCCTGGGTGGCCATGGCAGTCGTTGGATCTCCGCTGCATGTTCCTGGAACCATTCCCATGCGACATGGGAGGGATGAGGCAGCGCGTTATCATCTTGAAACACCACAGAATCGTCTGGGCGCTGGAAAGCCAAAAATGGGTGGAGATGGTCTCCGAGCAGCTCAACATACCGCGTACCATTCAAAGTCTCTTCCAGAACAACTAGGGGCCCCATTCCATACCAGGAAAATGCACCCCAGACCACAACAGAGACCCCAGCGCCCTAGACCACACCTTCGAGGCAAGCGGGATCCATTGCTTCATGTGGTCTGCGCCATACACCGCGCCCTCCCATCGGCATGGTGCAGTTGAAATCGTGATTCGTCCGACCATATCACGTTACGCCATGGTTCCAGTGTCCATCCCTGGTGACTGGCGACAAATGCGCGTTGTTGTGCCTGATGACGTTGGGTTAACAGTGGCACCCATGTGCGACGCCTGCTCTCATACCCCATAGAACACATGTTCCTACGGATTGTCCACTGGGAGACGTGTCTAGCGCAGCCTGTATTGAACTGAGCCTTGATTTGTTGCACGGTTGCCCGTCTGTCACTATTGACAATCTGTCTCAGATGTCACCGGTCACGGTAATCGAGGGTGACTGGACGGCCGGCTGTTGTGGACGGTGACACCCGCATTCAACCATTCATGATACACCCTGGACACGGTTGATCATGTGAAGCTGAATTCCCGCACCACTTCCGAAATCGCACTTCCCATCCACCATACCCCGTTCGAATGGTGTCAGCTCACGACGACGTTCCATGTTACACCTGTCACATGCACAGCCACTGCTCACAAGGTCTTCTATACAACTGTCGCTGGCACAGAGGGCGTGTGGTGCACAGACAACACACCTGCGCATCAGTGCTCCACTATCCCATGACATTTGCTCAGTCAGTGTACATTGGTATTATAAATTTACTCATTCGAGACAAATATTTCAAGCTCCCTATGGGAAACAACATCTATATCATTCATAGAATGGGGAAGGTGCACAATCTATCTGAGTTTTACTGAGGGCAGATTGTGATGGCCCGGAGGCTCAGCACGAGCATTTCGGAAATTGCACGACTTTTCGGGCGTTCAAGGAGTGCTGTGGGGAGTGTCTAAACAAGTGGCGAAACCAAGGTGAAATCACATCCAAACGTCGAAGGGTTGGGCGGCCACACCTCATTACAGATGTCGGACGTTGTAAGCTGGGCAGACTGGTAAAACAGGACAGACCTGATCAATGTATGGTAATGTCATGATTTCACAAGTGCAAGAAGAACAGGATATTTTCTCTTTGGCATCAATACACCATAACTAATTCAGGTCTGGAAGTATTTTGTAATACAGTATGTTAAATAGTCAAAGCACAGTAACTGCTCTTGTAGCAGATCTGCTAACAGTTGTTGAAACTAGCATAATAGCCATAATAGCTGATGTGATCCCACATTTACTCTATTAGCATGAGATTTAGACACCCTATAGACCAAGGAAAACCGAACGGAATAAAAGCACTATATCGAATGATTATTATTCTAAGAGTAAAAAAAATAAATCAACTATCACAGATACTTCAAAGTTACTTACCTCGATTTTGAGGAAGCATTTTCTGATTGAAGTATAACCCTCAAGAGTTAGGCTACCAAAAGCAGATGAGTGCAAGATATCCTCATTTATTAATGTAACTTACCTTTAAAGCATATCAGACACCCCCATGTTACCACAAGTGGTACTCAATTGTAAAATTGGAAAACTTGTCTTCATTACAGCAGGCCTACACCAGCCAATGGAAACACAGAAAATGGTCGCATTTCTCAGTTTTATACAATCGTCTCCATTTTAACTCTTCTATATTAGTAAGAATACTTCTACGGACAGGTTGGTGGGTCCCTGGCAAGCATAAAGGAAGGATCTCTCCTCTATGCTACTTCAGGTATCACTTCACATGTTTTTCCTATGCTTTTGCATCCATGATTGATAAACGGAAGCACTATTCCATCGAATAACACCAAGGCTCAAGGCTTAATGTGTCCGTTCAACAAACAAATCTCCATCAACAGGTGTAATATGCCGTCAATCCACATGAACACTGCAGAGAGGTTTGGAACTGAATCAATGACTTTGACATGCAATCTAGTGATTAAAAATTGTAAACCAACACCTCTCCTACCCTACCGGCCAGCATTCTGATAGTGACTTTTTTTTTTTACCACCAACAGGACTCGAATAAGCTAACTTGATACCTTAACAATCATGGCCTCCAGGTTGAACTTACTTTGGACAGTAACCTGCGTTTTGTGAAACTGCCCATTGCTAAGTGAGGATTGGATATCACAAACAACAAGAAGTGTAGTTTTACCACAGATTTCAAATTAAAAGCAGTTTCTTTTACAGATAAATAAGGTGTGTAGCCAGCAACCAAAGAATTCAATATGTAACCTAACATGATATTAGCACAAACAAAAATGGAAATCGAAAGTGTGTGGTTCTTTTTCATGTTACCGAAACACAGATCAATACTGAAGTGCTACAGTATATAACAAAGTTGAAAAATAATGGTTTTTCCATTGCCGTAACTCAGATCATATAATTCAACAAAGAGCAGTGGAAGCAGCTGAATCTCAGTTGGCAAAAGTAGACATTGTTATTTTCCAATTTTTATAACAAAAATCAGGGAGACTCTTTTAATTGAGAAAAAATATTTGTAATGGAAAAATCAGACATTAAAACAAGCACCATCTTGAATATGAAATATTCTATAACATGTACTGATTGTCTCGCTACAAACAAGTTTATGAATTGATCTTTCGATCAACAACCAGCATCAGCTGTGCAGTTAATGTAATGAAACACAGGTGGTAGGCCTATATGGTGACATTAACTTACAATTGGAAATAAAGAACAGCGTTAATTACTGGTAAAGTCTGACTCCTTGGCTGAATGGTCAGTGATGAAGCCTTCAGTTCATAAAGCCCTGAGTTCAATTCCTGGCTGGGTCGGGGATTTTAACCTTTTCACTGCCAAGTTTTGATGACCAGCCGGGCCCGTGGGCCGGGTTTTATTTAAGGAAGAAGCACTTTGACAGACACATATTTACTGATACTATTAATAGAATGCATATCGTCCCCTTAGCCCTGAAGCCTAATATGGTGTCAAGGATGAAGTGAGATTATATTTTACACCATATTTTTACGACCGGATGCCCTTCCCGACGCAAACCTCAGTTGAGAATATAATGAAAATGAAATGAATTACGGTGAATGAAACTGGGTAAGGAAGTGGAAGGAATCGGCTGTGGTTTATCAATAGGAACTGTCCCAACATGTGCTTGGGAGTGGGGAAGAAAAAAAAATTCTCAGGACAGCTGACAGTGGGGTTCGAACCCACTCACCTGCCAAGTGCAGAGCTTGGCTCCATAGATTTAGCATGTTAATACGCGCGGCTACTCCGCTCAGTGATGCTATTACTGAAATATAATATAATATTGTTGATCCAAGAACTGGCAGCCCCGACCCCACAGGTGTGGAAAAATCAGTAGAAAAATATGATGAAGAAAAAGAAGTAATTATTGATAAAAGTGAACATCCTTAACTCAATGTGTAATTTGAATATTCTGACTAATTCCTATTTGCTGCAAAAACATTATTAATCAACACAACAGACTTATGCAGGTGTTCTAACAATGCTGGGTTATTAGTAAGTCAAGTGTATTTAGTGCACGTTAATGTGATCTTTTAATTTATTTTTCTGTAGTGGAAGCCATTTCTTTTTTAGTTTTGACTTTGTTAATATATAACTGTTAGGTTCTTCAGTCTATCAAAATTAATTTATGATTAAATAACATTTAGAAAATACCTAAAAGAAAACATTTGACAACAGATTATACCTGAAAAAGAAAAGATTTAATTTAAAAAAAATTATATGTTTTGTTCTTGAAAGAACATCATCAGATTCTATCAAACCATACTTTGAATTTTTAAATGAATTATTATTATTATTATTATTATTATTATTATTATTATTATTATTATTTATGTTAAACCCTGTGTCCACTCTTCTAATAATTGTTGAAATGTTATAACTTATATTAATGAAGTACTCCTCATGTGGTTCTTTTCTCTTCATATAAAACATACATATACTAAGGAAATAACTGCTATGCTTCATGGCAAGTGTACAGTATTGTGTGCTCAGCACAACTGAACTGGGCAGCTTTTTTTCCCATGCTGCGTATGTCGTGGCAAGTTGGAGGGGGAAGGTGGATGTTAATATTAGCATGTGTTGGGCAAGGTCCAGCGTCTATTTTCAAGGGTTCATTGGCAAGTGTTCTCTGTCCAATATCTTTTATCTATCGTCCAGTGTGCAGCATCTATCGTCTGTTACAAATCGCCTATTATCCACTAACGAGCATATATCATCTACGGATTATTATCAGTTGTCTGTTGTACCTGTTGGCTGATATGTGTTGTTGAACTGCAACAGTCAATGGCCTGGTTTCACGGCGTAGATGAGTCTTATGAAACAGATGTGCGTTTCTGAAAAGTGAACAGTATGATTATACTAGTATTAAAATCAGTGAGTTGCTAAAAAGATACAGTATAACAAAGGTGATCTGAATCAGGATACCACGTGTCATGGAATTATCCCTGAAAATTGTGTATGTTGCATGAAGTACCACTGCTTGCCATTGCCTATACAATTACTGCAAATAGCAGTAGATCCTTGTGCTTGATTTCCTGTGTATTTATTTCCAGCTTTATATGTTAATGTGTTAAGGGAAAACTGTCCGTCAGTCAGTTGTTTGTTTGTTTGTTTATTTATACTGAAGGGTAGTCTGTTACAAAGGTTTGATGAAATAATCTCTATGGATAATGTAGTTTTAGAATATAACTAGCTATTCCAAGTCATTGTAGAGGTTTTATTTAAAGTTAGATAACCTTGGTGCAGTTCCACCTATTTAATTGTTTTCAGAGGATAAGGTAAGGCCCATAGAGAATGTACCAGTACACAACATCACGTACATGCCCTGAGAGGGAAGAGAAAATCTATCAAACTCTTTCTAAATTTTGAGGGACCCAATTTGGTGAATTCTGGCACCTAAATTATGGATATATAAAATTATTACATTTACTATATTCAATTCAAGTAAGTTCAAGTATGGAACAGTTGTCAAAGTTACACGCTCTTCAAAGCACAATAGTGCATTCTCATATTATTGGCAGTTGCAAAATATCTAAGAGAACTCTTCTCAATTTTGTAAGGTGTGCAAATATTTGCTGTACTTGCAATATAGAGAATATAATTAACACCTCATGGTAATTAGCAATATTCTCTAATTCCTTTGGAAAAGAAAAGGGGATTACACTTGATGTCAAGTCAAAGTACAATAAATCACCTTCACAGCAGTACTTTGTATATAATGATTATAAATACATGTACCGGTAATGAAATATTCTTACCCTCTCAGCAACAGGTTTCTCCAGTGGTTTGGGTAGTGTGCGACCTTTCCGTCTAATGGCTTTGAGTTTAGAGCCAATTTTAACATGATCACTGCGTTGCTTCAGAGCCTTAGCCAGATCCAAGAGATGTACTGCATTACCTCGTCCTTCACCACTCTGAACCAAATGAAACTCCGACACTTGAAGACTTGGTTCCTTTCTGCTTGGTGGCTTTACCCTATGAATTTTATTCAAAGTTATAAATTTCATTATTGGTTCCGTACTGAATTAAGATTACATATAATTTACAAAGTTTATTTCACCTACTCAATACTGTACAATAATTGCGATGTCTATAAATACATTACAATATGTTACCAAGGTAGTAGTTTCGACCTTATGTGGGTCGTCATCAGCCTAACTAAGATATACTTATGGATTTGCCGAAGTCCTAAGACAAAATTACATTGTGGAAATAAAATTTAAAAGAATGAACTGTGTATGTGATGCGATAATGTACATATAAAATGGTGGAGTGATGATGTGTTATAGATAAAATAATGTACTGATCAATGACAAATAAAATTTTCAGGATTTACGTCAATTACAATTAAACAGTAAGAATCATATCACACAATTTTTACAATGATGATTAAAATATGCCCTTGTTAGTGAACACACTAAAATTGCACTTTAAAAGTGTAATATGCCAGTTGAATTCTTACTGTTTAATTATAATTGACGTAAATCCTCAACATTTTATTTGTCATTGATCAGTACATTATTTTATCTATAACATTTCATCACTCCACCATTTTATATGTAAATTATCGCATCACATACACAGTTCATTCTTTTAAATTTTATTTCCACAATGCAATTTTGTCTTAGGACTTCGGCAAATCCATAAGTGTATCTTAGTTAGGCTGATTATGACCCATATAGGGCCGAAACTAGTACCTTGATAACATACTGTAATGTATTTATAGACATTGCAATTATTGTACAGTACTGAGTAGGTGGAATAAACTTTGTAAATTATATGCTATGAATATTGGATTAATAATAAAATACATAGATGAACCTGATTAATATGATGATTGTTGTTTAAGGGGACTAATGCTAGCACAATAGGAATACTAATAACATGCATCTATGGCCATTTCAGTACACAATATAGAAAGCAGAGGCAGTTATTTTTTGGCCTTCTTTCACACCAAGTGGAGGTCATGCAGGTCCAAGACCATGGAAGTTGACAGCCCTAACAGCAGTCAAGTCTTGGAATAACAGTTACATAAGGGGAGTCAGTCACAATTCTGTGGTAAATAGCCAGAAGTTGCTATATCAAGAAATGAAACTTTTCAGTGGAATGATATTCAAACTTTGCATGACAGTGTAAAATACATAACTGAATTTATTTCCTTCAAACTGCAGGAACTTGTAGACCAACATATTACAAAACACAATAAATACATTCTATACCGATACTTGAAAGAGTGTAGTGACACAACAGCATAAATTGATACATTAAGTTCTGGCATATGGAGGCATACTATATACAGGGTCTCTCTTATAAACCCCGACCATCTAATGACGTTTCTACTCTCCGAGACCTAAGCAGCTGTATGGGAGGTGTGCGCATAGTTCTTGACCTTGCAAGGAGCATGCATGTGTTCAACGTAGCATCAATAGCCAGTCTGAATTTCAGCTGTTAACATGGTGAGACATTTATCATTGCAACACTGTATTTTCATATGTAAAATTTTAAGTACAAGTTGGCTCGACGGGGGTACGATGCATTTGTTCGGCAATTTCCTGGTGAAGTGCCACCTTCATGAGCACAGATTCATGTAATTGTAAATAAATTTTAAACTACTGGCCCAGTGCTCAATAAAAACACATGCGCACACACAAACTATTTTAACAGAGGAAAAGCTAGACGACATTGGAACGAATCTTGAAGGTCACCGAAGAAATCACTCAAGATCAACACAAGTAGGGGTTGTGGTTTTTTCTGCACACAGAGCTACAAAGTTGTTACACATCTAACCTTACAGGTTTACACAGGCCCATTGTTTAAAACCTGCTGATCCAGCCACAAGAGTGAAATACTGCGAGTGGTATCTTGCGTCATTGAATGACCGTTTGTTCGATTCATAGCTAGTGTTCTTTTCAGATGAGGCCTCGTTTCATCTTAATGGTCGTGTTAATAGTCATATCTCTCGCTACTGGTGTGCAGAAAATCCTAATGGTGTTTATGAAGTCCCTCTTTATGAAGGATGACACTTCCAGCATCTATTATAAGGTAAGATTTCATATAAGATTGTATACACACTTAAAGCAGGGTGTTTATATCAAGAATATTACCGGACTATTTATTGAGCCACCTATTCAATACATTCCACAATTTACGTGGTTAGATTTTTACATAGTACTACAGAGTTCTAAGGTACATGTTTCGCCCTTTGTTTAATGGGTAACATCAGCCTAACCCAATCTTTAAACAATTATTTGTGGGGCCTATCTATTCTTACAATGTGATACTAGACTATTAGCATATCACGGGGTCAATTTCATAACGAGTTATCCTTCGAGTTTTCATCTTGGAACGGGTAGTTTAACTCGTTATTGACCTTTAATATGTCTAGTCCGGCTCCATGGCTAAATGGATAGTGTGCTGGTCTTTGGTCACAGAGGTCCCGGGTTTGATTCCCGGCAGGGTTGGGAATTTTAAGCATAATTGGTTAATTTCTCTGGTACGGGGACTGGGTGTATGTGTCGTCTTCATCATCATTTCATCCTCATCACAACGCAAAGGTTGCCTACGGGCATCAAATCAAAAAACCTGCATCTGGCGAGCCGAACTTGTCCTCGGACACTCCCGGCACTAAAAGCCATACACTATTATTTTTTATTTTTTTTGTTTTGTTTTGCTATTTGCTTTACATCGCATCGACACAGATATGTCTTATGGCAACGACGGGATGGGAAAGGCCTAGGAATGGGAAGGAAGCAGCCGTGGCCTTACTTAACGTACAGCCCCAGCATTTGCTTGGTGTGAAAATGGGAAACCACGGAAAACCATCTTCAGGGCTGCCGACAGTGGGGTTCAAACCCACTATCTCCCGATTACTGAATACTGGCCGCACTTAAGCGACTGCAGCTATCAAGCTCGGTATTATTATTATTATTATTATTATTATTATTATTATGGCAGTGTTGTAACACTGTGGTGTCTTAAAACTAACAATACATAACATCTGAAAATTTAAACAGACCCTGAATTTGTTTAAAAGTATTGATAAATAACAATCTAATATTATCACTTAGTCTTAAAAACATGTGTCTGAAACTAAAACGAATGTTCTTCATTTTATAGACTATTAAATTTATGTGACCTTCAGTATTCCAAATTAAAAATATCTGAGGGAAGCAAACTAACACTTTTGTCAAGTGAGAGACCACTGTCTGTTGTATTTACACATCATAAAACAGGAGTGGCTGTGCTGTGAGGTATTACCGCTAATGATGTCAACAAGTTGTAAACTAAATGGAGCTTCAGTTGACATAAGTGAAAGTTATATGGTCTGATATTATTTGGAACTGCTGCTAAATTCTAAAGGTGATCAGCTGGACCATAATGAAGAACTTGAAAAAACAAAATACAATCACATGAGGGATTGTGAGTTATCTGTAACAAGATGTGAACAGGGCTTTGTAGCTTAAGTGATAAATAAGAAATCTCTCACAATACCTATGCTTAAAATGGGTACTTACTCATTAGGGTGCAAGTTTTCTCAGCAGTGCTAGCTTGTCGAGACACTTCTATTTCTGGTGTTGTATTGATGTCGAAGAGACAGTGGGGAACGTGGAGGGAGGACAGGGGTAGGTGGGCCTGTGTGCGTCAGTGCTGTTGTTAGAGGGGAGTTACTTGAAGTAGCAAGGGCAGGCCTAGTGCTTGGTGAGATGGACGGAGCTTTCAAACTTATAGATTTAAATATCTGAGGGATTTTATTATGACCTGAACCGACAGCTTCCAATAAATTTGGCGTCATTTCATGTAACAGACTTCTGACCTCAGTGTCATCATTGAGATTCTGATTCTCATTATAGGTCTGGTCCAAAAACATGTATAAGCTTTCTAGTTCATTTAATACTTTTCCTTTACCTATATTTCTGATATTTGTAAGATCTTTTTCTATAGATGTAAAACGGTGCCCTACTTCCCTCATGTGTGTGTTCATAGCTGAGTATTTGTTATGTTTTTCGGCATTATAATATTCCGTATACCTCGTGTAGAAACTCCGTCCAGTTTGTTCAACATAAGAAAATCTGTACTGTGTGCAAGTTAGCCTGTACACACCAAAGCCCGAATAATGGTAGTTGTTATAATTGATCTTATTATGATTAAAAATATACAAGGCGTGTTTTTTAAGTAAGGTCCGTTTGAAAATAAGTACACAACGAAAGGTTATTTAAAAAAAGTAAATTTATTTTCAGAAAGTACATACTTCACTGTATTTTTCGACATAGTTGCCAAGTTTGTTCAAACACTTATCATACCTCGTAACCAATTTGAAAATATCCTCTTCATAAAAACTTGCCGCCTGCTCCGATAACCAAGAGTTCACTGCCGTTTTCATGTCGTCGTCATCATTGTAATGGTTGCCACTGAGGTGATGTTTGAGGTGGAGGAACAGATGGTAATTGCTCGGCGCAAGATCAGGACTGTAGGGTGGGTGGTCTAAAACTTCATAGCCAAAACTGTCCAATAAATTGCGGGTCTGACCTGCAGTGTGAGGCCTTGCATTGTCATGGAGAAGGACAATTCCCTTTGTCAGCATACCGCGTCTTTTGTTTTGAATCGCTCTGCATAGCTTTCTCAGGGTTTGGTAGTATGCTTCTGCATTGATAGTGGTTCCTCGTTGCATGAAGTCGACCAACAAAACACCATGCATATCCCAAAACACCGACGCCATGATTTTGCACTGGGACAGAGTCTGTTTGGCCTTCACCTTTACAGGCAAGTGTGTGTGTGTCTCCATTCCATGCTCTGTTGGTTCGATTCGGGCGTGATATGCGAAACCCATGTTTCGTCTCCAGTTACGATCTGACTCAAGAAGCCGTCACCTTCTTCGTCATAACGAGTCAAGAACTTCATCGCACACTCAAACCTTTAGTTTTTGTGGTCCTCTGTTAGGAGTTTCGGGACCCAAGGGAGTACAGTTTCCTAAACTTTAGGTGTTCAGAAACAATGTTGTAAAGCACTGATCTCGACACGTCAGGAAAATTGTTTGAGAGACCTGTTATTGTGAAGTGCCTGTTTTCACGAATCTTCGCTTTACATGAAGCCACCAAATCATCTGTAATCAAAGAAGGGCGACCGGAGCGGTCCTCATCATGGACGTTGTCACGGCCATCTTTGAATTGTCGTACCCACTTACGCACTTTGCTTTCACTCATAACAGTATCACCGTACACTTTGCAAATCTGTCAATGAATTTCTGCAGACAGGTTCCTTGATGACAAAAACCGTACCACTGACCGAACCTCACATGTGGTGGGCGAGTTGATAGTCTTAAACATTTTGAAAGCACAGAACAGAACCGTACAGGTTAGCTACAGAGCTGAAACTGAGCACAGTTGTTCCCGAGGCATGCCAGTGCACGACGCACGTGCTCGTTGCGACATGCGCGCGAATTACTGTGTCTACAACAAAACGGACCTTACTTAAAAAACATGCTTCGTATTTTGAGTTGTGTTCACTGTTCTGAAAGCTATATTAACATTATGTTTCTTGAAAGTGTTCATGATCTGATGGATGGCTAGGCTATTGTAGGTGAATGTGGCAAAATTAGTTTTATTAGGTTTGTCTGGTATGAGATTTGTGGAAAAAAATTTGATTTTATTAATTAACCGATTAACCATCTCGACTTTAAATCCACTGATTCTGGCAAGGTCCCTTATATAGTTTAGTTCAGTTTTTAAGTCAATAGGAGAAAGTGAGATTTACAAAGCTCTATAGATTAAACTGTAGAAAGATGTCTGTTTTTGGGAACTGGGATGTAAAGAGGAACTTCCTATGTGTAACCTCTCCAAAGGGTAAGGTTACAATTAATAGGTTTAATGAAGAGAAAATGTTTGCTACCGTAATGCATTCACCAAAAGTACTCTACACTAGGCATGTCAACATGTACGTAACTAAATTTGCAAGCACACTAATCACAGAAAATAAACAAACAGTTTAACCAACATGACTGTTAAGAAAGGATAACCGGGAAGCGGCAGGGAACCATATCCAGGCGGTGGAAGGTATTGGTAATACTGAAGAAGCGAAGTCAATGTAATCCTAAACTTTACTTAACAATTTGGATTCAATTTCATATATAAAGCAATAGCCAATATACCATTAAAATTTTGACGGCATTATTTCAACAACCATTACAATTTACAGTTTACATGAGGGTAGCATTTAGTTATTAAATTTCTTTTATACCGGAACATCACACATGACGTTCAACTGTCGTGGCGTTACCTTTAAAAACCCAAAACAGTTTGAAATAAATAAAAGGAAGGTAACGTTATACTCAAGTGAAGAGATACATCTAAGGAGAAAAATATTTACGTATAATCATGGAGCAGAGCATCTTCAGTGGGTAGCCCCCTCAAAAACACTTCTGAGAAAGGGCACCCGACCTAAAGATGAACATTCCACGATGAAGCGGAATGAATGAGACAGTCCCGAGGAAAAAAAATTACTTATAAAGATTACTTCGAAAGGCGTATAACATTTAATTTACAAAACAACAAACGGGAACCATCTCTTAACAAAGTGAGGTGACTTACCGAAACGGCTAAGTCATAATGATAACATTTGGAAGCAGAAGGAAACACGGGTACGCTCCGGCAAGATAAATTAAATGAAACACTACATCTAAAACTGAATACCTGAAAAGTTAAAAAAAATAAACAGTGCTTACCGGATGGCGGGGCCAAGAAGACCCGTACCTTGGAAGGTGACCGTTCCCTTCAGTGGTCAAACAGAAAAGACGCCCTCGCAGAGCAAGGCTCCAGCGACAACGCTTCTTCCCGGAAATTATGAAATCTTACCACGGCCAATGAGCGTACGATGTTTTCCTTCACCTACCAATCACATTTCCTTTTATTTTCTCCAATAGGAGCGCAGAAAAAATAGTGCTGACAAAGAACATTTAGGAAGCCTCTAGAAATTACGAAATTGATGCAACTTTACGAAACCGGAAATCTCCCACGCCGATGTGGCGAGTGTGGTACAGGATGCACCAGAATTACCATGACAATCAAATAATTTTAAAATCATATCAACTTCAAACAAATCAAACAATTCCAAAATTCACATACTGAGGAGAAACCAAAACAAACAATTGAATAAATACTTTACATACATAATTCATCGCCGTCTTCCGAGTCCAAATAATCAGATCCCAATAATTACAACACTATGGTTATCGGGGATTGTGTGGGTTTTCTATAGACTTGAAATTCAAATGTATTATTAATACGTGTAGCGATTGTGTGGGTTTTCTAGAGACTTGAAATTCGAATGTATTATTAATACGTGTAATTGTTACATCTAAAACATTTATGAACCCTTGTCCTCGTCCTCCTTACTGAATTTTATGTTGGGGTCAGTTTTGTTTAAAGTTTCTAAGATTTCACTACTGTTAGTGGCATTTTTGTCATGATTACAAAAGTGTCATCCACATATCTCAACCATAGACATATACCGTTAATTTGTGTTTTTATTTTTGTGTGCTAGATGTCGGGTAAGATGCCGGATATTGGGTCACCCATCACTAAGCCTCTTTGCTGGTACGTTTTCCCGATAAAAGAAAAAAGTTATTTAATACGAATGTTAATATCTTCATAAACTGATCAATTTCCAGCTTACTGGGGCCGCTATTTATAGAGATATTGTCATGGATGATAATGACAGTTTCTTTGGTCGGTATATTTGAATACATATTAACGACATCAAAGGAGCACATTACTTGGTTTGGTTGTAGACTGAACTTACTTAAAAATCACAAAAGTTAATTGAGTTCTTTAGAGGTTGTTTATTGTTAAAGACAGTGTTTTTTTTAAACCATGGATGTATTTTGAAAGTTTGTAGTTCGGGCTGTTACGACAATTGATTATCGGATGTACTGGGATGTCTTTTTTGTGGACCTTAGGTAGGGCTCTTGCCACTGGGATGCTGGGATTCATATTAATAAGTCTTTGTTGGTCCTGTTCTGTGAAAAGAAATGCTGAATTCTTAACAATAGTTTTTAAATTTCGTTGTACTCTTACTGTTGGATCTTTGTTAATTACTGTGTAGCTCTTATCACTGAAAAAATCCTCTGTTTTTTTGATATACACGTCCTTGTCTAGTAAAACTATTGACCCTCCTTTGGAGGCTTTTGTAACCAAAATGTTACTGTCTTCTATTTTTGTTCTCATATTCTACATATGCTACAGCTGAAGTTATCTGCAAGAGTGATAGAATCATTAAAATGTTCATGAAACTGGAGAACTCTAAGTACACCATCATACAAGTGTATGCCCCACAAACAGGCTGCATGAGGAAGACAAAGAGAAATTTCGGCAAGACCTGGAAGATACAGTTAATGAGGAAAATGTTATTATTATTGGAGATCTAAATGCGCAAGTTGGGGTAGACAGACTTGGGTATGAGAACATCAATGGTCCACATGGATTTGGACAAAGGAACCCAGAAGGAGAACAACTATTAGATCTGTGCAGAAGAAATGATCTTATAATCAAAAATACATTCTTCAAAAAAAGAGACAGTCACAGAATAACAAGGTACAGTTGGGATGGCCAGTATAGAACATTGATTGACTACGTAATCACAAATAAAGATGGTGGCAGGTACATCACAGATGTAAAGGTCATCCCTAGTGAAAGCATGGACAGTGACCACAGATTGTTGGTAGTAGACTTCAAATATAAGGCAAATGAAACGCAGAAACTTACTACGAAAAAACCAAGGGTTAAAACTTGGAAGTTGCAAGAAGTCCAAATAAAGGAAGAATACAAACTGCTGTGAGCTTGCATCCGGGAGATAGTAGGTTCGAATCCCACTATCGGCAGCCCTGAAAATGGTTTTCCGTTTTCACACCAGGCAAATGCTGGGGCTGTACCTTAATTAAGGCCACGGCCGCTTCCTTCCAACTCCTAGGCCTTTCCTATCCCATCGTTGCCATAAGACCTATCTGTGTCGGTGCGACGTAAAGCCCGTAGCAAAAAAAAAGAATACAAACTAAGGATTCAACAGAGTTTGCCGAAGTGTGAAGTAACCAGCGTTAATGAAGAATGGAAGGCCTTCAAAGACACCTTTGTGGGAGAAGCCAAAAACCTATGTGGAGTTACAAGTTCTATCAAAAGAAAAAAAGAGACACCATGGTGGAATGATAGAGTGAAAACAGCAGTGAAAGAAAGAAACTAAATAAAGAAGGCACTGGATAAGGAAAAACAAAAACAGGGACAAGAACGAAATGAACAAGAAATACAAAGACTTCAAGGAGTATACAGGAACAAGAAACTTGCTGTAAGGAACATTGTAAGGGAAGAAAAAGAGAAGAAATGGAATGAGTTTGCAGACAAACTGGAAGAGGACAGTAGAGGAAATATGAAATTGCTATACACAGTAGTGAAAAACAAGCGAAGGGATCAAGAGACCATAAAAGCAATAGAACGTGATGATGGAACTCTGGCACAAGAAGAGGGAGAAATTAAACAAGAACTCAAGATCTATTTCGAAAAGCTGCTGACTGGAGATACAGAAAACATAACAACGGATAGAGGAGAGCCAAGTCGAGGAACCACAACTGAACCACCAATTACATGGCTTGAGGTTGAAAATGCGCTCAAGAGCATGAAGAAAGGAAAGATAGTGGGCATAGATGAACTAAGTACAGATATGCTGAAAGCAGCGGGAGTTCCAGGAATCCAATGGCTTTATAGACTGCTCAACAAGATATGGAAGGAAAATACTATTCCTGAGGACTGGAAGATGGGCATCATTGTACCTCTGTTCAAGAAAGGAAGCCGATGAAAATGTATTAATTACCGTGGTATCACACTACTGTCTCATGTCCTGAAAATATTGGAAAAAATAATAGAGACCAGAATCAGAGATATTGTTGAACTAATTTTGGAAGAAGAGCAGTATGGTTTCAGACCAGGAAGGTCAATTACAGACCTTATATTTGCTAATGGAAAAATACTGGGAGAAGAACTTTTTTTTTCTTTTTTTTTTTTTTTGCTAGGGGCTTTACGTCGCACCGATACAGATAGGTCTTATGGCGACGATGGGATAGGAAAGGCCTAGGAGTTGGAAGGAAGCGGCCGTGGCCTTAATTAAGGTACAGCCCCAGCATTTGCCTGGTGTGAAAATGGGAAACCACGGAAAACCATCTTCAGGGCTGCCGATAGTGGGATTCGAACCTACTATCTCCCGGATGCAAGCTCACAGCCGCGTGCCTCTACGCGCACGGCCAACTCGCCCGGTAAGGGAGAAGAACAAGCCTTTATTTCTAATATTTTTGGACATTGAGAAAGCATACGATAGTGTACCAAGGGAAAAAATTTGGCATTGCATGAAAGAACTTCAAGTGCGAGACAGCCTCATAGACAAAGTGAAAATGTATAGTGGGAACAGAAGCTGTATTCAAGTAGGATGTGGTTTGTCGGACTGGTTTGAAACAAAGAGAGGAGTGCAGCAGGGCAGCTCATTGTCACCACTTCTATTTATTATTGTAATGGATGTAGTAATGAAATCTATTAAAAGGAAAGAACATGGAGATATCAAAGCCTTCACATTTGCAGATGATGCTGCGATCTGGAGTGACTCAGAAGAGGAACTGGGAGAGAGAATACAAAGCTGGAATGAGGAGTTTAAGAAATATGGTTTAAACATCAGCAAGACCAAGACGGTGGTGATGAAAGTGTATGGGGAAGGAGCAGAACCAATAGTCATGTTAAATGAAGCTCAACTGGACAGCGTTCCAGTTTTCAAATACTTGGGTAGCGTTATATCAAATGACAACCTAGCAAAACATGAGGTGAACAATCGAATCAATAAGGCAACACAATTTTACCACCAGGTAAGACACCTGCTGTGGGATGAGCAAATACCCATGAAAACAAAAATGACATTGTACAAGTCCTATTATACACCAATTCTTACATACAGTCTCGAAACCACAACACTGACCAATAGAGATAATTCCAAACTTCAGGCAGCTGAAATGAAATTCCTACGCACTATGATCCAGAAAACCAGGAAAGACAAGATTAGGAATGAGAAAATTAGAGAAGAAGTAGGAATAGATGATTCTCTCCTCAATAAGATTCAGATATCAAGACTGAAGTGGTTTGGTCACATGAAGAGGATGCCAGTAAACAGAACTGCAAGGAAGGAATTTGACAGAAAAGTAGAAGGAAGACGACCCGTGGGAAGGCCACGAAGGAAATGGATAGATTTAGTTAAGAGCGATGTACTGCTAAGAGGTCATGATTGGGACAAGTTGGTGGAGGAAGAATGGTACAAGGACAGGATGAGATGGAGGAGGCTCATATACCACACCCGGGAAACTGGAGATGGTTTAGGATGATGATGATGATGATATTCTGTATTAGTGTTTGTTGATTGGGATCAATATTTGTGTTGAGTTCCTCAGCTAACCTAGGTAATTTCTTCTTTATTTCAGTTCTGATGTCACTTTTGTGCTTCATATGGGAGTTTAGATATATTCGCCTCTATCTCGGCCACAGTAGTGATAATGTCCACTTCTTTTTGTTTTCTAGGCCAATTATATTTCGGACCTTTATTAAGGATCTCCATCTCCGAAAACTGTATGTTTGTTAAATTCTCTACTGTAGGAGTGTTAGTATCTGTTGGAATTGCTTTTCTTTTTTTCAACATTTTGTTTAAATGGGACTCTTAATAGTTGTGTTAGTTTCTTGTCTAATGTTGCTTGTTTCCTATCTAATAAGCACATCAATTTGTAATCCAGATGTTGTTGGAATGAGTTCCATTCTAATGGGGTCAAAGCTTGAGCTGCTATAAAATGAGTCCTATAATGTCGCAAATTTAATTCGGTTTTCTTTTTATGTAGAGTTTTAATTTTGTTTCTTAGCCATATTTCCTTCACTTTGTTTCGAACTCTGTTCAGATTGAAATTACTTAAGATATTTCTTTGCATTGGTCTCAGAAATTTTGGGATCAATTTCAGTTTCAGACATTGTTTCAGAAATGCTATGTCTTTAGTCAATTTGCATATTTTGACTTTAAGACTGAGAAACTTTTTTAATAGAGAATTTGCCTGGTTGGCTGCTACATTACAAGTTATTATTCTCATAATTGTTCGGTACTGAAAGTGACTTTATATCAAGAATATTACGAGACTATTTATTGAACCACCTATGCAATACATTCCACAATTTATGTGGTTAGATTTTTACACAGTACTACAGAGTTCTAAGGTGCATGTTTCACCCTTTTTTTAATGGGCATCATCAGCCTAACTCAATCCTAATACAATTATCTGTGGGGCCTATATATCCTTACAATGTGATATTAGACAATTAGTGTTGTAACATTGTGGTGTCTTAAAACTAGCAATACATAACATCTAAAAATATAAACAGATACTGAATTTGTTTAAAAGTATTGATAAATAAAAATAAAAAGCATAACTTAGTCAGTCTTAAAACATTGTGTCTGAAACTAAAATGAATCTTCTTCATTTTATAGACTATTAAACTTATGTGGCCTTCAGTACTCGAAGTTCAAAATATCTGAAGGAACATTCAACCCGCAAGTAAACTAACACTTTTGTACTGTGAGAGATCAATGTTGGTTGTATTTACACATCATTATACACTAGTGTCCAAAAGTTGAGCATAAGTTACGAGTAACCAGGGCAACAGGAAATAGACCGCAAATTGCACGACATATGCACCGTGTTCGCTATATATAGGAAAGGAGTGTTCCCTGCTTTGACTAGTGACGTAACCGCAAGGTAAACACAGCCAGTGCCTGTGCCCCATATACTCTCAGTCGTGTTTGCCCTGTAATAGTGTGCGGATTGTAGCCTCGTGGTGAACGTGACAACATAATGGCACGACGCCATTTGAACCCCGGTTTGCAGGGTAGAATACTCGGCCGCCTGGAAGCACGCCAGACAAAGACCGAAGTCGCCGTATCCTTGAATGTGCCACAGTGTCATTTCCAGACTTTGGAGACGATTTTGAGACACAGGAGATGTTAGTCGAAGGCCAGTACCAGGTCCACCACGGGTAACCACCCCACAGCAGGACCGATATCTGGCCTTAACACCCGACGAAATCAGAGTACACCTGCAAGACAATTGATTCACAATTAAGTATTTATTTATTTTCCACCTAGTCGATACAATGATTGCTTAAGGCAATTTTTAATGGTCAAAAATGGTACATGTTTCGTATATTATCAACATCTTCAGCCACATAACACTGTTTAGATGAAAAATATATAAAATTGACAAAGTAATGCTTTAGAGGAAGTGTCCTTAAAATTAACATAAGAGATCTTATGACAAAGTAATGTGTCCTTAAAATTAACATAAGAGATCTTATGTTAATTTTAAGGACACTTCCTCTAAAGCATTACTTTGTCAATTTATATATTTTTCATCTAAACAGTGTTATGTGGCTGAAGATGTTGATAATATATGAAACATGTACCATTTTTGACCATTAAAAATTGCCTTAAGCAATCATTGTATCGACTAGGTGGAAAATAAATAAATACTTAATTGTGAATCTATTGAAGTGCGATACGGACCATGAAGCTGATTTTATGTAATGCAAGACAATTGTCGGCGGAGCTTCCAGCCGTCTCAGGGGTTGCCGTTTCCTGGCAAACTGTGTACTGGAGGCTCAGAACAGCAGGGCTGTTTCCCTGACGCCCAGTGGTGAGCGTCCCGCTCACTCCAGCACAGAGATTTTAAGCATAGGTATTATGAGACATTCTTATTTATCACTTAAGCTACAAAGCCCTGTTCACATCTTGTTACAGATAACTCACAATCCCTCACATGATTGCATAACTCTGCAAAGGACGTTGTATTTTCAAGTTCTTCTTTATGATCCAGCTGATCACCTTTAAATTTTAGCAGCAGTTCCATATAATATCTGACCATGCAACTTTCACTTATGTCATCTAAAGCTCCATTTAGTTTACGACTTGTTGACAACATTAGCAGTAATACCTCACAGCACAGCCAGTCCTGTTTTATAATGATGTGTAAATACAACAGACATTGGTCTCTCATTTGACAAAAGTGTTAGTTTGCTTGCAGGTCGAATGTTCCCTCAGATATTTTGAACTTCGAGTGCTAAGTTAAATAGTCTATAAAATGAAGATTCATTTTAGTTTCAGACACATATATTTTTAAAACTGACTAAACCGGGCGAGTTGGCCGTGCGCGTAGAGGCGCGCGGCTGTGAGCTTGCATCCGGGAGATAGTAGGTTCGAATCCCACTATCGGCAGCCCTGAAGATGGTTTTCCGTGGTTTCCCATTTTCACACCAGGCAAATGCTGGGGCTGTACCTTAATAAAGGCCACGGCCGCTTCCTTCCAACTCATAGGCCTTTCCTATCCCATCGTCGCCATAAGACCTATCTGTGTCGGTGCGACGTAAAGCCCCTAGCAAAAAAAAACTGACTAAGTGATAATTTTTTATTGTTATTTATCAATACTTTTAAACAAATTCAGTGTCTGTTTATATAATTAGATGTTTTGCATTGCTAGTTTTAAGACACCACAGTGTTCCAACACTAATCGTCTAATATCACATTGTAAGAATAGATAGGCCCCACAAATAATTGTATCAAGATTGAGTTAGGCTGATGATGCCCATTAAACAAAGGGCGAAACATGTACCTTAGAACTCTGTAGTACTATGTAAAAATCTAACCACATAAATTGTGGAATGTGGATGATGATGGTTCAATAAATAGTCCTGTAATATTCTTGATATAAAGTCACTTTCAATACCAAACAATTATGAGAATAATAACTTGTAATAAAGCACGGTGACCGCACGCGATATAAGTTGGGCTGAGGCAGCTGCTGTAGCGCAGAGTACAAACACCGTGCGCTTGGTCTGTGTTTATATGAGATACCCTGTATTTGACATATCAAGTAAAGTTACTAAGATATATTGTAAAGAAATCCACACTTTAATACAAATATCTACCATTTATACCAAGGACAGAAATCTTGACTGAAATTGTATGTTTTCTCTATTACTATAAAATTCAAGATTTAAATCTCCAATTTTGACATTATCATCACTGAAAATTTTGCAACTTTTGAACTTCAGTATCTTTTTGTTTTGACTTAGGTTGAGGGGAATCACTGATTCAATTCTCTTCCAATGATGATGAAACAAGACTTTCACCTTGTTTTGTTGGCGCGCCCTAAGCCAAAAGTCTATATCATGTCTCAAAAGCAACTGGTTAAGGTGGTTGTGACATGTAGAGAGAATGTCAGGTCTGTCAAGAAAATCCACAAAGGAAATCCAGGTGGCAGAAGATGGAAAGGAAGGCCTCAAAAACGATGGTGGATGATTTGGAGTAGGATTTAAGAAAGATGGGAATATGAAGATGGAGGAAGTATGCTGAAGATCATGAAGACTGGGATACAAATGTCAGACAGCCCAAGGTCCTTCATGGACTGTAGCACAAAGGAGCAAGTAAGTACAGTATAGTCAAAACCACTTTTGCTAGATTCCTGATACGGGAGAAAACCGTTTAGTTGAGACAAATACAGAAATACAAAAACAAACCAAAACTACTGTAGTTTCAGTATGCTTATGTGATACAGCACATCAGTTTATAGAGACAAGAAAACTGAAAGAGTACCTCTACTCTTCATAACAAAGAACCAAGGATAGAATGACAGAATTTATGGTCAAGAAAGGAACTGTAGGGAACATGACCTGTGAGGAGCTGCAGACACTAGAAACAAACAAGGTATTCAAGATAGGTATCCCTATACAACACCTAGATCAAGCAAACAGGGCGAACTTCTGGCCTAAAGGTGTTCTTGTGCAGCCATTTCAATTTCCAAAAGCATGGATTTGATCTGGACTGAAAGGATCTGGAGAAAAATGAAGATAGAACATGGAGGGACTTGTAAGTACAACCAGCGTAAAAGAGCATATGTTTGAACAATATGACTTAGTCGTGTTAACAGAAACCATGCTGACTACGGACTGGACACACAAAAGTGCATACACAATTAACATCCTAGCCAGGCACGGGAACAGAGGAAGACCTATAGGGGTTTTCATATGTCTCCTAAAGATAAAACTAACACCTTTTAAGTTCATCCACAAAACAGATACACACATGGTACTATGCATGTATCTACACTCAGATATGACATCAAGCAAAATTATTAAAGAAATCTTGCTCATTCTGGGAGAGGCAACATCTGAAGATACACTAATACTGGCAAGAAATCTAAATTGCTATTTAGATAAATCATCACAAAAGACACATTCTGTATTCAAATATCTTGAAGAGGAAGTACCAATCCTTGTACATAACAAGGAAATTATGACATACATATGCTATAACAGGTCGACTGCAATTGACATAGTCTTGACAAATAGGAAGAACATTATCCCAATAAAACAAAGCACAGTAGTAGAGACTTACAGAAAACATCTTCCAGTTGAAACCATCTTAGAACTAACAAATATAAGAATACAAGAGAACAGAGGAATAAGGAAGGTATCTAGGAAAATAGACCCAGTAGCAATAGCACACCAGAATGTCAATGCAGTGCTAGAAATAATTTCAGACGGGGACTTTGATAATAATAATGTTATTGGCTTTACATACCACTAACTACTTTAATGGTTACAACATAAGAATGATAATGAAGCCTCCACCTTATCAATACATTTATTTATATACTATTAATTACAGTAATCAACCCCTCGAGGGTCATCCTCAGCTGTCATATACAAATATAGTTATTAAAATATCACATAAGAAAGTGTTGTACATACATGAAAATTGACCATTTTGACTGGTCGTTTAAAATAAATTATATGTTAAAATGGTAAAATGAATCCTTTCTTCTTCAATTATAAAAAGATTACGTAATGTAAAAAACAAGTCCTTATAATGTTCTTGTTGATTTGATAAGCGTAAATTGAGATTTGTACCATTGTGTATGCACTGATGTTCTTAAAGTGATCACTATTTTACATTAAATCTTATAATTAATTATTAAAAACATTTCGAAATTTTATTCTTCTGATGATTATGTTGCTTATTTCACGATGTCCTTCAGTTGGTAATATGTGTATCTTGAAGTGGAGGAAATAGGTCGTAGTTTAATGTTTGGTTCGATGCATTGCCTATGTACTATATTCATAGTATATACTAAATGCTGAGTTAATAGTAATGCATATTGTAAGTATAAAAATTTGTTTGGTTTGCGACATGCACCTTAATATGACGTTATATACTATGTCAAGTGTCAAATGGTTTACATTTTTTAATGTCTTAAATGATAGCTTGTGGGCTTCTTTCTATATGTTGTAGGCTGTGATATCTGTAAACAGAAATGAAATGTATAAGAAACGGCGTTTGATGGATTTGTAAAGAGTAAAGTTGTGTGTATTGTACTTACTTTGGGTGTTGACACTATGTGCGTTGCACGGCAGCACGTCGAGTTCTGTTACGTGTTAGTCTGTGGCTGCTGCTCGCGGCTGTAGAGGGGAAGTTAGGAGGGGTAGGAGGAGCGGCTGTTGGGGGAGTAGGATTAGAGTGGGAGGTGTCTTTGGGCGGTTCTTTTGTATGTATCGGATGTTGTTTCTTAACTCTTTTTAGATAATTACTTTTTAGGTGGGGAATAACTGCGTCAAAAAGGATGTTGGTTTTTTCTGTAATTTCATTCAAGTTAAAATTTGGATTGACGTATTGGTCTAGGTTTATGTAAAATTCTTCCATGATACTGAGCAAGGGGCTCTTGGGGTTAGTACTTAGGATTTGCATGTCATTATCAATATTTGTAAATTTGTGTTTATGGTCTTCAATATGTTGTCCTATGGCTGAAAAATGTCTATGTTTTATTGCATTTATGTGTTCGTTGTATCGTATTTGGAAGTTCCTCCCAGTATGTCCTATGTAACTGGCCTCGCGGTCGTTACATTTCATGCGATAGACTCCTGAGTGGTTGTATCGATTTATATTGTTAACAGATTTAGAATTATGTAAGACATTGGCATTGCTGCGTGTGGTTTTATAGGCTATTTTTAGGCCTCGTTTTTTAAAGATGTTCGTTATGGGATGTATATAGCTGTTGTTATAGGTGAATATTACGTAGTCCTTTTTGGTTTTTTCAGTTCTGATTAATTTGGATTTGGGTTGATTTTTTATTTTGTATATGATCTTATTGATCATTTCTCTTTTATATCCATTCTGTCTGGCTATTTCATGGATTAAATTAAGTTCTTTATTTAGTTATTTTTTTGTTAGTGGTATGTTGTAAGCTCTATATAATCATACTATAATATGCAGCTTTCTTGTGTGCGTTAGAGTGGGTAGAGTCTATTTTTATTGTATTGGATGTGTGAGTGGGCTGTCTATATATTTTATATGTTAAATGGTCATCGTGCCTGGTTATAGATATGTCTAGATAGTTTATGGTGTAATTGTTTTCTGTTGTCTTTGTGAATCTTTGGGGACCTATTCCATTTAATTGTTCTAAAATTTTGGTTTCATTAGTGTGTCTATTGTCTATTATAACAAATCTGCACCAGAAGAGGATATTATCTAGTTTTTGGATTTCTTGGTGTTCCATGTGATCTATATAGATTTCAGCTAATATACCTGATGTTGGGGATCCCATTGGTAAGCCTTTTTGGTGACATATAGTGTCATGAAATTTAAAATAGTTGTTGTTGATAGCAAAGTGAAGTAATTTTATGAACTCTTCTATTTCTAGAGTACTAAGTTTGCTGTAGTTTTTAAGATTAGATTCTATAATTTTTATGTTTTTTTGTGTAGGTATGTTGGGGTAAATGTTTATTATGTCATATGATGCTAGTCTATGGTGTTCTATTTTTATTTCTTTAGTGATATTGCAGAATTCTATTGAGTTTCTTATTGTTTTTTTGGCTAAAAATACGTAATGTTTTTTAAGAAATGTTTGAATAAATTGTGACAATTTGTAAGTAGGACTTGGTTTATAGTTTATTATGGGCCTCATGGGAATGTTGTCTTTGTGAATCTTTGGGTATGCTTTAGCAGTGGGTAGTCCTGGGTTCATGGTGATGAGTTTCATAGTTTCTTGTTCGTTTAAAAGAAAATGGGTGTTTTTTAGTAAAGTTTTTAGATTCCTTTGGATGCTGTTATAGATATGTCTTTGTTTTTGAATTGAAAAGTTTCATCTTGGAAACAAGTTTTGGTTTTGGTTATGTATTCGTCTTTATCCATGATGACAGTTGTATTGCCTTTATTAGTAAATTGTTCTGTTTGATTTTGTTTTTGAGTTTTTTAAGTTGTGTATAGTTTTTGGTATCTTGATTGTTGTTCTCCTTACTGATACTATTGATGTACGGTGGTAATCTTTTCTTAATTTCATATCTGATTTTGTCGCGTTGTTCATGGGGTATTTTGTTTATGGCGTTCTCGGTTTCAGTAATGATAGAGGTGATATTTTGAAATACTGAATTATTTCCCCAATTATGTTTAGGTCCCTTACTCAGTATAATGGATTCTGTTTCATTGAATGTTGTGTTTGTTAGATTTTTCATTGGTAGCTGAAATATATGTTGATTGTTATCGTTAGGTTTGGTCAAATGTTGTCTGTTGAGTGCGTTATTCTGCGTGTCCTGGCTATGTGATTGTTTTAATGCATTTAACTTCTTATTTAATGTGTTAATGGATGGCTATATTAGTTATTTTTCCATTAGTTATTTGCTGGAAGTTGTCCCAATAACTGTCTGGTAGGTCATGAGAGGCTTTCAGATGTGTTTCATAAAATTGTGTATTGAGGTGGTGTTTTTTCTTGTACAAGAATTTGATTTCTTCTTTTAGCCAAATTCGGTTTGTCTTTTTCTGTGTATTACGGGTTTGGTTAGTGTTCCTATGTTTGTTGTTGTATTTTTTGAGAAATTTTGGTATTACATCGTTTAATAGACATTCTTTTAAAAAGGTGATGCTTTTGACTACATTTGTGATTTTGATTTTTAAATTTTGATATTTATACGCCATTCTTTTTGCCTGGTTGGCTGTCCTATCATAATCTATAAGCTTCATTTCCGTATTGATTGTAGCTACGACATAAGAATGATAATGAAGCCTCCACCTTATCAATACATTTATTTATATACTATTAGTTACAGTAATCACAGTACCGGTTTCGACCCCTCGAGGGTCATCCTCAGCTGTCATATACAAATATAGTTATTAAAACAGCACATAAGAAGGTGTTGTACATACATGAAAATTGACCATTTTGACAGGTCGTTTAAAATAAATTATATGTTAAAATGGTAAAATGAATCCTTTCTTCTTCAATTATAAAAAAATTATGTAATGTAAAAAACAAGTCCTTATAATGTTCTTGTTGATTTGATAAGCGTAAATTGAGATTTGTACCATTGTGTATGCACTGATGTTCTTAAAGTGATCACTATTTTACGTTAAATCTTATAATTAATTATTAAAAACATTTCAAAATTTTATTCTTCTGATGATTATGTTGCTTATTTCACGATGTCCTTCAGTTGGTAGTATGTGTATCTTGAAGTGATCTGGATACTTTCTATGAGGAAAAAGGTCGTAGTTTAATGTTCGGTTCGATGCATTGTCTATGTACTATATTCATAGTATATACTAAATGCTGAGTTAATAGTAATGCATATAGTAAGTATAAAAAATTTTTTGGTTTGCGACGTGCACCTTCCATCAAACGCCATTTCTTATACATTTCATTTCTATTTACAGATATGAGATATCACAGCCTACAACATATAGAAAGAAGCCCACACACTAACATTTAAGACATTAAAAAATGTAAACCATTTGACACTTGACGTAGTATATAACGTCATATTAAGGTGGAGAGAAGGAGGTGCAGGTTGGAACAAAATAGTTAGAAATGGCTGTGGAAGTAAGGAGAAATTGAAGGAATTTACAAGGAAATTGAATCTAGCAAAGAAGGCAGCTAAGGATAACACAATGGCAAGCATAATTAGCACCCATACAAATTTTAGTGAAAAATGGAAGGGTATACATAGGTACTTTAAAGCAAAAACAGGTTCCAGGGAGAACATTCCAAGAATAATTAATGAACAAGGGGAGTGTGTATGTGAGGATCTTCAAATGGCAGAAGTATTCAGTCAGCAGTATGTAAAGATTGTTGGTTACAAGGATAATGTCCAGATAGAGAAGGTGACTAATGCAAAAAGAAGTATTAAAATTTACATATGATAACAATGACATTTACAATAACACACAAAAGTTGAAAACTAGAAAAGCAGCTGGAATTGATAAAATTTTGGGGGATATACTAAAGACAATGGATTGGGATATAGTGCCATATCTGAAGTACTTATTTGATTATTGTTCAGTTGAAGGAGCTATACCAAATGAATGAGTTGCTATAGCCCCTGTGTATAAAGGAAAGGGTGATAGACATAAAGCTGTAAATTACAGGCCAGCAAGTCTGACATGCATTGGGTGATATGAATAAACCAGAGACGCATCTCTTGTCTCATAAATATTTAGACATGTCTCAAATGTATATGAATAAAAAATCGATGTCTCAGCAGTGACTTTTGCTCCTTGAGACACAGCTCGTTAGCGGATACTCTCGGAGACACATCTCCAAATGAATATAAATAAACTGCAGCTTAGTCTCTCTGAATGGAGACTAATCTCAGAATTTCTTGAGACTGCCCAGAAGGTGACTCAAGGCGATAGAATCAGGCTGAAAACGTGATGGAATTTATGATAGTTTTACAACGGAGAAATTTTTTTATAAAGCATGAAGAGATTCTCTCGAACATGATTATAAAGATTTCTACCGTTTCCGAAAAGAAAATGTGGAATGGTTAGCACAACATTTTCTGGAGCCAATACACGATACATTTATATAACAATAATAATAAAGATGATGACGATGATAGCCATTAGCGATAGGATTTACATGCATCATAAAGTCTAAAATGTTCAAAATCAAACCAGAAATATGCAAAACTATGCAAAATACAATTCTGAAAATTTTCTTAGTAATTATTAAATTAATTTAATTATTCTTCATCTATTCCACATTTGTGATTTTTTCTGTACGTTGACATTTTTTCTATTCACAAAATACGACTAATATTTTATAAATAAAATTAATTCACAATCACGGAAAAGGCCGAAACAAAACATAGCTATGTTTAAGATATGACTTACAATTATTCAAGACTTTCATTACACACTTTGTCCTGCTCCTTAGCTGAATGGTCAGCGTAGTACTCTTCGGTTCAGTGGGCCCCGGGTTCGATTCGCGGTCGGGTCAGAGATTTTAACCTTAAATCCTCAACATTACTGCAACTCACACACAACACTATCCTCCACTACAATAGCATGGCAGATGACACCCATCCTCGTCGGAGGGTCTGCCTTACAAGGGCTGTACCAGGCTAGAAATAGCCACACGAAATGTATTACCTATTATTATTATTATTATTATTATTATTATTATTATTATTATTATTAATGCCTTTGCTGGCGAGATGTAGTGTTTACAATGCACTATGTCTTCTGGTATGGGCTATATCAAATTTGTTACTTTCATTGACCTGTCTCAGTCTCATCCTTAGCTTTGACAATATGAAAGTGACGAGGTATGAGTGATGCTAGTAATACCATTGCTTATGCAGCCAGTCCCTGTTACGAATGGTATGGAGATATTGCTCATAGGGTCGGTTGGTGCATGCATTTCAGCGGGCTTGGCAGACTGATTTGTAATAGCAGGGGCTGGCTCGGTGAGGAAAGCAACGGGAAACTACCTCACTCCTCATTTCCCTAGTACGCCTCTTCAGTGACGCCTAGGCTATTTATGACAGCTGTTGGCGAAGCTGCAGAGGATCAAACCAGCCTTCGGGCTGATATCTGGAAGGATATTTTTCTCAAGTCTGAAAATTATCGCTCTCTATCACATGTTGGCCAAATCGTATTGAAAAAATGCGTGAGCATCTTTGGTCCTGGTGTAAGCTATCCCGTTTATGTTTACTTCAAGTGCCGCAAAATTCCCTGCCCATGCCTTTTTCGATTGCACTGTTTCTAAGTTTATTTAAAAGTTTGAACCGGCAGCTCGTGCACTTGAGAAAAATATACTGTATCTGGTTTCACAACATTTAACAGATTCGCATAATGACATTATTCGGCCAATGATTTGCTGCCTCTATGAGTGCTGCTCTTTCTCAACCATCGCACTAAAATCTCACTTGCGCCGAATACTACAAAGGAAGCATTTGGTTTGGATCAGACAGATTTCGATGAAACTTCGATGAATTGTCAATCCACCTGTCTTAATGGTATTGCTGATATTCACTTTATCATAAAATCAACGACATTGTTATAATTAATTGCTAAAGAACAACTGGGTGGTTTGCAGCTGTATTGACCTCGCGTATGCACTGTAGAAATTCACTGATAGTTCTATTTTAAAGTTACATTAAACGGTGCACTTTAGATTGAAAATTAGATTCTGACAACATGAACAGAATGTCTTGCTTGTCAAACCCATTTTACCAACATGCACAGTATATGAATATTTCAAAATATTAGGCTTTTAATACATCTTTGTTGTTTACAATTGAAGCTAAAATATGTAATATGAAATCCTCGTCATTTGTATATAAACTTGCATGCTATAAACAGCCTTAAACTTTCGGATTCTTGTTGAGAGTCATTCATTTTGTCACACTGCGGGTAACCTATATAACGTCAATCATGCAGCGATGTTCTGATGTCTTAATTGATCATCCTACGATGTTTCATTGAAATTGCTGCCATCTACACACCACGTTCCATTTAAACCAGGGCAAAAATTTACTGTCAATAAATACCGGTACGAAAATATTATTTCACGGCAGAATAGTTATCATCATTGAGTTCCAGATGTCTTAGCTCATCATGTTACTAACGTTAAGTTTCATTGCAATTTGTACGGTCCAAATCGAACAACTCCCTTGTTAGTTATATTCGTTTATGAATATGGATAGCATTTTGTATTATTTCTATGTTTTGAATGTTTGAAATTTAGACAGTTTATGCAACAGTATATAGGTATTGGTTGTATATTATATACCGGGTGAGTTGGCCGTGCGGTTAGGGGTGCGCGGCTGTGAGCTTACATCCGGGAGGTAGTGGGTTCAAGCCCCACTGTCGGCAACCCTGAATATCTTTTTCCGTGGTTTCCCCATTTTCACACCAGGCAAATGCTGGGACTGTACCTTAATTATTTTTTGCTAGTTGCTTTACGTCGCACCGACACAGATAGGTCTTATGGCGACGATGGGACAGGGAAGGGCTAGGAGTGGGAAGGAAGCAGCCGTGGCCTTAATTAAGGTACAGCCCCAGCATTTGCCTGGTGTGAAAATGGGAAACCACGGAAAACCATCTTCAGGGCTGCCGACAGTGGGGTTCGAACCTACTATCTCCCGAATACTGGATACTGGCCGCACTTAAGCGACTGCAGCTATCGAGCTCGGTGTACCTTAATTAAGGCCACGGTCGCTTCCATCCCACTCCTAGACCTATCACATCGTCGCCATAAGACCGACCTATCTATGCAGAAACACCCCTAGCTATGCACAGGTATGATCAATAAACTCTTCATATTCGTGAAGAATGAAGTGCGAAGCATGTTTAAAAAGTGCTTGAGTGACTTTCAATGACCGCGGAAAATTATCCATTTGAATGTGGATCCTAAATGTGATGATAAATACAATGTAACTTCTTACACAATATCTTGAAGGAAACCTTCAATCAGTTGTTCCCAAGCTGGGGTGCAAGTAGACTATACCAAGTGCACGAGCCACTATGTTTATGTAAGCCTAGAAAGAATTGAAATAATAACTGTAGTGATTGTTGAATATTGATTAATACGAAAGGTATAGTTTGCAGAATAGGTTCCCAAGTGAAACACAACTGAAGAAGAAGAAAAGGCTGTCAAGAACTATTCTAAATGAAAAAAAATATCAGTGGGGGTTCCATTTCAGTTGTACTTGTTTGTTCTGCTCTTTTCTCCCTTTCATGTAAAAGATTTTTTCCATTTGGAGTTGCAAAACCTGTTTTTTCACTGAAATGAGTTCTTTTGTTGTTTCAAGAACACACTGTCGCTTTTCAATCTTTTTCGCTTGTAAATCTAACACTTGTGTGATTAGCTGCCATCCTCGGAGGCCCGGGTTCGATTCCTGGCTCTGCCACGAAAATTGAAATGTGGTACAAGGGCTGGAACGGGGTCCACTCAGCCTCGGGAGGTCAACTGAGTAGAGGTGGGTTTGATTCCCACCTCAGCCATCCTGGAAGTGGTTTTCCGCAGTTTCCCACTTCTCCTCCAGGCAAATGCCAGGATGGTACCTAACTTAAGGCCACGGCCGCTTCCTTCCCTCTTCCTTGTCTATCCCTTCCAATCTTATCATGCCCCCGTAAGGCCCCTGTTCAGCATAGCAGGTGAGGCCGCCTGGGCGAGTTAATGGTCATACTACCCAGTTGTATCCCCCGACCCAGAGTCTGAAGCTCCACGACACTGCCCTTGAGGCGGTAGAGGTGGGATTCCTCGCTGAGTCCGAGCAAGAACCGACCCTGGAGGGTAAACAGATTAAGAAGAAGAAATCTAACACTTTCATCTGTTCCAACAAAACCACTCTTTGCAGCTCTCCGATTGTTAATTCACTCGTCGGCTGACAGATACCAGAGCCAGTGTGCGAGAGTCATCTCAAGCAGAAGGAGACAAGTCTCGTTAGCGAAAAACAAACTTTATTCATATACATGACGAGTTCTGTCTCGAAAGTAACTTCCGTCTCAATCCTCCTTCGAGACTTGTCTCCGAGTTACATCTCATTTTTATTCATATCACCCATTGTATGTAAGCTTTGGGAAGGCATTCTTTCTGATTATATTAGACATGTTTTTGAAATTAATAACTGGTTCGATAGAAGGCAGTTCGGTTTTAGGAAAGGTTATTCCAATGAAGCTCAACTTGTAAGATTCCAGCAAGTTATAGCAGATATCTTGGATTCAGGAGGTCAAAACGACTGTATTGCGACTGACCTGTCTAAAAGCATTTGACAGGGTAGATCATGGGAGACTACTGGCAAGAATGGGTGAGTGCAATTGGAATGAAAGAGGAAGTTGGCTGGTTGAATTCTGCACCGATCATTTATTCCATTGCTAATACTTGGTTCAAGCACCACAAACGATGGCTGTATATGTGGATGAGAACTGGAAACACTGGAAAGTATCAAACAGACTTTGTTATGATTAGGCAAAGATTCAGAAACCAAGTGCTGGAATGCAAAACCTTCCCAGGAGCACACATGGACTGACCACAACTTGTTGGTCATGAAATGCCATCTGAAGTTGAAGAAATTGAAGAAAAAAAGGAATGCAAGGAGATGGGATCTAGACAAGTTGAAAGAAAAGAGTCTGAAGGATTGTTTCAAAGAAAATGTTGCACAAGGACTAAATGAAAAGGCTGAAGGAAGCAAAATAGGAGAAGAATGGACAGTCGTGAAGAATGAGGTCTCTAGGGCTGCTGAAGAAATGCTAGGAAGAAAGGAAAGATCAACTAAGAATTAATGGATAACTCAAGAGAACTGGACCTGATTGATAAACAACAAAAGTACAAGAAGGCAAAAAATTTAAAAGGGTAGAAAAAAAATACAAAAGATTAAAGAATGAAGTGGATAAAAAGTGCAAGCCAGCTAAGGAAAAATGGCTGAAGGAGAAGTGCAAGGATGTAGAAGGTTGTATGGTTGTAGGAAAAGTAGATGTTTCATACACGAAAATCAAGGAAACCTACGGAGAAAGGTAAACTAGGTGCATGAATATTAAGAGCTCAGATGAAAAACCACTTCTAGGGAAAGAAGGCAAGGCAGAAAGATGACAAAAACATATCAAACAGTTGTATCCAGGTACAGACTTAGATGATACAGTTCTGGAACAAGAAGAAGCTGTTGATACTGATGAAACAGGAGACCCAATTTTGAGGTCAGAATTCGACAGAGTTGAGAAACCTAAATAGGAACAAGGCACCTGGAATTGACGACATTCCCTCTGAATTACTGACTGCCTTAGGAGAAACCAGCATGGAGAGGTTATTCCATTTAGTGTGTAAGATGTATGAAACAGGAGAAATGCCAATCAATTTTTGGCAGAATGCTGTTATACCTATTCCTAAGAAAGGTGGTGCTGACAAGTGTGAAAACTACTGCACCATTAGTTCTGTATCTCATGCATGCAAAATTTTAACACACATTATTTACCAAAGAATGGAAAGACAAGCAGAAACAGAGTCTGGAGAAGATCAATTTGGCTTCAGAAGAAATGTAGGAACACGTGAAGCAATCCTGATTTTGTGTCTGATCTTAGAGGATCAAATTAAGAAGGGTAAGCCCAAATATATGGCGTTCATAGATCTAGAAAAGGCATTTGATCATGTTGATTGGACCAAGCTATTTGAGATTCTGAAGGTTATCAGAATCAGATATTGAGAAAGAAGAATTATCTACACATCTGTACAAAAATCAGTCTGCAGTGATAAGAATCAGGGGCTTTGGAAAAGAAGCAGCAAAATTTAAAGAAAGGCAAGGTTACAGTTTGTGCCCAATACTTTTCAAAGTTTATATAGAACAGGCAGTAAAGGAAAACAAACAGGAATTTGGGAAGGTAATCACAATCCAAGGAGAGGAAACCGAAACCCTGAAATTTGCTGATGATATTGATATTTTTTATCAGCGACTGCAGAAGATCTGGAGAAATTGCTGAATGGTATGGACAGAGAAATTGCTGAATGGTATGGACAGAGTTTTGGGTAAGGAGTACAAGATGAAAATAAATAAGTCCAAAACAAATGTAGAATGCAGTCGAACGAAGTCAGGTGATGCAGATTAGGAAATAAGGCCTTAAAGAAAGTAGATGAATATTGTTACTTGGACAGTAAAATAACCAGCAATGGCAGAAGTAAGGTGGACATGAAATGCAGACTAGCACAAGCAAGAAAGGCCTTTCTTAAGAAAAAAAACTTTGCTCAATTCGAACAGTGATATAGGTTTGTCTTAGTTTTTGCCTGGTTGGCTATCACATTACATGTAACTTATCATACTAAGGTATGATATACGTATTAGAAAGATGTTTTTGAAGACTTTCGTCTGGAGTGTGGTATTGTATTGAAGGGAAATTTGGACAATAACTAGCTCAGAAAGAAAGAGAATAGAAGCTTTTGAAATGTGGTGTTACAGAAGAATGTTGAAAGAGAGATGGATAGATTGAATCTCAAATGACAAGGTAGAGCCCACTGAATCGAACTGGTGAGAGGAGATCGATTTGGCTAAATTTGACCAGAAGAACAGATAGAATGATAGGGTACATCTTAAGACACCCAGGACTTGTGAAGTTGGTTTTTGAGGGAAGTTCTTTTTATTTTATTTTTCCTAGTTGTTTTACGTCGCACCTGACACAGATAGGCCTTACGGTGACGATGGGACAGGAAACGGAGAGGAGTGGGAAGGAAGCAGCCGTGGCCTTAATTAAGGTACAGCCCCAGCATTTGCCTGGTGTGAAAATGGGAAACCACAGAAAACCATTTTCAGGGCTGCCAACAGTGGGATTCGAACCTACTATCTCCCGAATACTGGATACTAGCCGCACTTAAGCGACTGCAGCTATCGAGCTTGGTTTTGAGGGAAGTGTAGGCAGTAAGAATGTTAGGGGTAGAACAAGGTATGAATATGACAAGCAGATTAGAGAAGATGTAGGATACAGCAGTTAAGTAGAAATGAAAAGGTTAGCACAGGATAGGGTGGCATGGAAGGCTGCGTCAAACCAGTCTATAGACTGATGACTCAAACAACAACAACAGTGGCCAAAATCGACATGATAAACAATTATACACTGGGCCATGGATATCAATCAATCAATCAATACTGATCTGCATTTAGGGCAGTCGCCCAGTTCAAATAGTGGACTGCAAAGCTAAGCCACATTAATCTTCTACGGTTACACCCTCTTCATACCCATAAGACAGCATAATTTCCTAGAATATAAAAGTTCTGAATGCGAATCTCAGTTGACAATAGTACAGTATATGGGTATCATACATATAAATATTTTGGCTCTATACCTTTGCTTGTTATCTAATTGAGAGACAGCAGTCAAAAGTTTTGAATGTTCTGTTGGAGATACTTCTGCATCTGAATGTTCCATCTCTTCACCTTCTATTTCCATACCCCGAGTCATTGCTATGCTATACAGCTGCAACAAAAATGTAATTGTATTACCATTATCAGGATTCACAAATTATACACACGAAATAAATATACAAACAATAGTTCAAACATACAGTATAATGATAAATATACATAAATAAATAGTGTACTGTGTACTGAAACATGTTCAAAAAGAGAACAGGATAATCTTAACCATAGTGTCAAAGGATAGGTTAGGAAACATCCTGTAAAGTAATACTTCAAAATCGCGACCTAACGACAGAGACATAACTCATAAACATTATAAATAAACAGCAATATAGTAAATAAACAGCACTAAAACCAGCCAGAAAACTAATGTGCTCATACTACCTGCAAACCCTAAAAGTACATCGCCCAGCCCACCAGTCAAAACAGAAAAATAAATACCGGTCCACGTGGTTTAGGCTACAGTCAGTGTCACCAACCGTTGCCTACGATGACAAACTATGAGCTCAGGCCAGAGTAAAATATAGACGGCTCTGGCTCAGGCATATGGTAACCCGTTGCGCGGTCAATGGCCTCCATCATAAAATATGCGTGATCAAGTCATTCCATACGCCAGGTGATAAGTGTAAATGTGAACTTTGCAACAAAACATGTACAAGATGCCATCGATACCGTCTACTCAGTTGCGCAAAAAGAGTGAAATCTCTCATAGAGTACAGCAAGGAAAACTAACTATTTAAAAATGCCATTTAGCTTTCTGTTGGTTTGGTTTGATTAGGAAACGTTAGTGTAGTGATGTTTTTACTGAAATTTGGTTTTAAAACTGTTTTGATATATTAGGACGTGTCGATCGTATTGCATGCCTGGATGTAATTCATATTACAGCAGATGCACTTACATTCAGATCAAGTGTACTTAATGCATCGTGACGATTTCGTAGCAAATACAGTACAGACAATACGCGACACTTACGGATTTCGCCTTCATAAAATGGGAGACAATTCGGCGGTGGCACTCCTAGTGACTTGACCTGAAAAAATCGCGCTAAATTCAAATATCAATGGAAATGCATATATGGAAATGGATAAATAAATTACGTCTAAAAAGAAAGTGGTATTGAGATATTAACTTCGAAGTTGCTAAAGCAATTCTGGATAACTGAATGAAGAATTATTTAAAAGGTTATTATTCAAAGACTGAAATTAGACACATAAACAAGATATGAAATGGGCTGCTGTGAAATGGCTTGATCTTTAATTTATGCATTACTTTTATAGCTTTAGCATTCCTGCTTGAACTTTTACGGTTGGATTTGTCTTTTTTCTCATTTAAAAACATTGTATCATCACATTAATACACTTGTCAATAAAAATATCGGCACATTCCTTACACACATGATGCAATGAATTAACACTTAAAAGCTGGACAATTTTCCTCTTAATATGAAGCCTACTAACAGAAAGAAAATCTATAAAATTCCGGCTTTAATCTGAGAAGTGGGATTAAAGAAAGAAAAGTATGAAAATGTTGTCGATAGTGATGATTTGAGGAAAATTTACGTACAATTACAGTAAAAATGTAACATAACCTTGGCTGTATAGTGGAAGATTTTTAAAGTCGCTGGCCTGGAAATTATCTGAATAGATCTTATAATTCTTATATAAGCGTAACGTCCCTTCTTTCTTGTACACATTATCCAAATCACTTCTGTGACATTTCAAAACCCACAGATCACATCTACAACAACACATCGGTATTGAAGTTTAACTGCTGCACTATACAACAAAAAATGCGTACGGTAGTACATTTTATGCCAGTTAAAATATGGGTCGAGCAGGTCAGAAGATTATGAAGTACTATAAAAATCTCTTTGTCAGTGGAAGAATATATCTGCAAACACAATATTATTTACATGTTCTTGTCACGAGGGAACCTGAAGAACGACCGCGCATTTTTCTCTACTTCGTAATTACTGCAGCCAAACACAGCACATACCTTTCCTCTCATGTTGAGAGGAGATATCAAGGAATGACACACGCTACTATTTAATTATGTCAACTCAGTGAAAACGCATAAATAACACCAAAAACGTCACACAAAAATACACGTGCTCTTATGAGAGAATCAGTATTGTTCAGGTCTATCCGCTAGAGTGAGCTCCAATAGCTGTCCCTCGATATCTCGCTCAGTGTCGTGTATTGTCTCTACTGTATTTGTTCGTAGCTACACGTAAATTATTAGAGTGCATTAAAAAATTCGAGGATACATTTTTCAATAGAGAGGGTGTGTTCCGTGTACCTAATGAGCTGTTTTTCTTCCAGATAAGGCCAAAACTCTGTATTGGTGCCAATCCTAGTACATTTCTCAATTACTATACCTTTTGAGGTTGTAAAAAGTGATAAAACTGTTTATTTTATCTGTGAATGAAGATTGCATTCCCTTTCTTAAATTAGAGGACATGGTATCAACTGATATACTGTCACTTACAGTACGTATTTACCTTGCCAACGATTTAGGTGTTTAAGTGCTTTACACGAAAATGCATATGCTACCAGAGAATTTCGAATTGATTCTTCTATTGATTATCTGAAGAAACAGATGCAGCAGTTTGGTGGATCATTATCAGAATCATTGTTATAAGAGAATTGAAATTCGCAACAAGGTTATGTCTCTAACAAATTTCTTGGACGAGGTAGGCTATTACCATATATTTAAAAGCATATGGTAATAGAAAGCTTATTCAAATAAATGTATTTCTAAAACAAGTACTGATTTATAGGAAGGAGAATTACGGTCTGGAATAATTTACCAAGTGTGCCCCCTACTATATCTACACGAATTAGATAAATTTCCAACTTCCTTGAAATCACTTAAGAAAAGACTAGGTAGACAATTAATACGTAATCTTCCACTTGGACGACAGCCCTTAATTCGGATCATTGGGGATTGATTAATTAATTTACTGAATTGAAACGCATCAAATATTCCTCCAGGATTGTTATTTTTGAATGCAATCCTATATTACATATATCCTTTACCATACTAGTTCATAGAAAATATTTATATTTTGAATTATCCACATATTGCATATCTAAATAACTGTATAGGTTAGTTCTAGATAGTATTGGTCTATTACCCAAAGTAAAGTATTCTGTTCGTTATTATTGACAGCTTAGCAACTCAATACGATAATAAAAAGGTTATGTATATGTATCACAGGCGTGTTTATATGGAACCGATGCGTCGGCCTTGTTGCTTTTGTATTAAGGTCTGATATTATTGTAGATGGTCTTGCCGGGACAGGACGAATAGAAATGAATAGTGTGACGACTCCCTCTGAATCACATCAGGACGAAAAGAAGAACACAGTGTGACGACTTCTGCTGTTTGATATATTCCTACACTACGCGGCGCTGGTGTAGGTAAAGAGGAATCAGCTGTCTTGAACATGTGATTTTAAATGAGATCTGATGTGACTTAATTCGGAATTTATCGTTTAAATAAATTATTTAAAACCGTGTGTTTATTATTGTTATTTTCCAGGAATGTGCATTCTCTTTACTGACCGATGACTGTGTTTATGTGCAATCTGTGTTTCGTGCAAATTAAGATATAGTGTTCCTTGTTTTGAAAGTAATATGTGGCAAATTCGTAGTAAATATTTTACATTTAGTAATGATTTAATGACATTACTTCTGAAATTGGTTCGTCAGTGTCTTAACGAATATCTCAAACGGGTATATGTGTATAGAGCTAAGTCATATTTCATTAATTCACCACGAAATCAAACTCAGTTGCAGTTATTAATTATAACCTTAAAATACACATGTTCAACTGTTAGTGTACATGCTACGTAATATAAGCATATTAAAACTCTGCAGGCACCCACATATGTTACGTACCGTTATATCATACATATGTAATTCCTACATAAGTACTTAAGTTAAATTATATGTTAACATGCTCAGATTAATGAATCTTACTAGTACTTCACCCCATCAGTCTGTTAACTGGACACCTTGGACATTTTCCGGGTATGTTTTGCGGTCGTACAAGCTTGCATTTCTTTCCGTACTTGTTTTACTCGGAAATAAAATCGGCATCGTATGTAATGAAAAATTGATTTTGGTACCAAGTCCTGAGCATGTTCAGTACAGCACCCAAGTCTATAAGGAACAGTAATTGAAGGTAAACTATCAAGGCATTCTTGAATTATTTCACCCCATATGCTTCTTGTACACTAATATTCCTCACAACAACTTCCTCTACATGAGAAAACATTAATAATAATTCACTTAATGGGTAAATGAGATAGTTGGATGAGCTACAATATTCCTGTAGACTTGTTAAAGCTGAAAACGGGCTACCTTTTGCCTCCTCGGTATTGTTTTGCAGAGACCCAATACATGCTGTACAGTCTGTCACTTCGCTTGCATGTTTAACAATATACCCACAGAAATGATGAATAACATTCATTTTTGAACTGGTGAAAGGAACTATTTGTTCATCTTCCCAACTTGATAAGGATGGCTGATCAAAGGTAAGCTAGCTGTAAATTTTTTCATGAGCTGTACTTATGATTTTGACATTGTCTTTGGCAACAGCTTTTGCCATGGCTCTAATCTGACTGAAAAATGATGTTAAGGGCACTTCAACTTCAGACTGGCAATTACCTCCTTTAGGTATAGCATTGCTTAGTGGGACATACAATGATTGTAACATGTGCAGATGCAAAAAGTCCACTGTAGAAGGGTGATCATCACAGCTTATGGATCGTAGGATGTCAAAGTGCCTTTCCAAGAGGTCTTGGTTGAATTTGCCTGTAAGCACATAAGAAAAACCGCGGCTCCACAAATACTGTGTAAGTTCTATTGTGCATTTAAGTGTCACACGCATGGACTCAAGAGTTCTCTCAGAGGCGAATGTATTGTTTGGTGCTTTTAAAATCTCACTCATTTCACACAAACGATAAAATTTCTCACAATCACGAAATAATGCTTCGTCAGGAGTTTTGGCATTCAATGCATCAAAAACATCATTGAGGTCCCTTGTTAAAATTTCTGTGGCTTCACTTCCTTTCTAAACCATTGGTGTGACTGTCTCTAAAAACTGAATTGCGTTTGCCATAGCCCTGCTGAATACCTGGAACGCCAAACGAGCAGTCATTTTTTGAAAACCGTTAGGGTTGATATGTGATGAGGTTATTTTTGAACACACTCGCAAACCCGCAGAATCCTGGAGGGTGTCATTTTCATAAACTAGCCTGTAATAGTTGAAGCTGATATTGTGGCCTATATAGGTAGAATTTTCATTGGCAAGAAAATAGTTTCTAATGCATTTCAGGATATGAATGGCATCTGAAAATCCCCAAATCTTTCTGGAGGAGCTCACAGGATTGTGAATGCTTACATTTAAGTTATTTAGTTTACCACTGATATCAAGATTTTGCCAAGCTTTCTTGTTTGTCTGACTCCCATCGCACACAAATCCAACAATGTGAATCCCAGCATTTTCCAGTTGAATAATAACTTGGATTATTATTTTTGACAGTATGTCACCAGGTGTGGAATTGCAACTTGCATATATTGCAATAGGTTGCACCCAGTGCTTTAAGAGTGGTACAAACATAAACACTAGGGCATGATTTGCAATATTTGCTTGTTGATCTTTTGGTGTGAGATCATCAAAGTCCACGTACCCATCTATTTTTAAAGAAGTACCATTAAACTGTAAGTTATTTCTTCTGTTAGTTTAACTTAATCGAATATTAATATTCCTAACCTGTTGTTGTCATCATCATCATAAGTGTTAAAGGCTTGAGAAATGGCACTGACTGAATGATGATTGATACCGTATGAACACTTCAGGCCTTTCAACAGACTGCGAAGATGTGATGGTGATGGTAGTGGCAGAAGGTCATGCTGTCTACAATGCCTGTAACCTTTCGGGGACTTAATTTTCAACAGGAGTGCTTCCAGTAGAAGTTCCTGATCACAACGCATGCATTTTGAACTTCTGGTATTGTTCTTCTTCAGTATGGTATCTCAATTATTATCTCCTGTTTCCTACTTAGTCTTTCATTAGGGGTATTTACCTGTTTTTTGGGTTATTTAATTTCTTCAAGCTCCCTTTCTAGTTCAGCATTTCTTTTCTTTTCTTCTTTTAATCTTCTGCTAAAAAAGTAACTTTCCTCTGGAGATGTTTGATTCTCTTTTTTAAGATCAATACCCTCTTGTTATCAGCGCTAACCTGTGATTTATCACCAGCACTAGAGCATACAGAGCTAATACTAGGGGAGGCTAGTTTGGAATAATCACCTGTGGAAGGAACATCTAATTTGGTAGACTGGCGTTGATATGGAGATCTTCTTACTGTGATGTTTCGTGATAAATATTTCGGAAGATTAGAAAATATATGTGGGACTGCTGCAGGATCCAGTTTCCATCTCTGTCTTGGAATTTCCACTTTCTCGCCATTAATAATGAAACTGTTACACTTTTTGATAAGTTCGGCCGCAAAATGCAGATCACAGATACGACTTTTATCACTTAAAGGCAGATCTTGACGTGGGATAGCTTTCGACCACTTCCAGAACAGAGTGGGATCTTTTGGGGGTGAAAAAAGTGCTGCTTCTCATTCGATTTTTTATCGTAACCCGACTTGCAACCCGAAACATGGCAAGTTGTAGGCATATTCAGATGCGGAAATAAATTGAAGCTTATGCCCAAGTACACGTCCTACTTCTCAAATGCCTAAATATTTTTAACTTTTTAGTTCACGAAAATTTAACACCAGATATTTTGCACCTATAAAACTGGAAAACGTATAAAACTACCGAAAAAGACCAGAAAATGTTTACACATTTCCACATAAAGCCGACAAAAAGCGCGCGTACTTGGCCCTTTTATCGACAGCAGCGCTGCAGGTGGTGGGGAACATGCACACCGTGTCTGTTAACATGTGATTCAGAGAGAGTCGTCACACTATTCATTTCTATTCGTCCTGATCACATGTTAACAGACACGGTGTACATGTTCTCCGCCACCTGCAGCGCTGCTGTCGATAAAAGGGCCAAGTACGCGCGCTTTTGGTCGGCTTACTGTGGAAGTGTGCAAACAGTTTGTGGTCTTTTTCAGTAGTTTTATACATTCTCCAGTTGTATAAGTTCAAAATAGCTGGCATTAACTTTTCATGAACTGAAAAGTGAAAATGATTATGCATTTGAGAAGTAGGACGTATACTTTGACATATGCTACATTTTACTACAGCATGCGAATATGCCTACAACTTGCAATGTCCCGGGTTGTAATTCGGGTTACAATAAACATTCGAATGATAAGCGTCATTTTCGTTTCACCCCCAAAAGATCCCACTCTGTTCTCAAAGTGGTCGAAGGCTATCCCACGTCAACATCTGCCCTTAAAGTGATAGTACCCTTAACATAATTTTTCAGTCAGATTAGACCCATGGCAAAAGCTGTTTGTCAAAGAGAATGCCAAAATCACAAGTACAGCTCAGGAAAAAAATTACAGCACGCTTACCTTTGATCAGCCACAATTACCTTTTTTTGCTATGTGCTTTACGTCGCACCGACACAGAGAGGTCTAATAGCAACGATAGGATAGGAAAGGCCTAGGAGTTGGAAAGAAGCGGCCGTGGCCTTAATTAAGGTACAGCCCCAGAATTTGTCTGATGTGAAAATGGGAAATCACGGAAAACCATCTTCAGGGCTGCCGACAGTGGGATTCGAACCCACTATCTCCTGGGTGCAAGCTCACAGCGGCGTGCCCCTAACCGCACGGACAACTAGCTCGGTCCACCATTATCAAGTTGGGAAGATGAACAAATAGCTCCTTTCACCAGTTCAAAAATTAATGTCATTCATCAGTTCTGTGGGTATATTGTTAAAGATGCAACCGAAGTGATAGGCTGTACAGCATGTATTGGTTCTATGCAAAACAATACAGAGGAGGACCCAAAAAGCCTAGAAGAATATTTAAACGCATCCAACTATCTTATTTATCCATCGAGTGAATTATTATTGATGTCTTCTCATGTAGAGGAAGTTGTTGTGAGAAATATTAGTGTACAAGAAGCATATGGGGTGAAATAATTCAAGAATGCCTTGATAGTTTACCTTCAATTACTGTTCCTTATAGACTTGGGTGCTGTACTGAACATGCTCAGGACTTGGTACCAAAATCAATTTTTCATTACATACGATGCCGATTTTATTTCCGAACAAAAGAAGTACGGAAAGAAATGCAAGCATGTACGACCGCAAAACATACCCGGAAAATGTCCAAGGTGTCTAGTTAACTGACTGATGGGGTGAAGTGCTGATAAGATTCATTAATTTGAGCATGTTAATATATAATTTAAGTAGTTATGTAGGAATTACATACGTATGACATACAGGTACGTAACATATGTGGGTGCCTGCAGAGTTTTAATGTGTTTATATTACGCAGCATGTACACTAACACTCGAACATGTGTCTTTTTTAAGGTTATAGCTGATAATTGCAACTGAGTTTGATTTTGTGGTGAATTAATGAAATAGCTCTATACACACATACCCGTTTGACATTTCGTTAAGACACTGACGAACCAATTTCAGAAGTAATGTCATTAAATCATTACTAAATGTAAAATATTTACTACGAATTGGTCACATATTACTTTCAAAACAAGGAACATCATAATCTTAATAAGCACGAAACACAGATCGCACAAAAACACAGTCATCGGTCAGTAAAGAGAATGCACATTCCTGGAACATAACAATAATAAACACACGGTTTTAAATAATTTATTTAAACGATTAATTCCGAACTAAGTCACATCAGATTTCATTTAAAATGACATGTTCAGGGACAGCTGATCCCTGTTTACCTACACCAGCGCCGCGTAGTGCAAGGGGGTGACACTTCATAGGGAGCGTCCGAAGCAGTTCCGAGATGGGTCCCTCAATCTCCGCCAACTAGTGAAAACTAAAATTCTCTTATAGAGGGTTAATTTAGAAGGCAGTGGTTGGCATTACACATTCAGTTGCGCGGTACAGCAAATTCAAAACACAACACTGTTATCCAGGGGGGGTGTATTCCGGCTTCCCGCGCATTTGGTAGCAAACGAGTCAAGTCTAACGTGACGTCACTGGGAAGATACAGTGAGCTTTGAACTTGCCACTCGCTTTGAAGTCTTGGTTGTGTTAAGTTTGTGGGTGATAAATAGTAAAGTCTATGTTATAAAATCTAACTTGCCAGTGTAAACACTTCGTTTCTCATTTAATAGGCAATTGGTTGCTTTAGTGTTCTACGTATTTAAGTAAAATGAGAAAAAAGAGAACTAACTGTGCCGTTGCTCTGTGTAATAATATTGGTTACAAAACTGAGGTCATAGTTACCATCGATTCCCAAAGAATGAGGCACTCCAAAATACATGGGTAGCTCGGTGCAAGCGAATGGACAAGATAAATATTAATAATGCAAGAATATGTTCAGAACATTTTCTTTCGGATGATTATGAGCGAGACTTGAAAAATGAATTACTGAGTCTCCCAATACGGAAAATATTGAAATCGGACGCTGTTCCATCCCAGAAAATACCGAATTGGCATGGAAATAAAACTGAGGTCGGCCTCTGTGGTGTAGTGGTTAGCGTGATTAACTGCCAGCCCCGGAGGTCCGGGTTCGATTCCCGGCTCTGCCATGGAATTTGAAAAGTAGTACGAGGAATGGGACGGGGTCCATTCAGCCTCGGGAGGTCAACTGAGTAGAGCTGTGTACCATTCTCACCTCAGCCATCCTCGAAGTGGTTTTCCGTGGTTTCCAACTTCTCCTCCAGGCGACTGCCGGGATGGTACTTAACACAAGGCCACGGCCGCATCCTTCCCTCTTCTTTGCCTGTCCCTTCTAATCTCCTCATCCCTCTACAAGACCCCTGTTCAGCATAGCAGGTGAGGCCGCCTGGGCGAGGTACTGGTCATTCTCCCCAGTTGTATCCCCTACCCAGAGTCTGAAGCTCCAGGACACTGCCCTTGAGGCGATAGAGGTGGGATCCCTCGCTGAGTCCGAGGGAAAAACCATACCTGGAGGGTAAAGGGATTAAAAAGAAGAAGAAGAATGAAACTGAGGCTAGTGCAGTAAGTCATATTCACTTTCCTTAATCTCGGCTTTTATTTTGATGTTTTTAAAATTAAAATTACATTCAGACATGAAATGCTTGTTATTAGTAGTAACATATACCGGGCGAGTTGGCCTTGCGGTTGAGGGCCGCGCAGCTGTGAGCTTGCATCCGGGAGATAGTGGGTTCGAATCCCACTGTCGGCAGCCGTGAAGATGGTTTTCTGTGGTTTCCCATTTTCACACCAGGCAAATGCGGGGGCTGTACCTTAATTAAGGCCACGGCCACTTCCTTCCCACTCCTAGCCCTTTCCTATTCCATCGTCGCCATAAGACCTATCTGTGTCGGTGCGACGTAAAGCCAATTGTAAAAAAAAGGACCGTACTCAGAAACCACAATACCTTTCTTTTCTGTTTAGGTTATAACGGAGGGAGAACACCGCAGTGGTACGACATCAGTTAGGAAAAGGGCCGTAACAGTATCAGACTCTTTTATCTCCGAAGAAACTGAAACTAGACCAGGCAACCAACACAAAACCCGCTCCTGATCCAGATATATTAATGAAAGAACAGAAATTAAATATATTCTACACAAACATCATTAATAAATGATGTATTCGTTGTTTTGAACTCAAGGGTCCCTAACGACGGAAAAGCTCCCCTTAGAAGTGGTTATGGCCTCAAATATCGAAGTCAAGAAAACACTTTAAAAAGATTTTTTGACATTTGCTTGGGTATGCGGCTGGGGAAAAGAAGCAGTCTCCTTCCATTCCAGAAAGGGTTTTTAATATCCATAAACTCCCTTATTGGACTCTTTGGAGATATGAAAGGCATTAGGGCAAAGTACATTTTGACTTCCAGACTGAATCAGACTGTCTGGACAATTATTTTTCTAGACTTTGGGGTCCCACTCCTTTCGAAGTGAAAAACAGAATGCGACTCTTAATACTAACTGGAAACGTGAACGATTATGCCTCTATCTCGTGGAGCCTCTGTTGCTCAGGAGAGAAGTCAACTTTCTACATTTTCTGACCCTCTCACGCCTGACGAAGGAACTGAAGAATTCCAGAATTTCCTTTCCAGCGAACTTTGCATCGAAGTGACTGACAACCCGTCCGATGTTTTGAGTTTTAATAGAAGTGAAGAAAACTTGCTACTTGGTACTGACCTGAGCAGTTTAACGATTCCCAATGAAGATGTAACAGACGATGCTGTAAAATACTCGGCAGGTTACGTCGCCTACAAGTGTGAAAACATTGACAGTTCGTTGGGAACAAAAACGGATATATCGTCTTGATCCGATACTATCCTCTGAACAAGACCGGATCTCTATCATTTCCCCTGATTGTTTGGCTACGACAATGGCGTTTGAAGTTATTTTTGCTTCCTTCCACGGGCACTGCATTTCAAGGTGCTACAAAGTAACGGAAACATTAACATCAACGTTACGCTCGAAATTTCCCGAAGTCGATAGGAAAATCATTGCCTTATATGGAAGGACAAGGACTTTCATTCGTATGAGACATTTGAACAAAAAGGCCAAATGGGAAGCAATGAAGAAGAATGCTGTAAAGAAGAACCCACTCTGAGTTGTATCTCCTTAACAGCCATAGATAACATTTCCTGCCTTAACATAAAATAATATGCTTTAGCCGGTGACAGTGTCGCTAACTTCAACTTTTGAAGGATATTTAAAACCTACCGTGGCAAAAACAGTCCACTGAGCGCCGTAGCCTGCTAAGTCGTGGTAGCCTGCTAAGTCGTGGTAGCCTGCGAAATCCACACCCGTTTTGTCCGATGAAAAAAAATGAAAAATGTTAAACCAATTTTAAGAACTACCTATTCACTGTAATATGATTATTAACAAAAAAAAGAACATGCCTAATTAAGGTTTACGGGGCTGGCACATACATTATGCACTATAATTTACCCTACGATAAATATTTTCTATTTTTCTCTCATTCATTAAACATATTCATGATTTAAACATATGTTCCAAGTCAAGAAAGAAAAACATTCCAGTTTGAAAGCGCAAAAGAGACGATAAATATTGCTTTGCATTCAGCATTTAATGCAAGAGAATATTACAGACTTACAGACCGCAGATGTGTTCTTCCCGATGACGTCACAAGCCGCTGACCAATGGCAGCACACATGCTCGGAATGGCCTACCTGTAGAGTATTCTAAGTTCCTTGACTGTTATCGTTGCGCGTGAAGGGAACTTGGTCGTACGGTAAGTAATAGCGCTTGTTAGACGAAAATTTGTTGAGATTCTTTCGCATTGAACGAGATTTTTGATCCAGTTTTTTGAGAGTATGGAATGAAATTACAATTATATGCGTTCTTAGTATGAAGAAATAGTATTATGATCATGAACGTATTTCACATTTAACTACCTAGCTGTTGCGAGTAAACGTGTGTGTGATTGTGCTTCTTACCTGCTGTTTGGAATAAAATTCAAAATATAAACTGTGTGCATTATGCTGTGTTTTACTTCTTCCTTTCCTTCTCCTGTTTTCCATTCCCATACATAAAAGTCGTGGGAAGGGTTTAACGAACGGGCGAAAGAATGAGGTTACGTTAGATCGTGATTTAGGCAAATATGGGCGTTTTGGGGTTTTATATGAATTGCATTAACATTTTCAGTAATCAATGTTGCATTTATTATCTAATAGATGTAAATGTACATTAAAATACGAACGGCGGAACAACGATACAAGCTAGCATTATAGTAGTATTGCCAACATACAAATACGGTAATTGCAATTTGCTTTTCAAGTAAAAGATACGAGAGAAGCTTTAGATACAACTTTCCTACCGAAATGCAATCATTACCTCTATCACGATTAAAATTTTAACAAAGTAACAACTGTTATCAAGTTTATTACGAGATATTATCGTGGTATTTATTTCCTTATGTTGGCGGAGATACAGGGGCCACTATAGCTTCCATGACCTGTTTTCTCAGTGAACTGTATTATACAGGAGTGACGGATCTATTTCTCTTGTATGATCCTTGGCGTAGTGTAGGAACATATCAAACAGCAGAGGTCGTCACACTATGTACTTCTATTCGTCCTGGCCGGGACATAGCTACTAATTTGTCGTTGAAATAGCGGCCCGACCGTGTTCACGGTTTGGCCGCTAGATGTCAGGTTTCCGTTCTGTTCTTAGCGGACTTTAACATTGTGATATGCGGAGTAATTGTGATGCTGTGTTGATTTTGAGGAATTTATTGTGAATATTCTTTCTGTCGGTGAGTGTCTGTGAGGTTGAGAAGAAGGTGCACTGTTGTGTAATTCTCTATTTCGGATGACACTAAAAAAGCATGAAAATTGACGTTCCATAGTTTCCCTTCCAAGTGCGACTTAAGGGAGAAATGGAAGCAAACTATTTCTAGGCAAAGTGATAAAGTAGGATCTCTTTAGGTACCTAGCAATTCTTCTCATAAAACAGATTTCAGTGCAACCACATCAAGCAAATTTCCTTCTGTTTTCATTGTGTATCCTGTTCTCAAACAGGAAAATGTCAAAAGCAGGAAGCGTCCAGCTCCCAAAATTGATGTATTTCCATCAAAATTTAGTAAAAGTTCCGATTCAGATAACGATGAACACACCATATCTTCGTTTGTCAGCCACAAACGAAAAAGTAGTACAAGTCTCGTTTCTATATGAAGGAAAGTCTACGAGTATCTCTGTTAAATCTAAAAAATATACGTGAGATAATTAAATACCAGATCGCAGAAAATAATCTGTAATTCGAGAAGTAGGATACAGGTAATGAAATCAGAAAAAAACTTTTACGGTATCTGAACTGGACCAAAAAGCAAACCAAATTGAAAAGCATGCTAATATTTGTCATTTTGGAACTTTATTCCTGTTAGAACGAATTTAATTTTCTTCTTTTTTAGTCATCTGTTTACCCTCCAGGGTCGGTTTTTCCCTCGGACTCGACGAGGGATCCCACATCTACCGCTCAAGGGTAGTGTCCTGGAGCACCAAACTTTGGGTCGGGGGATTCAGCTGGGGAGGATGGCCAGTACCTCGGCCAGGCAGCCTCACCTGCTATGCTGAACAGGAGCCTTGTGGAGGGATGGGAAGTTTGGAAAGGACAGGCAGGGAAGAGGGAAGGAAGCGGCCGTGGCCTTAAGTTAGGTACTATCCTGCATTTGCTTGGAGGAGAAGTGGGAAACCACGGAAAACCACTTCGAGGATGGCTGAGGTGGGAATCGAACACACCTCTACTCATTTGACCTCCGGAGGCTGAGTGGACCCCGTTCCAGCCTTCGTAACACTTTTCAAATTTCGTGGCAGGGCCGGGAATCGAACCCGGACCTCCGGGGGTGATAGCTAGTCACACTAACCACTATACCACAGAGGCGAACACAAATTTAATTTTGCGGTAAGAAAAAAGAGAAATACGGTGAAACGACGCTAAATATTTGGGAAACGGGCATAGCATCGCTCACCAAACAGCGGCTGCAATACGAATGTCAAAATATCAGATGTGTGGAGGAAAAGATTGGATCGCTGATAATTGGATAAAGAGCGATTAAACGCAAAGTTATTTATGACCGCAATCTCGATCCGCTTATCGGATGCTCTGAGGCACAATTAAAGGAATCGGTAAGAAGTGACAAACTCGCTATCTGATTTCTCCGCTTCTTTCGTGAATTAATTATTTCGTTTAAGCATATTGTAAGAAATACGTTGTAGAAAATAAGTCAAACAATTGCTCTTGGTCTATCTTTGATCTCATACTTGTTTGCTGCCTTCTGAAATTACTAATTTTAATGAATTTTGATAGTTTTTTTTTATACGAACGTGTTGTAATGAGCGGGCGAGACAGAACAGTAAAGAGCACTCTAGCGGCACTTGCCGGAAGTATCTCGAGGACGAGTCTAGTGTGCTGTATTTCCCGGCCTTGTGTATCTCGTAGGCAACGCACCAACACATAATCGAATTCAGCCACCGCTGACTTCATGAAAAAAAGTGCAAAAACCAGCATGTAAAATAAAACTGTTCTTCTTCTTCTACTTCTGTTTGATGGTTATGGACTCCTATATTTTGCCCAGTAAAAATTCCTGGTTTGTCCGAAAAACACTCGCAATATGATTATACGAAAGCCTACTCGACACTTATTAATCATGATTGTCACTACAATTTGTGTATCGGACAAACATCATGTACAGAAAACACCAGTGGAAGCAAGGGCGCCCAAACCCGAGTGCAAGGGGGGACCGCGGCCCCCTCTATCTCTCAGGCAAAGGTAAAAATCGAATGTAGTCAGGTGTTTTTCTTTCAATAAAATGATTAAGTCGGTATTACGTAGAAGTTGTAGTACCGCCCCCACCAACAGGAAGAGGATGTCATGGGTGTTATTCTACTGTGGAATAAAATTCGCCATTCATCTTCCCAAATTTTAAAAATAGTGCATACCCCCAGGTCTAGGCCCCCCTCTACAAACTGTCATATGGGTTCCCATGAGTGGAAGCAAGAGTGTATGGTCGTAATAAAGGATTATAACGGTGCATCTATATATATAAAATAAGAGTTTTGCTGTACATTGTTCAGAATTTGAAAAGAATGGTATTTCTGTATCGGTCATGTCCATAGTAACAAGAAAATGTACTTTTTACTTTTCCGTAATGTCTGTCTGTCTGTCTGTCTGTCTGTCTGTCTGTCTGTCTGTCTGTCTGTCTGTCTGTCTGTCTGTCTGTCTGTCTGTACATGCATCACGATAAATCGGCTGAAGAGAATTTAATGAAAATCGGTATGTAAAGTCGGGAGATGAGCCGCTACAATATAGGCTATAAATAATTTTATTCACGCTGAGTGAAATGGTAGTTTAGGGGAATGCCTTAAATTTAATTATCGAATATTTATATTATTAGCAGTCCTATCGATAAATACTATATAACTAAAGTTATATAGAATTCAATTTCCAATCATTTATGTCTTATACATTTTTACCGTACCGGCTCTGATAATACAGATATTAATGAATTTGTATTCTTGTTGCTAAGTCCATATCAACGCCGAGCCACGAGAAAATGGACAGAATGTAATGAAAACCGCTATATAGAGTCGGGGAATAAGAAACTACAGTCTAAGCTGTAAATAATTTTATTTTTTCGAGATGAAATGGTAGTTTAGGGGAAGGCGCCTGAAATTTAATTTTTAAATACCGGTACCTATGTTATTGGTGCTATCGAAAAGAACGGTACTACATAACAAAAGTTATACACAATACACTTTCCGATCATTTATGTTTCATTCAGTTTTACTGTACCGACTATGATAAGAGTGGTATTTCAGAAGGCCTACAATATCCAAAGCGCATAACACTGATCAACAATAACTTTACATTGACCATTGTTTGTTGTGATGTTCTTCGTGCCGCTCAACTCCGATAGATGGGATTACTACTGCGTTCCGAGTATAACAGCCTGACTGAACATTGGCGGAAATAGCTAGGGAGTTGGAAAACTTTCTTCTTTTGCATGCCACTCTTCTGGTTCATACATTTTATGATACTGCAGGTACGTAACACACTGGTTCATCATAGCTGTCGAGCTATTAAATCACTACTCTGAGGCACTGGTTGGAATGAGTAGTGTGCATATTTAACGGAATAATGACAGAGGAGTGTTGATGGCAGTCTGCGACCTGGTTGTTCCAGCTCTGGAAATTCGGACTGTTAGATCGGCACCGTAGTACTGTTCGTTGAAAGTGAGAAAGTGTGCGGTTATTAATTTGATCGAGAATTTTGTATGATAACATTGATTTCAATCGCTACATTCCAACTGACGTTTGTGTAATGACCTATATTGAATTCAGTTAGGAAAACCACCAAGTCAGTCTTTCAGAGAATCCCGTAGCGAAGCACGGGTACATCAGCTAGTCTTGTCATAAAGCAAGTTTAGAATCGTCAAGAAACGTAATGATCACAACAATCATATCAGGAGTAGGATTATGTAACAAATAGGAAACTCGGGTATGAAAAGGGTGTTTAAGATGCACGAGACTTAGCAAAAGATTCTGACGAGCCGAATGGGTCAATGGACATTGAAAAAAAAATCGGTATCTCCATCACTCTCACCACATGTGCAGTTAGGCAGGTTAGTAATGTGAAACCTATACTTATATTGGGTTGTGAGAGTATGACTGAAGCGTAAGTGAATGATATTAGTAATATGTCGGCGGGAATAAGATCCTCTCATGATCTCATGAACCAAGATTTTTGAGGGATATGAGGTTGTATATTATAATAAAATCGCCCTTTGATTTTGGCTGTATTTTTCCACTCCTCTTGCCAAGCATTATTTGCTGCATCTTTAATGAATTAATGGGAGATGAACGCACAATGTGCACATAATAATACATAAGATCACTCAGAGCAGAGCTCTCGTAATGACACTCGTCTTTCTGTACAAAGAAAAGCACGATATCTATCAAAATGTCTTTTGCATAGGACACACATGAAATCCATACATGGGTGATGGTACAATATCGTTGCGAAGAACATGTGGTGAAAACCGTGGATCGCAAAGCGTGTTACGGTGTGACGAAGCTCGTAGCCTGGACCATTCCATTCTGTGGATGTCATTGCTGCCGTGGAATAGAAATCTAAAGGGATTTCTTTCTTCTTCTGCTGGAACTCTAGGAGCAGATGGGAATAATGTTCCCTTGATGGCAGTTCTAAAGTTGATCTCAGAACTTCTGTGAAGAAAGATTCCCGAGCTAGCTCATAAGTGAGTTGTGATTGAGTGTATTTTGACAAGCAGTAGATGGCTTTCACTTTCTCCAGATCTTATAAATTACTCTTACTGGCATTATCCCAAATAGTTTAGGGACAACCTTCGCGTTGAAAATATTCAATGCCGTTTCTACTGACAAGCCACGTAATCTGCTGATATTATCTTGCGTGGCCCTGATGACACTGACTACCTTATCTTTGGTGTGAAGGGTGAAAGTTTTTACTTGCGTTTGTAAGGTTATGCCTAGATATTTGAAGCATTACGAAGTGGTTCCATCAGTCAGGTATAGCACATCTTCCTTGACAATTTTTCCTCCTCTTCTAAAGACCATCGTGGCTGTTTCCAAGATATTTATTTGTAGGTAGTTCCTATTGGCCCAGTCAGTCAGTCGATTCAAGCTGTTTTCTAATTCCTCTCTGGAACTTGCATAAATTCGAATCTTCATTCTTCCAGACTCCACCACTTGAGTAATGTCTGCAGTCGCTATGTTGAAGAGAAGGGAGTTTAATGGGTCACCCGATAAGACTCCATTCATTTGCTCTATAGGCTTCGATTTGGTTACGCTGTCGTCTATTTCCACTTGATTATTGCTTAGCATGTCGTTGACAAGGTGTACAATGCAGTGATCTTTGCCAATCATTGATATGCTGCTTATTTTATGAGTGGAATATAATCTGTTAGGGGGAGTTTCCACGAGAAGGGGAAGTGTAGGAAGCCTAGCAGCATGCGTTGCTAAACAACCTGCCTTTTCATTGCCAAGTATGCCAGTATACCCAGACACCCAAACTAAGGTTATATAAACCCCAGATTGTTCCAGCTTATAGATGAGGTGTTTAACATATAAATGTATCAATTTGGTGATAGGGTTAAGGAAGATAGGAATTGTAAGACACTCAGTGCATCTGTATAAATGGTAGCTTTAGGGAAAGCATGTTCTTTGGTAAATAGGACGGCTTTCCGTACGGCAAATAACTCAGCAGTGAAAATAGAAAACGTTTGGTTAATCTGTATTGCTCAGTGATATGTAAGTTTGAAACAAAGAATGCCACTCCAACACCATGCTTGGTCTTTGAGCCATCCGTATACATATCGATGCCACCCTCTGAAACGGTAAATCTCATTTTTTGTAACCATCTCTGTACGATCTACAACACTTCTCGCTCTTGCTCTACGGTAGTTAGTAGCGGACGCAATAATGATGTGGGGCGTGTAAAATAGGATGGGAAAAGAAAATGTATAACGAGGTATTGTGAGACTTCTCAATAAGGAGTCTAGATACAAATGTAGCGAGCCTTAGGCGTAATATAACGCTGGCATTCGGCGGTATATATGATGTTGTGTTAAGTGATATTCATAAAGTAGTGTTGGCAGTGAGTGTTAATTATTTGAGGAGATAATTTTTGGCCAGCATTTGGCGCCATATAACCTAAGGAGGTTCACCCGATTCTACTAAGGGCTGGTTCTACCATCTGCTGGTAAAGTGGCTGGCAGCTGCCCGGGAGGTAAAATACCTGGGGGTGTAAATCAGCTGGTACTTTGCCTTGCGTGCAACCACCTCCGCGCAAGCGCTGGGTAGCTACCCGGAGCTAGACACCGATATACGGTGTTGGCTAGACTGATTTTCAGCGACTTCTCGCTTCCGAGGGTGGTGCTATCTATCGTCAGATGTGTGAAGCTCATTTCGACTGTCTTATTTTCCTGTGCTTGCATCTGTTGATTATCACCAAAAAGGTTAAAAAGAGGAGTTTTACGAGTGTGAACAACGATTTATGTCAGCTTTCGTGATTTTAATCTATGGGCTTCAAAATCAATACCTAATTGGGATTAAAATCTCGAGATTACATTTTCTTACGCCAGTTATAACCTGTCATGTAAGGCAGCGTTTTTGGAAGGAATTCTCGTAGTAGATTGGTCAAGTCGCTCGCTCTGTAATAGAAGGTATGCAGGTTTTCATCGTCTTTCTAATTTACATTAAACGATTTATTTTCGTTCCCTGCCGTTGTTCTTAACACTTTTCCACGCGCTTCCAAATTTCCTTACGAACTTATCGCCTTTGAGCATTCTATCTGCAGGCTTCTGTGAATTGATTAAGTATCTCCACGATGCTCTATTTGCAACTAGCTATGTGACCTCGTTTAGTTCCACATGCTTCCATTTATTGATAATGCATCCCATTCTAATGTTTAACTTTATGAAGATAAAATTGGAAGTTACTGTAAATGTAAAGCACTAATCGGGGTAAATATCCATTCACAGGAAGAGGAATTCGAGAATGGAGGAGTTTCCAATTTCTTCGAAATCATTTACAAGAAGACTATGTAAACAACTGATAGGGAATCTGCTACTTGGGCGACAGTTCTATATGCTATATTAATCGTAACATCCCTTTCTATAAGTAGCACACATATAAAGCATTTTCCTAGTAGGCATAATATTGTGATTAAACATTTCAATGAAATATATTAACAAAAGAACCTATGTAAAGAGGCATACAGATTAATAAAACGCTAATAATGAAAATAAAAAAGATTCGTCATAATGAAGACTCGAACCTGAAAATCTGGTATCATGAACTGAGCGCGTTAGCCATTACGCTACGAGTACGTTGGAGGCAATTTAGATACATAGGAATAACTTATACCTGGTGTCTGAAAACTTAAAAAAAAAGTAGAACATTAAATCCCATTTGAAATTATTTCCGAATAGGTTTTGATTTTATATCCTTTTAGAGTTTCTTTGCAAAAGCTTGACGTATAAAATGTGTTCCCTATGCTATCAATGCGAGAGACTGGTGTGACAGTTGCTACTCAAAAGAAGCATTAATGTTAAAATCCTGCAATACAATATCGATCACTGTTACAGTAAAATGCTTTTTTCAGTATACTAAGCTAATTTGAGTTGTATGCCACCAGAAATACAGCTAATCATGCTCAGCTCTCAAAACTTGCCCGGCAGGTAAAGTCTTATCGGGCCCTCGAAGTGGCCGATAAATTACGCGCCTGGTAACGGCGATTTACGCTGCCGATAGCGCTACCTGGGAGTGGTCGAACGGAAACATCCTTTTACGCGGAGGGCAAGTTAAGCGCTACTTTACCAGTAGGTGGTAGAACCGGCCCTAAGAGAGCATTTGTAAGAGTAGATTTTAGATCACCCAAACAGATTCGCAGCGCTTGATGATGTAACGTATTGAGTTGAGCGAGAGTAGTGACGAAAGCTGTATTAAATATGTGCGCCGTGTACGCCCGAATAGTTGCTCTATACAATGATATGGACACAACTGGATCCGCGATCCGGTTTTAATACATTGTTATATACGTCGGTATTTTCCAATTTAATTTATTATCCAGGATTAAACCGAGATATTTATGTTTGTTACAAATCGGTATTTCAAATCCACCATCATCATCATCTATTTACCCTCCAGGGTCGGCTTTTCCCTCGGACACAGCGAGGGATCCCACCTCTACCGCCTCAAGGGCAGTGTCCAGGAGCTTCAGACTCTTGGTCGGGGATACAACTGGGGAAAATGACCAGTACCTCGCCCAGGCGGCCTCACCTGCTATGCTGAACAGGGACCTTGTGGAGGGATGGTAAGGGATAGGCAAGGAAGAGGGAGGGAAGCAGCCGTGGCCTTATGTTAGGTACCATCCCGGCATTCGCCTGGAGGAGAAGTGGGAAACCACGGAAAACCACTTCCAGGATCGCTGAGGTGGGAATCGAACCCACCTCTACTCAGTTGACCTCCCGAGGCTGAGTGGACCCCGTTCCAGCCCTCATACCACTTTTCAAATTTCGTGGCAGAGCCGGGAATCGAACCCGGGCCTCCGGGGGTGGCAGCTAATTACGCTAACCACTACACCACAGAGGCGGACTATTTCAAATCCATAAAATGAAATGGGAGAATGATCATAATGTCGATGATGAGTAAGGATCATTTGCAGATCATTTCGAGATCGAGACCTGGAGACCATGGGCATTTAACTACAAAGCTGCCTCGCTCATTATTTTTGACAGGTGTTATAGACAGGTGTCTTTATCATACAAATAATAGATAACGAAATCATCGGTGTAGGCAAGCAAGCGTGCTGAACGTATAATTAATGCAAATAAGATGCCACTGAAAATATCCCCCTGTGGTAGTCTGTGAGATGTTTGTCGACTGGATATTTGGTTTTCTGTCGATTTAACTATGAGCGTGCGATGCGAGAGTAATGGATGTAGAATATTTATAAATCCGTCTGAGATTTGTCTCAAAGAGATTTTTTCTCAAAGAATATGAAACGGGACGGAATCATACGCACTTTTGGTGTCTAAACATATAGAACCGTACTTTTTTTCGATATGTAGCCAGAAGGACAACAATGATAAAAATGTTAAATGCGTCATATGAGCTGCAATCTTTAATGAATGCGTAGTGGTGTTTAGGAACTAGATGATAATTTCCTAAAGCCCTCATGAACCGCTGTAAGAGTAATTTAAGAAAAGTTTTTCTAATACAGGATCCTAATATTATTTCATGAGTTCAGTAGATATCCTGCAAGCCTTTAAAATTGGAATTAGAAAAAGGTCGCTCCATTGTTTAGGCATCTTTAAGGTTGTCAAAATTCTATAATAGAAGTCTATTAGCACTTTTTTGGCACATTCGGGTAGAAACTTGATCTTCTTGTATATGATATAATCTGGTCCCGGAGCAGAATTTGAAGATGAAGTTAAGACCGCCTCCAGTTCCTTGGAATCTAAGGTTGTAGCAAGACGAAGAATTGTGGATTTGAAGTTATTTGTTTAGAAACTAAATTGGGTAACACATAACCTGGAGTTATTAAGTTGAGAACGTTAGATAAAACGGTACGGGTTATTACCGCAGGGCGATGCATGTTGCCACCTTGTTAGGGCTCGTATGACATTCTAAAGATGCGTGACGGGTATATGGATGGTTAGAGATGTGATAAACGCCTTCCAGGCTGCTCTTCGTTTGTTATTAAAAATTTGCTGGGAGTAGGCGATGTTTTTCTATGTCGGAAATAATTGTGTGGGGTTAGATTTTTTCGATAAATTTGAAACAGTCGTCGTCGAGTTTGAATTAACCGATGGCATTCGCCGTCCCACCAACGTATTTGTTGAGGCTGGCCAAATGAAGGGGCAGTCGATTCTTTAAAGGAATGGTATATTGTAACCGTAAAAGTTTGTTTTGATGGCTAGCTGAACACAAGACTCGGCCCAGAGGTGACCGGTTCTTATCTGAATTGTTACAGAGGAGAGGGAAGTCAGATAAGTATAATGGAACACTAATTATTTAAAAAAGTTTATTCATGAAATAGAGTCAGATTTCAACATCACCTCAGCACAGCAGTTATAATGAGTACTTCTCCTTGGGGCGGAATTGGCCCTGATATATTGCGGGTCACAATGTCTGCTTATGGTGCCACAATCTTCCGAGCCGGTCTCGAATATCTGGAAGGTCTCGACTATCTCGGAGGGCTGGATGGTCTAGGAGCAACTGTAGTCTTGGTTGTAGCGTGGCACTGGGCGTGAAATAGCTTCAAAGTAACTGGCCTGCACAAATGAGATAATAGTTAGTAGTGGTCTGCACTCAATTGTCTTCAAGTGGGATTTCACTAATGAACACAGTTATTGCTGATGGAGAACTCAAAATTAAATCTGTTATGTATCAGCCATGGAAAATAATAAGTCACTTTATCAAAGTTAAATATGAAAACTTCGGCTGAATAATGACGTAGAAAATAAAATATTCCACTTCCAAACTCTACACAGTTCAAGTTCGAATTAATTCTAGAAATAAATGAAACCAAAGAATTTTTTCTGGAATGAATTTAGTCCCGTTCACAAAATAAAGAAAACACTGTCCTTTCAAGAACCGTCCTGGGTTCAATACAAGAAATGTTAACTGTACCAGTTTATTTAACCACAGTTCTAAGGCTATGTTCTATCGTGAATACGGTCACTTGGAAAATAAATCCTAAGTTCGATAACATTGTTAAATTCAACTACTTGTGTCAGTAGCTTGTAACATAAACGTATAGTTCGACGAAACGTTCTAACACCTTGGTAGAGTAATACTGTCACAAAATCCAATCACCTGAACGGTTTGAAATACTGAATTACGTCTCGCTATTAGCACAGGTTTATCACTTGTTAGGGTTAAATACAAATTATGTACAGTTTTGTATTTCCACTAACGACAAGGTTTTATCACTTTTAGCATTCAATGTTAAATCACTTTGTGAAGTTTAAACACTGCCATTCAAATCCTATCATTTCTTGTAATTTAAACATCGAATTACCTTCAAGTACTTGGTAGCGTAGTGTCGTAAAATATAAGTTCGAATCACACTGTTCCTGTAAATAGTTCAACACCTTAACTGTTCACGTCTCAACTCATATGAAACTTCTATTACCACACGCAGACGATGCTGTAATACTTCTAAGTCTTGTAGATGCGTTGTAGAATCGGAGTTCAATAGTACGCGAACTTAAACTTTCATCGGAGTGTCGAACTGGCGACTTATGTCACGGCAGCAGAATTACCAACAGCCGACCGACCGGCCTCGACTGTGGCACAAGGTAGACTGGCTTGACAAGCGAAATGCCTGCCTATTTATTCAGTATCTCCTAGGAATTATAATTGCTGATATCTTCCGCAAATTTTGACACATCTCCTTGAAACTTGGGAATTAGGACTATAAGAAATTAGGCTGTACGGTGATGTGGTTTATTTCTTCATATCATTAATCCATTTAGAAGAAATAAACGATGGAAAAGAATGGGACATTCCGTCTGACGTAATACAACCTTGGCCAAGTTACCCAGTTGTGACGTCTCACTTCCCCGCTGCTCGCAGCTGACATGTTCGCAGGGGAAGCGTGTTCGGCGGGTAGCATAACCCCGCATACATCGGGGACTTTGATTTAGAACCGTGTTACGGGTAGTATAATTATGGTAATGTAAATTTGTAGAATCGTAAGTAGGGAATAATACTTAACGTGTTGACGGGTATTAGGCTAAGTTGGGTGGCTAGGTAAAACTACTATAGGTTTAGGCATCAAATTATCGAAAGGAGCGAACGTTACTCGTACATGCCGGTGCTATTGTAGACGGGCTAGGCCTACCATTCCGTAATTATGATAGGGAAGTGATCGCTTAAATAAGTGTCCGCTAATGTATGCCATGTTGTAATGGGTACCATGTTTCTCCGGCAAAGGGTTAAATCCACAGCATTTGGGGATGAACCGGGTGGAGTTAGTCTAGTAGGTAATCCGTCATTAAGTATGAAAAGGTCGTGTTTATGTGTCGCAGTAAGAAGATGTGAGCACTTAGTGTAATCCTATCAGAACTACTACCGCACGTTGTGTGCATCAGAAGTGCATTAAATATTAAGAATGAGGACTTCGTGATAAGAAATATCGATAGCGAAGATATTGGGGATAGGATGAAGGATATTAAATGTTCTGTGCGACATTTTGTGATGAACTACGAAAGCGACCCTGCCATGCCACTGTCCATCGCATATCTCTACGTTATAACCTTCGACTTGAACATATTGGTGAGGATAAAACCATGTTTCCTGTAACGCTCCGATATGCGGAATAGTTTCATTGAGACGTAAATGTAGTTCATGTTTTTATTTAGACGCTCCTGGCATGCCACTGGGTTATTCTGATCATATAAGAAGAGAATATTCGTAAATTACGCTCGACAATTGGGCGTTGTCACACAAAAGTTGGAGGAGTTGCACTAGGATTTGTTGGATTTCACCGTGTAAGTGAGCTCGTTGTCGGTGTATATTACTAGGTGCTGGTGCAAGTGGAACACCACCAGACATGACAAGTGCTCTCGGCGTTGAAGGAAAAAGATGGACAGATGTAGATGAATGCGGGTGATAAGTACGAATGGTAGTGGCAGGCATTTGTGGTTTCTTTAATAAATTGAGGTAGCGGTCCCGATCATAGCCGGAAGGAGGAGCAGGCCGTGGTCCCTGCGTTGCTAACCTGTGTAAATTTTCGTTTCCGTGGGTTTCCAGTTGCTGAATGGGACGTTTCTCGATCAAGTGGTGGGGATGGTTGGGGATGCATATCCGGGCGGAATTCAGGAGGATTCAGTTTAGTAGTGGCTTCTTGATACGTTACATTATCGGTACCCATTAATTTGCTTATTAAAGATTGGTGTTGTTGGGCCGGACAAATTTGCGAATCAGTTATCCCTTTCAGACCTGAAAGGAAACTGGCGGTGTGAATTTTTGTTTGTACGTCAAAAACTGACTAAAATGCTCTTAAATACATACATTCTTAGTTTATTCTACAAAATAAAAATTAACATCTGAAAAAAAGCACCCGCACAATTGTGCGTATCAGGACTTCATTCACTACGTGCAAAAAATAAAAAACTAAAAAATTCAACTCAGTACATGTGAATATGCACATGTACATGATCAAATGTTCTATTTTAGAGTGCGGAACGATTTTAAACAATTAAAATCTTATACATTACATTTATCATGTAGAGTACGAGTTTTGCTTTCACAGTCCTTTTTGTGACAGCACCAAGCACTCCTGCATGCATTGCCTGTAAGCTAGTTGCTTTACGTCGCACCGACACAGATAGGTATTATGGCGACGATGGGACAGGGAAGGGCTAGGAGTGGGAAGGAAGCGGCCGTGGCCTTAATTAGGATACAGCCCCAGCATTTGCCTGGTGTGAAAATGGGAAACCACGGAAAACCATTTTCAGGGCTGCCGACAGTGGGATTGCCTGTAAGGTAACCTAGCCTGCACATTAGTACGTATCAACATTCAAAACTTCATGGAATTACGTACGATGTTGTAAGTTCACAATTTACGTTTGCTACACAATTTACACACTTCATTGATTATATTCTGATATACAGTAAAGCTTCTAGATTAATATGAATGCAATAAATACATACTTACTTTAGACATTACTGCTTCCCGCCATGAACTGTATTTTGAGATTCTTCTTCCTGCCCCCTGGTGGTCAAGTACTAAATAAAAACAGCTGAAGTACATGCTACGTGTCACGCACACGCACTGCAGTCCGGTATAGCGCCAAGAAAACGTCAAATAAGCTGAGACATAAATAAAATACGAGCCCGCACAATTGTGCGTAAACGGTCTGAAAGGGTTTGGGGCCCTTGACAATGCATACATTGGTAAAAGTCTTCAGAGCACTCCGCTGTGAGATGCTGCAATGAACAGCGCCCACACCGAGGAGCCTTACCCCGACAGTTCTTGTCGGTATGTGTATATCGTTGGCGTTTCCGTTGTGGCAAACTTTGAGCTCAAAAAACAACTTTTATAGGGCCCGTGGGCACATGGTCTATACGGTCTTACTTAGAGACCTTGCGATTTAAACGTTGGATTGATTTGATCGGCACACGCGAGTTGAAGTTATGGAAAATTTCAGTATCTGATAAAGACTTTTCTACACCTCGAATAATACCTACTCGCAGCACATGCGAGCTAAGTATTGCGCCCTAGTGGGGGTGTGATAAGCGTCATGCAGTTGTAATTATGATGAATTATTGAGGAATATATATTTCATTTCCAGAATAAATAGTATCTTACTGTACATACAGTAAGAACAGGCCAGGCCGAGATGGCAGGTTTCACCATACCACAGACTGTTGTCTCCATTGAGATTAACAAACACAAAGAGTGACAGAATTAGGATTCTCAGAAATTGTAACAACGAGGAAAGAGAGAGGATAACTTGTTGCCAAAGTTTTCATAGCCCCGGGCAGTCTTGGTAGTAGCAACAGCGCAGAGAGCCGAGTGCAAATTTCTGAGAAATGACGTAGGGATATCTCCAGGTAACTAGCGGGAGTTGAACGCGGGGTTGGCACTGGAAGAAAAAAAATATGAGCCTTCCCGGTCACGTGGTTAAGGTGGACCAATGGAAAAATTCACTTGACCAAAGCAAGGCGACAACTTCGTATTGTAAGAAGCACTAGCGAGGCTAACTCCGTGGATTAAACTGATAGAAGGAAGTGAAGTATCGATTCAGAATAAAGTGGAATTTAGGAGCCTTACTATACCATAAAACTTATAAAATGTTAATAATTGCGGGAGATTGCATGGTGTAATTCTGAGAATTCATGGACGCTATTCGTTGATTGGCTGAAGGCAAAGGAAGCCACAAAAGAGCGCGAAACCCCGAGCCGGGATACGGCAGCTAAATTCGCGAATATATCCATTACCAGCGAACGATAATAGTTGAGAATTGGTATAGAGCATTTGAGAACATCATTACATCATTGGAAGGGCATTCGCTGGATCCATCCAGGATTTTGTGGTGGCTTCTTCTGAGGCCATGCAATGGCTAGAGAACTTAGATCTAACTCTTTGAACCCTTTTGCTTGCACGGTTGTTTTCAATGTTATGTGTTTATCTTGTAATTATGTACATAATATTTTGTGCTGTATATTTAATCTTTGTATTGTTTTGTGTACGTTACCATACGCTAATAATAATAATAATAATAATAATAATAATAATAACACAGACGACATTGATGTACTCCTAGGACTAGCCAGGAACACGATAATTGGCGGGGACATCAACTCGAAACACGAAAGCTGGGGTTAAGCCTAATAAACAAGACACCACACTATACGGACACATGATCGCCCACGAATACGTAATAGCAGCTCCCAACGAACCCACCGTCCTAGCTCCGAGAGGGCAGACTTCTGATATACTAGACATTGCCCTACTCAACCGCATCCCTCTGCAATACAGTATGAAGGTGATCAATGACCTAGCATCAAGACAACAACCAGTACTTCTAACACTGGATGCTGACCTGAGGGATACGAGCTAAATCCCAAGCGGAGGCTAAACTATAAAGCACCCAAATGGGACAAGTTCGTATGGAAAATAGATTCGCTGTTACAGGGAATAGAAAATACCACCCCTGAAAGCCCTGCCGAGATTGAGGAGACAATCACAACCTTCATCAAAGCGATACAAACAGCGACGGAAGTGAGCGTACCCACCCACACATATAAGGAGCACACATATGAAATACCAAACAACATTAAGGATCTCATACGAAAAAGGAACCGGCATAGGCGTATCTGGCCCGATACCACTACGACATAGACAGGGAAATGAAAAATCAGCTGAACACAGAAATTCAAAACGGTCCAACGAATGGGACAACAAGCTGCGAAAATTCGACACGAACACTAGCGCTGCGCTCATTGAAACCGTGGCTCACTAAGTGGCGCATCAAAGTCAACGTAGTGAATAGTCAAGCAGTGTTCACACGCAAAAACAGGCGTACACATCAACCTGCCAATATCAAACCACTGACACTCTTCAGCAAGCAAATAGAATGGCACGAAAGAGCTAAATATATAGGGATAATCCTAGGCAAAAAGCTTACGATGCTACACCACGTAAGAGATATACGGCGAAAAGTTCACATAAGGCTTGTCAAACTGTACCCCATACTAAACAACAGATCCAGCATAAACACCAAGATAGCAATCAATATGTATAAAGCGCTAATCAGGCCAATCATCATGTACGATGCCACATCATGGGGATACACGGTCAAAACCAACATTAACAGCCTTGAACGCATACAAAGCAAATGCCTGCGGGCGGCGGCGAAACTCCCTGGAACGGCAACAAGGGACCTACGCGCACTAACAAACACTCGCTCTATAAGGCAACATCTTAGAAAGCAAACTCTAAGAATGTACACCAAGGCATGGGGCAACAGAATCAATCCCTTAATCAGGGGCATTGAAAGTTATGACTCAGATCAGTACAAAAAAATACCCCACGCCACAACACATACTGTTCAGCCACAGGAATAGAAGATGATTGGGCTGGCCCCCACCCATTCTAAGGCGTCTACCTCACCACACCCAAAACGTATAAACATACAAACGAGCACCACACATACATCCACAAAAACTGTCTATATATACGTGAAAGAAGTTCGAAGTATGTGTGTTGAACTTCGCGCAAGGTGGAAGATAGGCAGCCCGCCGAACTCGCTGACGTACTCAGCCGTGACGTAGCCGCTTCAAGTGAGCTACACACAGCCAGGCGTGACCATATATGGTAATGTACCGACCCATATGTAAAAGTCTATTTGGTGTTAAGGTGTTGTTTTGACACCGCCAACGTGGAGGCCATCGAAACAGATGCAATCTGTCAAATTCTCGAGAAAATCCATCTTGTACTTTAGGAATTACAGAGGTGGATGACACCCACGTTTCTAGATGCTTCGTCATAAACCGGTATAAAAGGAGGGCGATGCGGACTACAGTTTCAGTGTGTTACTGCACCATCTCTGCGATACGGGTGACGGGTGGAGCTCTATAAGTGCGGCAGACCGAACCTATGATCAGACGAGACTTTGCATCTCGAGTGTTCGGTTCCATGTTAGTACTTGTGCTCCAGTGACTAACTGAAGGAACTTAGAATTTCTCCCGTGAGTGTTGTAACCCTCTCAAGTGCTATATTTGAACTTGTATTCGAACTTGTATTTCGTACAGACTTTGGGAACATAGAAGTTTTCCGAGTGTCTCATTTGAACATGTTTATTGTGACAAGCTGTGGGAACATAAAACTTTTCTTGTGAATGTTGCAGTTTTACAAGTATCACATTGAACTTGTGTTTCGGGACGAGTATTACGTTCGAACTTGTGTTTCATAACAAATTGTGGGAACTTGGAGTATTTTTTGAGTGTCGCATCTGAACTCGTGTCATCGTAACAGACTGTGGAAACATAGAGTACTCATGCCATATCTGAGTTTGTGTTTCCTCTCGTGAAGTTCCGAGGGAACATAGAACTCTCAGGGCCATAATTAAACTTATAATTTATACTTCATAAGCATTTTTGGCGGACAGTGTTAGACTCTTTCCAAGTGCAGTTTAACTTTAATGATCACTTAATGACATTGCTTAAGATTCTTCAGGTACACGTAATTTAGTTCATAGACGGAATAGGACACTTCCGAGTGCCATTAAATTTGCTTAATTTATTACAAACGTGCAAATGATTCCTGAACTTGCATGAACTGTGCATCTTGCGCTTAATATTGTGTTCTGATCATAAACTGACGAAATCAGGAACTGTGATGATAAAGATTAGTGATCTAATAGAACATTCCAGTATGCCATGCCAATGTTAGCAAACTTATGTCGTGAACTTGACATTATAAATTGTACATTATTTTCTCAAGTATTAATTCGGCTGGCATCTAACACGTGGTCAGATATTCAGTTCAATCGTCTTATTTTCAAAAAATAATTTATGAACATTTGTGATTCAGCTAGGTGTTTGAATCAAGATTCGAGTGTCAATTTCATTAACATTTGACATATTCCACTTAAAGAACGCAATATTTAAAGGTCAATGTTAATTTATTTAACAGTGCTGCAAGTGAGTTGAATGCCATACGGGGGACTTGTGTGTGAGTCACGCCTCACCTTTCATCAACATTGTCGTGTGAGATCGGACCCCGCAACGTGTGCATCTAGAAATTCGAGAACTCCCAGATCATCTAGAACTTCGAGAAATTCTAGAACTTCGAGAACTTCACATCCAGGACGGGCGTGGTTCCTGTCCAGGCCGTGCCCAGCAACTATCCCGGAGTCCGGAGATTCCAGACTGCTACAACGCTTCAACTCAACTTGTACGAAAGGTGATATGAATTTGTTTTCAATAAACAATAAAATCAGATTCTCAAGAAAATATAAGTTCAATGAACTAATACCGCTCTCTGTACCAAATCCAATGTTTACATGCCACACCCTTAGAAATATTACATGCTCTTCAAGCTAGTGTCAGCGGCCCCAAAGACAGACATTTTTTTCGGTACAGTATATTTGTATGTATGTTTCAGTAACGCGAGGAGAAACAGGCGATCAGCACCTCAAGAACGTCACGGACAACAATCAGATAAGATTGGCTGCAGCGACAAGACAGCTGAACCCCGAAAAAGCCTAACCCTTCCCTTTTTCTTCGAGACATTCAATGAGAGGGCCAAGTTAAATTTCGTGTGAAACGTGAAGTATTTATTCTGGTCTTGAACGGACTTTCAGTAATTTTCATTCGTCAGTTTCAGCTTACATTCACTTCGTTCATAAGAGGCCTACAGACCCAGGATCGAACTACAGTACCAGTTTTACATGTCATCTGTAATTCCAAGAAGACCACTTCAGTCAACGTGGGATCCAGCATCAACTACGAACATGTGGCACTAAACATGTAAGCGTCACCAGCATCGAAGGAAGGACATGAGGGAAAAGGAACTTAGCAGACCACAGACGGGAATCAAGTTTCATCATAAAATTTAAGTACAATTTTGTAAAATTATCCGTCCACCTATTTAGAAAATTCGACGATCTTCAGTAGAATAGTAGTTCTATTAGTTATGAGTAGTTTTGCGATATTTTCTTACTTCATTCTTATCCAGGTGCAGGTACATTTGAGAGTGAACATGTGTGTGTTGGGTTCTATTAGACTAGAAGTACAGTAGTTTGTCTTCTAAAATGTCACCACCGCAGTGCAATTTTTAAAATAAGGCTTTAATTATCATTAACCACCCGCATAAATGAGAATGGAAAAGAATCATTTCTGAATCTTATGGAACATTGCGGGATAAATTCTAGGTTGTTCAAAGCATTGCCACAGGATATTGTATTGTACCATTTCATTGCCCTGATCATTTAGAATCGCGATATTAAAATCGCCGTTTTACCGTGAATAGCGATAAAGTGTCGGAAATCATGCGGCAGAAAATACAACTTGTAATATACAGGCGTGCAGAATTAAATAGGCCATGAATATCTTAGAAGAAAGTGCAGACATGTGGAATCCAAATGGCCGTGATTTAAATGAATGCAGTGACTTTTAATTGGAAGAAACAACAATAAGAACGGGTGAACATCGCATGAAGTCGCCAGGAAGAGATTTACGTATGAATTGATAGGCAACTAGAACAGAAGAATATATTTTTCGTAGTCGTAACGGAAATCTCAAGCAGAGTATCAAAAAAAAAAAAAAAGGGAATAAACAAAGAAAATAGTGGAGCGCAGGTTCCGAATAAACTAGCGAAAATCGATCAATTAATGTGTCTAGTGAAGACACAGCAACACTTAAGATACCTCTTAAGATCATTCAAATTATAATATTGACGTTTGTTACATAACCTACTCTGCTCAACTTAAGTATAGTTTAAGGAAGCTAATGATGTCTTCAAATATGTGTTCTATGCATGTCTTCGAGAGCTACGTGATGACCGGCTAAACTGAAGATGGGACGAGAGTCTGACGGTAACCCGCCAACCATTCCTACGGACCCGAGGATCGTGGCCGCAGCCCGGTCATGATGCAGCGATAACCCGGAGATGAACGTCCTAGGAGAACCAGGAAGCAGCTATCCCAGTCCAGAAACGCAGATGGATTAAGTTAAGTTTCACAAATTTCTTTTCTTAAATTGTAGTTATATGATGATATCAAGTTGTCGATGGTGATTGTACGAGAGCTAGGTCGATATATATCTTCGAGAGGTGATCTCAATATCGAGTTTCAGCGCGAATGTACCAATGTTGATGTTTAACTGATGGATTTAGGTAATCTTCCAAAACTAATAAACACTCCCATGTATAGGAAAGATAACACTCGCAAATGATGTGCTTTGCTTGCAATGTTTAGTTTTCTTTCAAAGAATATTGCCGTACATAATGTGAAATGAGATATTTCAAACGAGAATATATAGTATATTGAATTATAGGTTAACGTACGGATACGACGTCAACTTTTACCTAATGTAAATTGGTACAGGCCTAGTATCTTCATACTTTAATGAGAGAAGTATGCGTCTATATAAATGATAGTTGTTGATCCATATAATGTGAATTCTGATGAGATATTGAATATAGTGAATTGAGCGGTACTTTGAAAAGAATTAATGATGTTTATATTTACGGTGAGCTCATATACGTCGGGAATATTGAGGTAAGACTTGTCAATGTTATAAATAATATATGCATTGAGATATTAGGCGTGGAATTGTGATTAATACGACGACGAATTAGGAATTGATGTCCGTTTATTTCAAGCAGCTATGGATCAGGATATATTTGACGCATATAGGGATATGTAACATGGCTTGTCTTATTATTTGAGTTATTGACATTTGGTTAGTGAACTTGCAGATTGGTAATAACGTACGATCCTCAAAAATAACCCTAGATAACCTATAGTAGAGTATAATGACGGCATTTTCTAAGAAAATTTTACATGTTACTCAATATTTAAAATGACTTAAGTGGGAACAGTAAATCATTGACAGTAGTGTCTTCATACTGTTATGTTATTGATATTTGCGAGTGTGAAAGTTTCATCAACGGTAGCCCTTGACCATTAGCACTCAATGATTGGATTTATAAAGCATTTCGACCTTTATTTGACCTAGACATAAACTTGTTGAGATTTTATTGAACAATTATTACATATTTCTTAGGGAATATTTTGTATATGTCCAAGTATGATCAAACATATATAGGTATATATATATATATATTTTTTTACGTTCATTGGTATATCAGCCTAGGTAGCAATTGAAAGCTACACATGTGAAACATTGCTTACTCCATCTACGTTATTAATGATACAGTTATAAAAATGAAATAATGTTAGGATGAGACACCAAAAAGAAGCATTCTTTAAATACAAGGCCGAACAAACCTTTTAATAATTACGTACATATGTAGGACATAATATTATGTAATTATTCAAGATCTTGATAAAAGTTAATAACAAGTTAGAATTTGATATTTAAGGAGAATTTGAGAGTCCTATTCTCAGATAATTTCATGTTAGTTCATTCTTAATATAACAGTTCATTAATTTTGAAGTAGCCAAAGGAATCATAGAATTATTTTTATGGTAGTTTAGTGGACTGATCATTTTAATTCTTTTATATATGAGACTGAGGAGATATAGGAGGTAATCCATGTCAGGTCAGGAGAGCTTCCTGAAATAATATAATTCCCCAGAGAAATTGAGGAAGATAATTCTGGAGTGGAGCTGGGGGGCGATATATATGCCAAAATAAAAAAATAAAAACGTGGGAAATTAAAGAAAACTATATTATGTTGAAACTGATATGTTTTACTACATTTTGACAATTTCAAGGTATCATTTAGGTTAAAAGAAAGATAATGATATAGAACAGTGTAGTACAGTCCTGCTCATTGAGACACAGAAGTGCAACAAATGTACAGTTTTCGGGAAGGATATAGGTGCCATGCGAAATGTCTTTAGAAAGTGATACAAGTGTGAGGAGCACGGAGCACGATATCGACAATGAATATTATTACACTGAACGGCATTTATTAAAGAACGTACTATATTATGCAACTGATGACAAATATATGAGACAGCGAAGTAGGTCTAATATTGTTCATTCATAACATTTCTTACACAAAGGTTCCTTCAAATATGCCTGGGTGTTGGACAACTGAAGGCTGAGCGTGAACGTGGTATTATAATCGATATTGCTCTGTGGAAGTTCGGAACTAGTAAATATTATGTTACAATTATTGTCGCTCCTGGACACAGAGATTTCATCAAGAACGTGATTACGGATACTTCGTAGGCTGACGGTGCTGCACTGATTGTAGCAGCTGGTATGGGTGAATTCGAAACTTGTATCTCGAAGAACGGTCAAACCCGTGAATATGCTCTGTTTGCTTTCACCCTGGGTGTCAAGCAGCTGATTGTAGATGTTAACAAAAATGGTCTCTACTAAGCCCCCTTACAGTGAGGCTCGTTTTGAGGAAATCAGGAAGGAAGTAAGCAACTATTTTAAGAAGATTGGTTACAACCCAGCTGCCGTGGCTTTCGTGACAATTTCTGGCTGGCACTTGTATCTCTCCCTACAAAAATGCCGTTGGACTTGTATCAGGCTCTATCCTTCGGAAAGAGTTTGAACTACAAAAGGGAGGTTGGTTCAACTTAGATCCTTGTCCATATTATTGGCAACGGCACATAGATCAATTTTAGTGAAAAAACCGCATTTTTCATTTTATGGCACTTGTACCGTTTCCCGATTCCACTTCACAATTGATTATCAGAATAGACGAGACCGTGGATGTTAAAAAAAATACTAATAATGTGAATGAAATGTAAACCAATAATGAGAGTAATATCTTCAAGTCAATATTTTCATTTTTATATTTTTGATGAGATACCTACATGTACATAAGAATCATTTAAATAACAGCTTATTAATACAAAAATAATTTTTGAATAAAATTAGTATTTAAGAATTTAACTTATTAATATTATTTATAGGATATAAGAATAATTTAAGTTAATTTCATATGGAAATAATGGAATTTAAGATTGATCGTATTTTGAATTATTGACCTGTTAGTCAGGCAAACATGATGGATATATTCGAGGTGCGTATCTCAGTCGGATTCACGTTAAAAAAGGGAAATACAACATTTTAGTTTGAAATAGGGTAATCCCTGAGTTGTGTGGCATAGCTAGCTGGAGATTTTCTTGAACGCCGGCGTGTTGTTGATTGGAAGAGAGACTGACATCACAGTGAAGAGTATGTCGGTTCAGTATATTGTGTCATCTTCTAAAAATATTTAGATAGGGTATTTCAGACGTCTACAGTAGACTTAAAAATCAATGCTAATAATAATAAATAACTAGAAATCGGGTTAAATGGAAATATAATGGTCGTAAGTGATAAATGAAGTTAGAGTTGCTCGTGTGAAATATGTGAAATTGTGCTCAGTTGTTGTTGTATTTTACTGAAAATGGTATGCCTGCGGGCAATTATATAATTTTTGGAAGCATCAGTAATTGGATACAATGCGTTCCGATGAAAGTGGAGCACATGTTGAAATGTGTTTCTACATATGAATAATATTAATTTAGACACTCAATGACCACGTGCTAGAGTATAGTCAATGTTAACCAAGGCGATGTGCATAGTTATTGTTTCTACCCTGTCTTCTGAATAAAAAAAATATTTTGGAATATATCGTCGTTATAATGTTAGAGTAATATTCAATTAAGTGACAATTCTCGTTCAATCAAAAGTCACGTCTGATGTTTAGAATATAGAATTAAACAGAAGCGACCGCTGCCCTGCCCGAAGGCCTGCAGATTATGAGGTGTCGTGTGGTCAGCACGACGAATCCTCTTGGCCGTTATACTTGGCTCTCAAGACCGGGGCCGCCATCTCCCCGTCAGATAGCTCCTCAATTGTAATCACGTAGTCTGAGTGGACCTCAAACCAGCCCTGAGATCCAGGTAAAAATCCCTGGCCTGGCCGGGAATCGAACCCGGGGCCTCCGGGTAAGAGGCAGGCACGCTAACCCTACACCACGGACAGGCTTTTCCAATTAATAGCCATGGATAAAGATAAAGCCTAAGATTTGAATATAACTTTGTAAATAAATTTCGAGTATCCTAAGTGCATGGAATTAATGTGACTGTAGTTAGAAATATTTTTCAGTGTCACTTATTTGAAATGTGGTTCCTAATCTGTCCACGTGTACATCACGGTGGACCAGATTATTCCAGCGGTGTCAGTGATTTTGTTTGTATATTGTGGATTGTTGTTTAATTATTAAGGCAAAGATTAATGACATAATTAATCCAGTGATAACATTATTAGAGTGAATTGAATAAGATCGATCAATTTTCTAAATACAAGCAAGTACAAGCAAAGTAAAGGAAAATACTGCAGTGTTAAGTGGAAATAACGCTCATCAAGTTGTATGTAATACCATGATCGACTCTAAATATTCATAATAAGTTTCCGAAGAAAATGCATTACTCAAATATTCTAATTAATAATCATAACTTGTGTTAGTTAAGAGACTATATTCATTTAAGGTACCGTATACGTGGTGGTGGGGGTGATTATTATTTTAAGAGGAAGTACAACTAGGCAACCATCCTAATTTAGGATAAAGTCGAGTGTTTTCTGTAAAATAATGTGCAGATTAGGCTTGGGGGTAACATGGTCATCCATCACGTGCATTAAGTGGACATTTAGTATTTTTATTTGTTTAAAATAATGCAGCTGGTATTATGCTTTAAAATATCACAAATATCATTTATGGATGTTATTTGAAAGGAGTTTTCCCTTTTTAATTTTTTCGCAGCCAGGAGATAATGTTATTTTTTCTTATTTATGGCTTTACGGAATATTCTATATATGTGAGTGCCAGAAAAATCCAACCATGTGAATTTGTTAATGTATATTTATTTGGCAATTGTAAATTTGTGAGTTAATAATGCAAGGGTTCTGAAAAAGCTAATTTTTGTTACAAATTATTTATTTGTGCATATCTTAAAATAAATGTCAAGCCTGTTTTAATTTTTTTATTGTCGTCAACTCTTGTCCTTTAAATGCCTCTAAGATTGGGACAGCTAGCAAACGTACGGTCCACCTTGGGGTCTCTCGTATGCTCGCTGAGTTAGACCGGGTAAATAGGGGGTAATATAAAGGAATTATAAGGTCTGATTTGAAAATAGTAGTCACTTTGTTAGATACTGCAGCAAAAGAGAAGAAATCCAAATTAGATAAGCTTCAATAAAAACCGGTAACAATAATTACAAGGGCAATGAAGTCATCGTCTAAATTTTCGTTGCTAGTGGAAGTTGCTGTAACACCACTAGAATAAACAAGGAAATAAGCAGCAACAAAATACATATTCAGTAGAATGACATATTGAAAACAAGGCATTATCCCCAAAATACATCTTCTTTATGAATACTCTACAGAAGAGGAAAAGGAAGGAGGAAACCCTCTAGGCGTATTCAAGATGATAGTACTCGTCACGTAAGGCAATACATTAACAAGCAAATACATTTTTAATGGCTCATCACTGTTGTTGATTAGTTACATATTGAAATCACGAGACTCAGTCATCAACGAACTAACCTCAATATAAGTGCCAATAATGGTGGTTTCCTTATCCAAGTGAATAACAATAAATTATCAATCAAGATATTCATAAATAAGTCGGTTTACAACCTTAATGAGGAATAAACGAAATATAATCTCTCATCCTCACTCAGTTTAATGTTATATATTTCTGCCTTTATTTTGATTATACGCATCACTATAACCGTATTCTTCGGAGTTTGCCTGGTGTATGTAATTCAGCTCCCTCCTTGATATTTGCTATTGTCGGACTTACGTGAAACCACGCTGTAATAACACACACAAGGAAATATATGATATGCATATATGCAGTAAGTCAATAAGAATACACAGTAGCTAAGTCGGTAAACCGTACTAAAGTCATGACAAGACATGTTTATATTGATAACGAAATTTCATTCCATTTCAACTGAACTGACTTTTATAGAGGAGATAACATTGCTTTTTCTTGTAAGCTGCTTTACGTCGCACCGATACAGATAGGTCATATGGCCACGATGGGACAGGAGAGGGCTTGGAGTGGGAAGGAAGTGGCCGTGGCCTTAATTAAGGTACAGCCCCAGCATTTGCCTGATGTGAAAATGGGAAACTGCGCAAAACTATCTTCAGGGCTGCCGACAGTGGGGTTCGAACCCACTATCTCCCGAATACTGGATACTGGCCGCACTTAAGTAACGTTGCTTTCCTTTTCGGAGGAGTTCTTGCAGATTGTTTTTTCTTCTTACATCCTAATTGCATTATATACATACGAATTGGAGGAAATAAGGCCGTACTATTATAATGCTGCGTTCGTCCTTTCACATCAACTACGTTATTAAATACATTATTCGAACATGCCACAGTTCTACTTAACTGGTGTTACCGAAAGACATTTATAATTCTACAGAAAAAGAAAAAAATACAGTATCTATTTTTACCCGAAAATGTAACACTAGTGATTATGACAATACGGCAGGCACGAGAAAATCCGTGACTGTATAGTGTCAATGTGCCAGATTAACAGTAACCGTAAGACGTCGTATCGGCAAGTAGGATACTTAAATTGTATGGTTAGCGACACTGAACCGAACCCAACCGTCAGAAAATAACTATAAATCACTACCATCAGTATTAACAGGAGAGAAAGGGTAAGGTTGTACTCTTAGTGTATGCACTTACATGGCAGGGAGTTTAAAATAATATAAATTAAACTTCATCCAAAATTCCCACTGTCGGCAGCCCTGACAACATTTTTCCGTATTTCCCATTTTCACACCACGCTGTACCATAATCGAGGACACGGCCACTTCCTTCCCTCTCCTGCGCCTTTCCCATTCCATCGTCGCCATAAGACCTATCTGTTTCGTTGCGACGTAAAACAAATTGTAAACAAATCGAAATAGAATAAATCCCTACAAATGTACTTAAGTCAACCACAAGTAAATCAACCTTTGTACATTCATAGTCAAAATCGTATATTTCTACACGAAGTAATTTATACAAATTTAAATAATCATCTTAATTTTATTACATTCAGAGTCAAAGTCAAAGATACCTGTCTCCCCTAATCTCGAAAACCATAGATTAGGGAGAGGGTATTGTTTACTGTAATCGTTTCATAATTTGAGATACGTGCAGTGTACAAAATTAGAAGGATTAACCTGAGATAACTGTTGAAATGAATATTAATATAAACACAGATGATTAGAAATTGAACAGAGAAAGAATAACCTGAACTGAATGTTGTAGTTGCGTTGATAGATGGCACTTTAAAAGAAAAACCGAAACATCTATGAGTATTAATGTCTTTTCAGATTATAAGCAAAACCTCAAAGAATCTTAATATTGCCTTTTCGGACTATTGAGAAAAAAAGAAAATTAGTATTGGGCAATACGGCAGACTAATAGAACTACTACGGCAAAGTAGTTCCATACTATATCTTAAGCCTACGTACCTAATGGCTCTAGACTTCAACGGAGTTATATTGTCTAGGTTACCTTTAGCACAATTCAGTTCCTGGCTGACATGTATCACATCCTTTCCTTCCCTCAGTTTCCTACTCCACATATCCCCTAATAATGTTTAACAATTTTGCGATTCTCCCCGGGTGCATCCATTCTCTGTTCAATAACTTTACAATTGTATACAGCTGATTTTCGTTTTCAATTTTCCTTACATCCTCCTCATCTATAAATCTCTCTCGTATTTGCTTTGTCCTTGAACAATCTTTTAAAAGGTGTGCCCATTCCATTTCTTCAGAACATAGTAAACATTTATTTTCATCTCTGTTTTGTCTGTATACTTTATTTTTATGTACCCCCATTAACCACCATATTATACCCCTCATTCCCTTTTTTGTTGCAATCACTACATTTATCCTCATTCTCTCACTTACATTACAAAATTCTTCTAATGACCTCTTCCTATCTGTAACACTTAGCCACCTTCTCGCAGCTTCAGTCTCAGCCTATACTTTATTATCTTTTTAATAATATCCGCTTGCAAACTTATATCTTTGTACATCATTCTCACTCCACAGTTAGCTGTAAACCTGGGTAGATCCATAATTATTTTACCAAATTTACTCGTGATTGTATCAAGTGAATCAACCCTCCCTTCAACTCCCCAAATTTCTACTCCGCACAACACTCTAGATTTACCTAATGCATTAAAAACATTTTTATACACTCTGTCTTCTGGGTTGGGCATCTTTTTCTCCAGCATGTTAATGGCAGACAGTGCACTCATACCTTTTAGTTTAACTCTTTTTATTTGCTCTGCCCATTTTCCATTTCCACTTAATATCAAACCCAAATATTCCACTTTCTTGACAACTTCTAATCTTGTCTCGCCCATCAACCATTTTTCTTTCTTTGTCAATTTATATCCTTTTATACACACCATTACCTTGGTTTTCTGTGAATTAATTTTAAAATTACACCCTTTACAGTAATTTACCACTACATTTATACTACCCTGAATACTATTGGGTGTCAAAGTGAGCAGAAGGATGTCGTCAGCAAAAATGTGAACCGGAATATCCTGGTTCTCAAGACTTGGGTAAATCCCTGCCTCAAAACCTTTCGATTGAAAAATATCATTTTTAAACAGTAAGAACAGTACCGGTGACAACTTACAACCCTGTTTCAGCCATACTCTTGAGATTATTCCCCTAAATGCTACTCTCTCCTTAGTTTCAATTGACCACTTCACTTCTGAATATACGTTTTCAACCGCTCTTATCATCTTCTGAGACACCCCTATCCTTCTCATCTTGGCTACGACCGCCTCTCTGCTCACAGAATCAAATGCTTTCTTCAAGTCAACAGCAGTAATGTACAATTTTCCACCTTTCTTTTTTACATACTTATCCATTGTTGTTTTTACTACAAAAATATTATCAGTTGTCCTCATCCTTTCTCTAAAGCCCAACTGAAGTCTCTCCAGAATCGATCCCACCTCTGCCCACTTCATTATTCTTTTTGCTAACACACCTGTGTGTTTTTTATTTAATGTATCCATCAACGTTATACCCCTGTAGTTATTTGGGTTAGATTTATCTCCTTTCTTCTTGTAGATTGGGCAGATCACTCCCTCTTGCCCAGATCTGTGAAACTCCTCACCTTCAAATATTCTGTTAAATAATTTCATCATACTTTCTACGATATCCTTATTCTGCGCCACCTGCTTCCAAAATTCGTTATTGATGCCCGAAATCGCTCCTGATTTGCCTTTCTTGGCTTTCCCTAAGACCTCTCTCACTTCTTCTATCGATATTTCCTTATCTAATGCAGGCACAGTACACCCCAGCCCTACCAATATTCCGTTTTCATCTATTCCCGGTCTCCACCTATCTTCAACCTGTAATAGTTTCTTATAGTGCTCCACCCGGATAGCCTGACTTATTTTAGCCTCTCAAGGAAGCTTCTGCATTCCACAAATCCTCCTAATTGTACTCCATACTTTTTACTATCATTATGTTTTGCATTGCTATTCTATTCAGCAACTCTCCCCTCCTGCCATTCGGACTTAATTGTATACAGTATTTCTCTATATTCTCTCCTCAAGTTACAAAATTCAATCCTATTGTTTTCTCCCCCGTGCTTTCTATACGCCTTCAATGCTTTCAGTACTTCATACTTTTTATGCCTGCATTCGTCATTGTACCAACCCGTTCCTATTATGTTCTTCCTCTCCTTTATCTTCATCTTCTCAACTGCCATCTTTAAAGTGTTTTTTTATTATTTTAACTGCTGCACTCGTTAGGTTAATTTCGATCATTGAGTCTATTCCACCTTTCACTATCTGGCCTATTTCTCCCTCATAATAGTTCATAAACTCCTTCTTTAGCTCCTCTCTCCACCTTTATTTATTAACTAATGTTTCTTTGAATTTTATCGTATTGCTTGTTAATGCCCTAGCCTATCATTTACTCTGACAATAATAGGTAGATGATGTGACTCGCCCCATTCCTTAACCTTCATGCTTTTAATCACAGGCAACGCATACCTAGACCATAGCGCCAAATCTATGATACTACCCCCTGCCTCCGTTATGTATGTCAGGTTCCCTAATTCGTCACCATGCCACCATCCATTCAAAATATATAGTTCTACCGTACCACACAGCTCTAGCAACTTTTCTTCATTTTTATTACAGCCCTTATCCTGGCTCACACTCTTTTGTACATAAACTTCTTCTGTCTCTTTGTCGTACACCCGCTTCTGATCCGCAACCCTCGCATTGAAGTCCATCATTATTAGAATACCTGCATCCTCAAAAATGTTTAGAATTCTATTAATTTCTAGTGCCAACTCATCAAAGAAACCTTTTTCGCAAATGGAAAGGCTTCAGGAGGGTTGTAGACAAAACCAATACATAAATCAGGTTCACTCTCATCGTACATCTTTATTTTAACCCTCCATTTCGGATTCAAATAGGTCTATTCTAGCTTGCAAATCGTCCCTAACCATAACCATTACCCCACCCGGGTATCTGACCCTGCCGGTTCGTCTTTCTTTTGCCTTAAAATAAACCGTGAACTCTTCTATTTCTACATTACTTTTCGGTGGAATCCAGGTTTCCACACATGCCAGGATATGCAAGCTTTGTAACAACTCTTTAAAAAATTCACTCTGTAACTTACTTCTAAGACCTTCAATACTGATGCACCCTACTGTTATCTCTAGTTATTCCTTCCTACCCTGCCCTTCATTCTGGCTGTTTTTCTTATTCCTCGCAATCCTAGTAACACCCAGTCCGTCAGAGTTCTCATCTAGTGTATTAACACATTCCCTATCGAGGCCACCCTTGTTTAAATTGCCTTTTGTGTGCCAGAAGTCCTTCAGACTGACACGTCTACGTTTCGGTATTGCGTCTCTCACAGAGTCAGGACTCAGCTGCCGCTGTAGGTAACCAGGACCGCCCTCACTATTAGTTGTCTCTGCGTCGGCTTCTTCCTCTCTCTGTCCTTGTCGCTTCACTTCCTGCTCGTCGCTCAATGCTCCGCATTCCGCTGATCCCTTTACTCCTCAGCCAACGTACCCTCTGTGTTGTACATATTCTTTAACTGCTCCACCCCCCATGCTCTAGTCCACTTGCTATCACCTACCACTAATTTGTTGCCCCTTATCAAGGCCATTAATGCTGCACACCTAACTTTTCCTAGGTGGAACTGTAGCATTCTCTGGTTCCTGAAGGCTTCTTTCTCCAGCTCCTGTTTGATCCATAATTTTTCACCTTTCAATCGGCTTGTATTATACAAAATCTTCTTCACTAGTAGGGTTGATACGAACCTCACTCTCACTGGTCTCTTGGCTTTTGCCTTCCCCATTATCTGTATCTCGTCTGTATCGGCCTCCCTGCAGCTGATCTTTAACCTGTCGTTTATTAGCTCCAGCACTTTGGATACCAGATCTTCTTTATTGTTCTCGGGTAATCCATATACACTGACTGACAGAGCAAATGCAACACCAAGAAGGAGTGGTCAGAACTTTATGCCAATTGCAGGGTAGACTGACGTCACTGAGGTATGCTCATGATGTGAAATGCGCCGCTGTGCTGCGCACGTAGCGAACGATAAATGGGACACGGCGTTGGCGAATGGCCCACTTCGTACCGTAATTTCTCAGCCGACAGTCATTGTAGAACGTGTTGTCCTGTGCCACAGGACACATGTATAGCTAAGAATGCCAGGCCGCCGTCAACGGTGGCATTTCCAGCAGACAGACGACTTTACGAGGGGTATGGTGATCCGGCTGAGAAGGGCAGGTTGGTCGCTTCGTCAAATCGCAGCCGATACCCATAGGGATGTGTCCACGGTGCAGCGCCTGTGGCGAAGATGGTTGGCGCAGGGACATGTGGCACGTGCGAGGGGTCCAGGCGCAGCCCGAGTGACATCAGCACGCGAGGATCGGCGCATCCGCCGCCAAGCGGTGGCAGCCCCGCACGCCACGTCAACCGCCATTCTTCAGCATGTGCAAGACACCCTGGCTGTTCCAATATCGACCAGAACAATTTCCCGTCGATTGGTTGAAGGAGGCCTGCACTCCCGGCGTCCGCTCAGAAGACTACCATTGACTCCACAGCATAGACGTGCACGCCTGGCATGGTGCCGGGCTAGAGCGACTTGGATGAGGGAATGGCGGAACGTCGTGTTCTCCGATGAGTCCCGCTTCTGTTCTGTCAGTGATAGTCACCGCAGACGATTGTGGCGTCGGCGTGGAGAAAGGTCAAATCCGGCAGTAACTGTGGAGCGCCCTACGGCTAGACAACGCGGCATCATGGTTTGGGGCGCTATTTCGTATGATTCCACGTCACCTCTAGTGCGTATTCAAGGCACGTTAAATGCCCACCGCTACGTGCAGCATGTGCTGCGGCCGGTGGCACTCCCGTACCTTCAGGGGCTGCCCAATGCTCTGTTTCAGCAGGATAATGCCCGCCCACACACTGCTCGCATCTCCCAACAGGCTTTACGAGGTGTACAGATGCTTCCGTGGCCAGCGTACTCTCCGGATCTCTCACCAATCGAACACGTGTGGGATCTCATTGGACGCCGTTTGCAAACTCTGCCCCAGCCTCGTACGGACGACCAACTGTGGCAAATGGTTGACAGAGAATGGAGAACCATCCCTCAGGACACCATCCGCACTCTTATTGACTCTGTACCTCGATGTGTTTCTGCGTGTATCGCCGCTCGCGGTGGTCCTACATCCTACTGAGTCGATGCCGTGCGCATTGTGTAACCTGCATATCGGTTTGAAATAAACATCAATTATTCGTCCGTGCCGTCTCTGTTTTTTCCCCAACTTTCATCCCTTTCGAACCACTCCTTCTTGGTGTTTCATTTGCTCTGTCAGTCAGTGTATAAAAATATTTTTCTTTCGGGTTTCCTGCTGACGATTTTTCTCCTGCCACCTCAATTCTTCTCAACTTATCCCTCAAACTTGATATTTCTTTATTATATTGGACCACCATTTCTGTCACCTTGTCTATCTCCTATTTCACTATTTCTCGTAGTTCACTGGCTTGCTTAACCCTTAACGATTTCCCTTATCTTCTCCATCTCTTCCCATCCAGACGCATTACCATGATCAGGTCCGGGGTTCATCTCGTCCCCTACAATGACCAACAACACTGCCATCACTGATGCAGCCATCAAAATTGAAATCAGACTCACCTGCTGACCGGCTGTGCAACCCATGTTGCGCCTCGTGGGCATGCCTCTACCGTGCCAACGACCTATCGTCGCCTGGTACAATTCTATTGAAATCCCAATGTCAGCACTCACTCACTTAACAACCTTCCTCTTCGCTTGCACGATTACAACTGAATTATATTACATACTGTACTAAAGGTTTGAAACACAGAAACACAACAGGAATAGGACCTGATCTTTATTCTCCACAATATGCAACTGAGACGAAAATACGCTACCTCATATACCGGTAACTTCAACATATATAGATTAAATATTTGCTATTATACAAATAAAGTGTCATAATATTAACAATGCTAAATATGCACTAACTCTCTTAGCACTTTAATGATCTTGACAACCCATAAAATACTGTATAAATAACCTGCATATTAAAATTTACGAAAAATCTCTTTTGATATCTGTATCTATATACACAATTACAAACTTATGTTAGTATGGGTACCGGGCAACAGTAGAATTCATGGCAATATGCGAGCTGACAAATTTTTGACGTGCATGTGGGGAACCATATTTATTTGAAATTATTTGGCTTGTGTACTGGGATTTTATTCCCCCCCTAAGAGTCCATTGTTTGGAACGAGTATTAATTGGTGCGATCTACATTGTCAACATATTTAAATCTGTGATGTGCTATTATTACGACGATACTGAGATCATTCTACTCGCTCAATTGGAAAATCAATACTGGCGCTCATTCTTGACCGGCAGTTCCAGCCAGGCGCTGACTTGTCCTTCAAGCGAGCTCCATGATGGACGTGCCGTGGCGTATGTGCTGGAAGACATATCGGAATATCTGGGGAATGGAGTTAAATACTCCAGGTTAATGTGCTTGCAACTAAGGCTATGCCTTAATTGTTCTGATGTTTTTAAGATATTTCAATTTTATTATTTTGAGAATTGGAACTTGTGAGTGCTGAATTGCTGGTGTGTGATACCTTCAAACAAAACTGAGGATGGGAGTTACTGGATACCATTAATTTGAATATTGTACAATGACTATGTAAGTAAATATACTTTTAAAAATATTTCTGTGAGCATACCTATGGCCGTAGATTAGTTGAAGATATCACAGTAAATTGAATTAACAAGCCATCGCTCATCACGAGACATTACTAAAATCTGGGCTATGCATTCGGAAACCTTTCGACAATGATTGACCTCGTAATTTGAACTAGGTCTCTTCTGCACCCTAAATTTTCTTAATATGGAAAAAACATTAAACCATTATTGTTAAAATGTTTATCAAACCCAATCTTTTAACAATAATTAAATTAGGGTAATTTGGAAATGCAATATATGGACCTATGAGTGTTAAGGTGATTCTAATTGTTTTAATTAATTGAGATTATCGTTCGTGTTTAATTTTCTACTCCTAATTTTTGGGGGCATTATAATAATAATAATAATAATAATAATAATAATAATAATAATAATAATAATAATAATAATAATAATAATAATAATAATACATAAATAATAGGATATAATTTGATTGAATTTAACATTTCATTTGACGGATGATTTACAGATGACCAAAATCGTCATTATTAAGTTTATTATTATTATTATTATTATTATTATTATTATTATTATTATTATTATTAAATTTTTGGTCAGTGTATTTCATTCTATTTTTCCTTGTTCTTCTAATGTAATCTTTAATTGTGCTGTAATTGTGTGTGACGCCCTGTGTTTACTGATTCATCGTAATGGGATCGTTCTTTTTGCTTTTCGGGGGTCGAATTTAAATTATACCTCATACGAACGTTATGCCATTTCCAAAGCCTCCTCACCTTAAACTTAATAATGACGATTTTGGTCATCTGTAAATCATCCGTCAAATGAAATGTTAAATTCAATCAAATTATATCCTATTATTTATGTAATAATATTATTATCATTATTTATCTTCTGTAACACCGCGGTTGTAGAGAATTGAAATATGTTTCACTGGTTTCTTAAATCTTCGTTAACGCTTACCTGTCTTATTCATGGTCATGTTTTGGTTCTTTTTCCTTTCATTCTTTGTTGCGTCACGTTTCTCTTATCTCGTGTGTACACTTTAATTTTGGCAGGCCTTGCCTGTTATTAATTATTGATAGCTTGGTTTGGGTAGCTGCAGGCTTCAGTTCATGTATCGTTTTTCTGTTTTATTGTGGAACATTAATATTATTTTCCCTATGTAAATTTGTAATTGGCTTGTGGAATATTTCTGACCTTTATTGTCATTTACACTTAATTACTTATCCGTGTAATTTTAATTGCTGTTCTAGTCCCTTTTTGAGTCTTGAGTATGACCGTATTACTGTGATTGGTAATATACTAAACAAATTACAATCTAATTTAAACTAGTAAACTTACTGGCCAATATTCTAATGTTTCAAGTTTTTAATTTAATAGTAGATATTAATTTATTAAATATATCAGTTTCTTAATTTTCCTAATAATTTAATTCATTCTAATAATCTAGGAAGGTGTCAGCTTTTAAGTAATCTTAGTTTTTAAAGAAATGGTTCAATTTATTATTATTTAGTAACTTATTATTTTGTATCAGTTTCTCAAATTTCTTGCCCACATCCTTCAAGGACTGTACCGCCGAATAAATAAAAAACTCTGCATATTTATTGTTTAATATTACCCCCTTCCCGCGTTCAGATCGGTGTTCGTAAAAGAATCCCAGCTTGCATCACAGGGTATCAGATTGTATTAATTATTATACGTGGGATCCCAGGACGGTTGATACGTCGAGCACGATGTTATCTACACTTACAGTCTACTCGATGGACGTCTCCATCCGACGCATCAGTGGGGTGAAACAACAACTCGAAGACGCATTACCTTAATTCTAACGTATCTTACATTACTGTAACAAACCATAAATAATAATATCTCGAGTAACTTGTTATTAAACTAGAACTGTTTATTAAAATTAAAATATAATAATATTGGAAGAGAGAAATAAAAACGTTCTTAAAATTCAAAGACTTAATAAACTGCTCATATATACAGCTGATTTGTTAACTTCATTTGACATATGATCACATCTTTTATTTATAATCTGACCTTTCTTTATCACTTTGAAATGAGCTAACTTTCATGTATATGTCATGCGTAACCTTACTTGAATTAAACTAGTTGTTAGATCTCGTATTATTCAATAAACATTAGGGAATATGTTTCTTATAAGGCATAACAATATAAATATATCTTACCGATATGAAATACATTAAGAAATTGCAAACTCCTTCTGGCAAAGTTAAGGTACTATAAGTTCGTACTCTCTGACTTAAACATACATACATCATTCATTATAATTTAAAGTGGGTATAGAAATCTATATCACAGTTCTTTAATATTTACGGTTGTTAGCCTATTATCTCTAAATTAATAGCTTGATAGCATCTCTAATTTTAATAGCTTGATGTGATCTGAATTATTTCTTAAGGTCTTGTTTTCTCAATATAAGGATTGGATGAACCAACAAGTCCCCTGATTAATATCATACAATATCAGCTGTTCTTAGCCTACTACTATATAATCATTGAAAGGTTGAGTCCTAACTTCATATTCTTATTAAAATAAGACAATCGCAACTACAAATATATGTCATGCGTAACTTTACTTGAATTAGAATAACTCTTTGATCTCATATTAGTCAATAAGCATTAGGGAACACTTTTGTTAGAAGACATAACAATATAAATCATTTATATGCACTAATGCAGTAGCAGTGATCCACAATATAACTTCACTTATTGCCCTATTCAATTAAAGTTAAGTAGCTATCAATAAGAAATATAATCTAATCAAATCCGAACATAAGAAACATTTATTACTTCTAGTAACAGTATTAGATGACCACAGATTAATATCACCTACCTGCCGTTAGGTTAAATATGTTGTAATTATCATATTATGTATTTTCTCGATGACATACACTATATATATTCAATTACCGATATGTTAGACCCCAAACTTGCGTGAAATTTTTCTTTAAATATTTCATTTCTTCCTCGTCGACGTAGAATAGACTTTCCATTGCTTCATATACCATTTCATCTTTCATATCAACTCTATTACTTCATAAATATGCATTTCAATACGTATCTCCTGTATTTATTCAAAACTCTTGTTAGGAAAGATTTCCCTCGACGCATAAATATTTACATCCTCGTATATAACTTATATCGGGTCCATATCTTTTCACTTTATCGTAACCTTCGTCCTGTGTAATTACATTTCAGTACATAATAGCCTATCTTTCCCGTACTCAGGATTTCTTGATAGACTGGCCGCAGCTTGATTGGCAAGGGTCAAGGCCTATCGCATCAGTTTGGACTTAGATCCAGAGATTCAACCACTGAAGTGAAGAGTTGTCTGTAAAGAGTCTGAACTTCCTTCCTTCCTTCCTTCCTTCCTTCCTTCCTTCCTTCCTTCCTTCCTTCCTTCCTTCCTTCCTTCCTTCCTTCATTCCTTCTACATAACCTCTGAACTTCCCGACAGCCCATACAACTGCTAATGCTCTTTGTCAAAATCAAATCAAAATCTCTTTATTTGCAAATGAGATGTCTAATTGTCAAGCACTAAATATTAAATTAACAAGAGAATAACATTTTTCCTATAATACAATATTATATACGCTAACAATTTTTCTATTAAACACACAGCTCATCCTTAATAAATTTATATTTTGTACAAAATTCTACTTACAATATCTCCCGTACTACTTACAAATATAGTCAACTGATATACAGTATGTGGAATTACTTCAAATGATACTGTATAACTGGTATAAGAGTAAAATTTACATTGCATTTATTTACTTTTTCTTTTCTTTACCCATTCTGGAACCTAAGTAGCATAACGACCTGCTGCGTCTTAACCAGAGCCCCTTTTACCACCACTTTTCAGAGTTTCTGAAGGGCCTTCATAGCTACCGTAGCGGTCCCAGTGCCCTCGAAGTCCCCACTGTACTTCACCCCTACAGGCAGTCCCCTACTTTGACTGTCCAAACTCCTTAGACCAGGGGATGGAATTAATTTATTCACACACATTTTTATTTACATTAACCTGCACTGGTCGAATGCCCTCTAACATCTCATTTGTTTTCTCTGTTGCTGTTTATTCTCTTTTTGAATATCTGTACAGATTTTGGAAAAGGATCAAACACTACCCCTGGTAAACTGTTCCACTCTTTCACACCCTTCCCAATGAATGAAAATTTACCCCAATCGCTTCGGCTAAAATTCCTTCTCATTTTATATTTGTGGTCAGTCCTGCCGATATAATTATTTTCCAACTGAAGCCTCTCACGGATATCTCCCCATGCTTCTTCTCCTGTATAGGTCCTATATAATTCTGTAAGTCTAGTTTTCTCCCTTCTCTTACTTAAAGTTTCCCACCCTAGTTCCTTTAACATTTCTGATACACAGCTCTTTCTCTTGAAATCCCCTGCTACAAATCTTGCTGCTTTCCTCTGCACACTATCTATTTCTTTTATTAGGTATTCTTGGTGAGGATACCAAACACTGTTTGCATATTCCAATAATGGACGAACCATACTTAAGTAACTTTTCTCTTTTAATTCTTTGTTGCATCCTTTAAGTAGCCTCATTATGACATGTAACGATCGGTATGCTTTCCCAACAATGTCATCAACATGACCCTTCCAGTGCAAATTAGTTTCAAATCTTACACTTAAGTATCTGCACTTGCCATCTTTTGGGATAACTACCCCATCCAAAGTATATTCAAATTCAGTTTTAAAACTCCTGTTTGTAAATGCTGTAACAGTTGATTTGCCTCCATTAACCTTCTTGTTATTCTCTTCAACCCATTGTTGGATACTCTCAAGGTCCCTTTGTAATTCTGAACAATTCTCAATGGTATTTATTTCCATATAAACAATTATGTCGTCTGCATACAATCTTATTTTTGATGTTATATTGTTCCCTAAATCATTTACGTATATTAAGAAAAGTAACGGACCGACTATACTACCCTGTGCAATTCCCTTCCAAACTTTCTCTTCGTGCGATACGTTAATACGTACTTTGACTTTCTGAACCCTTGAATTTAGAAATGTTTTTACCCAACGTGTAACCATTATGTCCAATCCTATTCCTTCCAATTTCTTTAATAATATTCCATGTTCCACTCTATCAAAGGCTTTGGAAAGATCTATGGCTATGCAATCTAACTGGCCTCCTAAATCCAATTGATCTGATATGTCCTGCTGAATTCCCACCAGTTGTGCCTCACAAGAAAATTTCTTTCTAAATCCATACTGGCTCCTCATGAACCAATTTTTATCATCACATATCCCTCTGATGTACTTTGATATTAAACTCTCCAGTATTTTACAAACTATAATGGTCAGGTTGATTAGTCTGTAGTTCTCTGGTTTCCTTTTATCACCCTTTCCTTTATAAATTGGTATTATTATAGATTCCTTCCATTCCTTTGGTATTACACTATTATTTATGACATAGTCAAAGAGAAATTTTAAATAAGGCACTACGTACTACCCCATTGTCTTTATCACCTCCCCAGTAATTTGATCACTTCCTGCTGCTTTTCCTTGCTGAAGCAGTTGGATTTCTCTGAAAATATCTTCATTTGTGAATGAGAAGCTTCTTGTTTCCCTCTGTGTCTCCCCCTCTGTATTCTTCTGTTTCGGTTTCCAACTCCTGACAATCATCTACTGAATCTCTGAATTCCCTACTAAAGAGGATTTCTTTCTCAGTATCGGTTAAATAGTGTTCACCCCCTTCTCCCACCTTTATAGGAATTTGGATTCCTTTTCCTTTTTGATTCCTGATATATGAATACAGCTTTTTCCATTTCCCTCTGTGGTCATTACGCTCTTGAAGAATGCCATTCATATAATTCTCTTTTGCTTCCCTTTTCACTCTATACAGTTCCCTCATTAGCTGTTTTCTACTTTCTCTACTCTCCCTACCTTCTTTGATTTTCCTGTTTACTATTCTACATTTTCTTTTTAATTTTCTTATATCCCTTGTATAATAAGCAGGGTCTGAGGTCATTTTACCCTTCTTAACAGGTACAAATCTCCTCTCTCCTTCCCAAACGATTCCTTTGAATTTAGCCCAACGTGTATCCACATTACTCCCTTCACTTATCCAACAACTGAACTATGATGTAAGGTAAGTCCCAAATTCATCAAATTTAGTTTTTCTGTACAATTTCTTGTCTTGTGTGACCCTCTTATTAAGCCTTTTTGGTACCAGCCCAACATCCATTATTACAGCCTTATGGTCACCTATTCCGTCAATTACCTCAGTTTTATCAACAATTTCCCATGGTTTAACCAAGAATACATCTAGTAAGTTATTGAGACGAATCGGTTCTTGTACTACTTGTGTAAATCCTCGCTCCCAAATTAACTTATTTTCTTCACTTACAGCTCTATTCCATTCAACCTCAGGCAAGTTGAGGTCTCCCCCAATTATTACCACATCATTATTATTGTTTTTATGATTATAATTTATTTTCTCAAATATTTCCATTTCTCTTTCCTCTATTCCAGGCCTGTATGTTCCTATAATTCCCACCTCCTTCATATTATAACAAACTAATTTTATCCCTAATATTTCATCCCTTTCATCGGTAAACCATTCATGTGAACAATAAGTTTCCTTCACCAGAATAAACTCCCCCCTCCCTTTCATCTCATCGGTCTCTACGATAGACTGTGTACCCTTCTGGAAATCCTTCTCTAGTACCCACCCCTTCTCTCAACCACGATTCCACTCCTATCACCACATCAGTCTCATAAGATTCCATCAATGTACCGAATTTTAATTGTTTATTTACTACACTCTGACAGTTTACCAAGAGCAATCTCAGACCCCCTTCCTCCCTAAAACTTGACTGTTGCAATTGGGTAATTTGAAATTCCTTACTTTCCTGAGTTTCATTTTCTAGTTGGCTGAGCCAGCTTGAAGTACAGCTGGCTCTTTCTACTAGTTTTCCTGGTCAGTATTATAACTCAAGGGAGTTGCCTTTTTTACAGTACATATCTTATGATTAATAAAATCTAGAACAATATTTGCTATCTTTAGTTTACCTGAATTGTTTAGATGAAGGCCATGCTTTGTGTAACAGTGTCTCTCGAAACTGCTGCTATCAATTACCTTCTCGGCTGTACAATAGTTTCTTTCGGGAGCAGAAAGTTCCCTACTGGCATACTCAATTATATCCTTACCTGCTTCTTCTCTCTCGTGGAACAGTACAGCCCCAAGACCGATGTCACTCGCATCCGCCTGCAAGCAGTATCTTGTATCCAGATAGGCTAGATTTGGAGCATCACAAATATATTTTTAATCTCCTGGAAGGCTGTTTCTTCCCTTTGGGTCCATTTAAATGGTATGTTTTTATTGAGGATGTCGGTTAGTGGAGCAGCTTTCGTTCCAAAGTGTGGTAAAAAGAATTCTGTACCACCCGCAGATGCCTAGAAATTGACGTACTTGGCGTTTCGTTCGAGGCCTTTCCAGTTCCTGAACGGCTGTATCCTTCTCAGTTTGTCTATCCATTCCTTTGTCCGTCAATACATGACCTAGGTACTCAACCGAGTTTGATGCAAACTGACACTTCTTGACTTGGCAGGTAAGTCCGTGAATCCTCAACCTCTCTAATATTCTAGGTAGGTGTTCCAAATAGTTCGAAAATGTCTTGCTGTACACGAAGCTGTCGTCCAAATAGACCTGGAAGAATTCTCCTGTATATCCGGACAAGATTTCGTCCATCAGACGTATAAAGGTGGCTGGAGTATTCTTAAAACCAAATGGCATGACTCTGAATTGATAGTCCTCTTGGGGTGGAAAAAGCAGTCATCGGTCGAGACTATTCTTCGACTTCTACTTCCCAGTTGCCAGAGTTCAAATCGGGGGTGCTGGAGAATTTTTCCCACTCAATTGCTTTATCAGATGGCGAAGATTCGGCATGGGGTAGGCATCTTATATGGTATTGTTATTAATCTGACGTAGGTCTACACAAAGTCGGTGATCCCCATTTTTTCTTAGGTAGTACTATTGGAGAAGCCCATCCTGATACTGAAGGTTCAATCAATCCCTCGTTCTCCATTTCCTTGGCCTTTATTTATTACAAATTTTCGTTTATCTAGATGAAGTGGGTAGGGCCTCTGTTTAACTGGGGTATTATCCTTATCCTTACAAATCATTTTATGTTTTACCGTTGTGGTAAATCTGAATCTATCAGTAATGACCTCAGGGAACTTATTCAGCAACTTCTCAAAGTCTTCATTCTCCTCCCCCCTCAACAGTCCTGATTTCAGTTCGGCCAATACATTGGGTTCTAAAGCTTCCGACTTAAAGGCTTTATTTTCAACCCATGCCAACCTACTTCTGTTCTTATTACCAAAGAATATTTCATTGGCTGTATCATCTATCACTACCCCATATTTAGCTAAGAAGTCGTGTCCTAATATTATGTCAGGTATCAAATCCTTGTCAACCATTACCGGTATGTCTATGACTTCAGTGGATCATTTGGCTTGAAGAAAGGTACAACCCTCAATCTGATAATGTGATGAGTTGTCCCCCTGACTGATACCACGTTAGCAGGACGAATAGGTTTTCATAATTTTGCCACATTCATGGTCACAAATAAGTGTGACGCTTGAGTGTCAATGATAGCGATTAAAGGCTTATCATCAATCGTCAAGTTAATAGGCGGGTGGGGGTGGACTAGGCTCATCATCACAACAGATTTGACCAATATGTTAACCTTCCAGCCAGATGTCATGTATCTGTGGCTTATTCATACTTCCGAAACCCTCCTTACCCCAACTCGAACGGTCCCAAGCTAGTTTTCCGGGCATTGGCCTTTAAAATGCCCAGTCTGCCCGCATCGGTAACATTTCCACGCTTCATCCGCTGTTGAGGTTTTCGTTTTTGAGGTATGGTAACTTGTTTCTTCGTCCAATTTTGCTACGATGTGATGGAGCTCTTCAAAGGTTTTTGGATGTGCTACGTTTACAAGTGATCGAACCTTATCATGCAGCAGTTCAATTATATAAGGGACACTCGTACGAATGTTTTCCCTTTCGTGGACTCGCTCAAATAGCTGGAGTTCTTGAACTAAGAAAGCTCCTGCTTTCATTCCACTGGGTTGCATTTCATTTCGGAACTTTTTTTACCGAAGTTTGGACAGACTCCGAGATAAATCTCTGGACGAATTCTTTCATAAATTCCTTCGAGTCGAGGCTGACCCCTTTAATATTCTGCCACCAAGTCCCTGCTGACGCTTTTAGTTGTTGGCTGACAATTTGAAAGTATACCTTCGTAGGTATATTTGTCCTACCCAGTAGAGGCTCTGATGTCTTTACAAATGTTTTAGGGCACTTCTCGAGTCTCCTTTGAAATTCTTGTAGGCTGTCTTTGATTACTCTGGGGTCGACCGCTATCCCAAGTGGGAGGTTTAATACATCTGCTAGGTTGACCACTGCCTACAGAAATGTTACCTTCCAGTTTTAAATTTTTCTATTAACCTCAGATTCAAACTTCATAAAATTCCGGCCTACTTCGGTTTTAAAACGGTTGGATTCCCACTCGATTTATCCGATCTTCTCCTCGACTTTGTTTCCCAAGGGATGCATATCACTTACCATTTTATCTACAACTAATTCTACGCTGTTGATGTTATCATTATTTTTGAAAGATTTTCTTTCACATCTTTGACCCAGGAATTGATTCGGCTTTTTATTTCTTGAGACTGGGCCTTGATTTCCCTTCGAGTGTTTCAGATCGTGTCTCGATCAAAGTAGTTACTTGTGATTAGAGGAGCAGTGACAGTTCAAAAACATGCCGTCAGCATTTTGTCTGCTGCGTCAGCACCCGAGGTCATTGACCCCGGCCAAGGTTATTCACCCCATTACGTTATGGCCACGTGACCATGACGTCACATTGTTTGTAAACAAAGCTACGTGCTTGGCCACGTGCATTTGACAACTGTCAAGGTGACAGCTCTCATCTTGACGGACTCTAACCTCACTTTTATGGACAACAGAGCATCGCTAACTCCACTGCTGCCATTTTGACGGGGCTAAACATCACTGTTGCATCCTTATGCACGTGGGGGCGCGGAATTTGAAATCCACGTGCTTTTGACGTTTGTCAAGATGACAGGTCCCAACCACCTGGATTTTAAACAAGTGAAAGTTGCTAACCTCAATGTTGCCATCTTAACAGACCCAAATCTCACTGCTGCCATCTTAAACATGTAAGGTGTCGTGCAATTGAAAATCCACGTGCTTTTAACAGCCGTCAAGATAACAGGTCCTAACCACGTGGATTTTAAACAAGTAAACGTACCTAACCTCAGTGCTGTCATTTTAACGACGTAGCGTGCGCAGAATTAAAAATCCACGTGCCTTTGACATCTGATATCTTCACATGTCCTAACCACGTGGATCTTAAACAAGTGAACGTGGCTAACCTCAGTGCTGCCACCTTAATAGAGCCAAACCTCACTGCTGCCATCATAAGCACGCAAGGGGGCGCGGAATTTAAAATCTACGAGCTCTTTGGCAAGTCCTAACCACGTGCACTTGTTTTGAACGTAGCTAGCCTCAGCGCTACCATCTTAACAGCGTCAAACCTCACTGCTAAAATCTTAACTATGTAGGGAGCGCAGAATTTAAATGATCATAACGGGAAGCCGCGCTGCGAAATTTTTTGAACGATCCTAAAGCCAGGGGTCTTTACCTAAGGCTAGCTGTCCTTCTCGACATTGGAGGGGCCTAAAGACTATAGTTTAATGCAAGGTGCCCTTCTCGAAAAGACCCTCCCTGACATAGCTTTTTATGCAAGCTGCCCTTCTCGACAAGACCCTTACCGACATAGTTTTTATGCAAGCCCCTTTCTCGACATGCCCCTTCCCGTTATAGTTTTTACGCAAGCTGCCCTTCTCGACATAGTCCCTTCCCGAGACTATTTTGGAGAAAGGATTAAGCAACCTGCCCTTCTCGACACTATCGTGGCAGGATCTAAGGATCATAGTTTTATAGCAAGATGCCCTTCTCGACTTGAAACCTATTTCTGCCTTAAAATACCTATAAGGAGGAGGGAAGAGGCATCTAATAGATAAAGAGGAGGCATAGTCGCGTTATTTTTTCTTTCTCCTCCTCCTCCTCCGCCTCATAGGTCAGCTACGTTCCTCCTCCTAACAGTTTTACGGACAGATGCCCTTCCTCCTCGCTAAAGCTTTACGTCACTATCCGACAAGAAAGAACATGTACAGATTCAATCCTCTTACAGTAGACTAGAATGCATGTTGTAGCGTTGTCCTCTTGTTCTTGCAACGCTTAAGTTTTACTTACCATTTTTGATTTAGGAGGGAGCGGTAGGAGGAGGAGGATGCGGTAAGGAGAAGGTAATATATTTTCCCTCTTCGATTTACAGTCTATACATGATAACAAACGCACTTCGCAAAAAATAGAATTGATCGTAGAACAAGCAAATGCTGTATGTCTCCATCCGGCAAGACAAAACATGTTAACTACAGCATCGTGTACTGAACAGAAAAACTTACCTTGATTATATCGTTAAGACAGAACATGATAACAATCTGTGATAGGAGGAGGGCGTGCGAAGTGAAATTGATTTAAATACCAACACATAACCACTATAAAAATATATTTCTATTACTGTAATGGATTTGAACACTAATTACTCTGGTGAATGTTAGAAAAAATTACTACGTGCAAACATTTTGATTATCTGGCGAATAGCATTGTGAGGTTAGCATAAAGCTTTATGTCCCCACCCGAGAAATAAATAACAGCTTCCTCTCACTACGGAGGAGATTATTTAGAACATACTTACGTTGAATGAGTTGAATGGCGCTGACCTTCTTGATGATGATACTTACTTTCTTCAAACGCAAAGACAATACGATTTTCTGCAACTGTATCTTCTTTCGATATACATATTAGAATTTAAAACATCACAACAGCCTATACTTACCATTTTTAAACGAATATTGTAATCCCGGGAATCGAACACGTGAATAATATCTTACTTAGTTGTGCAACCACAACGCTGTAAGCATTGACAGGACGGCAATTCCAAGGTAAACGCGTAGTCAGCGGAACGATAGAACTGCAGTATTAATCTTACTTTCTTCTAACGCAAGACAATACGATTTTCTGCAACTGTATCTTCTTTCGATATTCATTTTAGAATTTGAAAACATCACAACGGCCTATAGATACCATCTTCTAACGAATATTGTAATCCCGGGAATCGAACACGTGAATACTATCTTAGTTGTACAACCACAACGCTGTAATCATTGACAGGACGGCAAATCCAAGGTAAACGCGTAGTCAGCGGAACGATTGAACTGCAGTATTAATCTTACTTTCTTCTAACGCAAGACAATACGATTTTCTACGACTATACCTTTTGTCGATATTCTTATTAGAATTTAAAAACATCACAATAGCCAATACTTACCATCTTCTAACGAATATAGTAACCCGGTAATCGAATACGTGAATACTATCATACTTAGTTGTGCAACTACAACGCTGTAATAATTGACAGGATGGCAACTCCAAGTCAGCGGAACGATAGAGGTAGAGAATAGATGTATTTCCTTAAAAAGCAATAATCACCACTACTACTATTAATGTAATTAGCGCGCACAAGCTATATGCTACTAGGAATCAAACCGCAGCCTCATAGTAGGACGGTATCGACTGATTACCTTTTAGTCGACACTTACAACAGGTGTTTAAAACACTGAATGTTTAAATCGATCTACGAAATGCAGAATTAAACTTTACATTTCTCTTAAAACAATAATCACTACTACTACTACTACTACTACTACTGCTGCTATTAACATTACAGTTTGAACCGACTATCTTGCGGTCCGGAGGCTAACACGTTGCCAACCTCACAGTCTATAGTTATAATCCCATTCAAAAAATAATTAGCGATGTTGGCATGCAGATGCTAGGGAAGTATGTCTGTTACGATCATAGAACACATTGAAGAAAAAAATATTCATACACTTAGCTTTGAAGAAACCAATTATTAATAGTCGAAGGATGTAACCTCGAAGGATTTACTTCTAGCCCCCTAGCCTCATAAAGTAGCACATAGTAGGACTGTATCGACTGGATACCTTTTAGTCGACACTTACAATAGGTGTATTGCGTGTAGAACACTGATTGTCTGATTGAAACCTTTTATGAATACAGGTTTAAACACTGGCGTTATTTCATGGCCTACTGTAATGTTGACATGACTAGAATCGAACAAAAGATAGGGTCGTGTGCCTAAGATAAGGGATCTACCTCTTTTGATTACACAATAAAAAACAACCGCCAGATATTTACAACAACTACAGTCGTGTGCAAAAAAATTTCGGTTTGCATAACGGTGTTTAGTCATAGAAGTCCCGAGTTCGATTCCCGACACTGTCTAGAATTTTAACAAAGGCACACAGCATAAAATAAATTACTGTGATCGCAGGCGGTTATTCATTTTTTGCTAGTTGCTTTACGTCGTGCCGACACAGATAGGTCTTATGGCGACGATGGGACAGGAAAGGCCTAGGAGTGGGAAGGAATCGGCCGTGGCCTTAATTAAGGTACAGCCCCAGCATTTGACTGGTTTATAAAATGGGAAACCACGGAAAACCATCTTCAAGGCTGCCGACAGTGGGGTTCGAACCCACTATCTCCCGGATGCAAGCTCACAGCTGCGCGACCCTAACCGCATGGCCAACTCGCCCGGTACACGCAATATTAATGAAGAGCACCCGGTTATACAACGTTTACAGTCCTCTGTAACAGGATTGAATCTAAAGAGATTAGTTTTATTCATAGCTAAGAGGCTGCTTTGGTAGGGGCCGCGGGTTCTAAGTTTAGTTCGGAGACTAGGTGTTTTATCTTATTGCACTTCTCTTCGTACACGCAATATTAAGGAAGAGCATCCGGTTATACAACGTTTACAGTCCTCTGTAACACGATTAGACCTAAAGAGATTAGTTTTATTCATAGCTAAGAGGCCTCTTTGTTAGGGGTTGCGGGTAAGAGATGAATTTTATTCATAGCTAAGAGGCTGCTTTGGTGGGGGCCGCGGATTCTAAGTTTAGTTCGGAGACTAGGTGTTTTATCTTATTGCACTACTCTTCGCACACGCAATATTAAGGAATATCATCCGGTTATACAACGTTTACAGTCCTATATAACAGGATTGAACCTAAAGAGGTTAGTTGTATTCATAGCTAAGAGGCTGCTTTGGCAAGGTCCGCGGGTTCTAAGTTTAGCTCGGAGATTAGGTGTTTTTATCTAATCCCTGAAGATGGTTTCCTATTATCACACCAAGCAAATGCTAGGGATGAGTATAGAAGCATTGGTAGGCCAAAGACCCCTTCGGGAGGCTGTTCCGCTACCCGTTAGCGTCTTGCGTTCGTCGTGCTGACCACATAACACCTCGTAATTTTGGTTGACTAAGTGCTATGAGTTTCTTTAAATGATCGAACCCGGTTACAAGCATTTACTTTTAAGTTAAAAGGCTTCCTAGTTCTAGCTAGAGGAGGTGGGAACGGGCACCTGTCCTTAAAACTAGGGCAGATAAGGAGGAGAAGAGAAGGGAGCATCTCTTTAAAACTACGGCAGATGAGGAGAAGGGAAGGGGCATCTATACGTAAAACTGAGCCTAATAAAGAGGAGGAGGGTAGGAGCACCTAACCGTAAAACTGTAGGACGAGGAACGCAGCTATCCCTCCTCCTCCTTATCTAGTGTTTATTATCAGATACCCCTTCTCTCCTCTTCCTCCTTATCCTCCTCCTCCTTATTTGGCGCAGTTTTCCAGATAGATAGCCAGTTGTTATTTACCGGTTTCAGTGTAAAACTGTACATCATATCTACCTATAAAACATCTATTATGTTTATGTGTGATCTTTGTAGTGTGAGTTTTTCAAGACATAAATCTTCAACGACATAAATCTGTAAAGCATAACTTTGGAATATATGCATGCAAACAATGTACTACTATGTTCAACAGATATGGTAATCTTACACGACATTTAAATTCTAAACACATTTGTTTAAGTAATCTACCAGTAGAACACATACGAACATTGACTAAATGTCGAAAGCGCGATATAAAGAAGCGTGATAGAAACGATATAACATCGTCTCAGCTAACTAAAGTTCTGTTACTAACCTCACACCACGAGATAAAGAGGAGATGCATAAGGAAAGAAAAGAAGTACTCTACGTTTCTTTTCTATCAGAGCATTTTCATTCCACTGTATTTTCTAAGCAGACTACTCGTTCTCTTGCTGTGCAATCATCTGAAGTAGAGAAGCAAGATGTAGTAGAAGAAAAAAGAAGCGAATTTTACCGCTCATTTTCAATCAAACTGTGTTAAGATTTTATCTACTGACAAGATTGAAAAAGCACATACTACATCAAAACAAGTTCTTCCGTTTCCTATGCATCAACCGTCTACACGTATTAGCAAAACTCTGTTACCCTATGCAGATGTAAGATACTGTAAAAACATAACTTACTCGTTGAACGATTGCAACTCCTAATTTCTTTGAGATTCCGCAATAGGGCATATACCATAATGAACTTCCATGTACCCACAAACGACACAAATGACCTGGAAGCAGTTGAACAATACTGGAGAATTCTAGAAGAAACCCTGGACAAGATCCCACAACATCATACCACTATACTGATGGGTTTTTTCAATGCACAAATAGAAAAGGAGAAAAAATATCGCAGGATACTGGGCCTCTACCCATCCCATAAGAGGACAAATAAGAACGGAGAACGTCTTATAGACCTTTATGACAAATATGGTCTTGTCCTAAAATCAACTGCCTTCAAACACCTGCCTAGGAAGACGAAGACATGGAAGAGACCAAATCCACTACTGGGTGAATTCCAGATGGACCATGTGACCATGGACAAAGAGCATCACAATGAGATTCAGAATGTCAAGGTGCTAAGGGGAGCTAACTTAGACTCGGACCATTACATATCTCTGGTAAGAAAAACCTCCTACAACCACTGAGGAGGCCATCTAATGTCGGCAGAAAGAATAAAATACCGAAGTTCAACATCCTCCGGCTGAGTGATGAAGACTGTGATTTCGAAGTCACGCTGAAAGAAAACACACAGAAGCAAGGGTGGCCCAACCTACAAAAAGCTCTACTGGACGCTGCTCAGGAGACCATGCCTGCCTCATCCAACAAAGGAAAACATCCATGGTGGACCACTACATGTGACCATGCTATAGAAGATAGACGCAGAGCCTGGGTCACGTGGAACCAATGCAAAAATGAGGCTAACTACCAGGCCTTCCTTACTCAAAGGAAATTAACTGCCAATATAGTACGACAGGCTAAGAGGAACCATAACAAGGCTCTAATACAACAGGCGGAAGAGGACTTTAAGAGGCACAACTCAAGAGATTTCTACACGGAACTCAGAAAACAGACAACGAAGTACGCAGCTCCCACCCTTCATCTTCGTGGACCTGATGGGAAGCTTCAGTTCAACATCAAGGATTGTACCAATACTCTTGCAGGGTATTTCAAACAGCTCCTCAATGCAGAGGAACCTAAAGAGAGACTCGCATTCTCTGAGCCTCTTTCGAGAAACCGAGACTCCACACCGACAACCATTGAAGAAATAAGGGAGATTATCAAGAGCCTAAAGAACTACAAGGCCTCTGGTGAAGACGGTATAGTAGCGGAGATGTGGAAACACGCTAACGAACAATCCATACAAAGGATCCATCAGATCGTAGAGGATATTTGGGCAACGGAGGCCTTACCTGAGGAATGGACCTCAGCGGTGATCCATCATCTACACAAGAAAGTTAGTAAGATAAACCTCGACAACTACAGAGGCATCTCTCTAATATAGGTTACGTACAATATCTTTTCTAAAGCCCTGCAAACCAGAGTGCTCAGTCAACTGGATTCGCAAATAGGTGAATATCAGGCCGGTTATCGCACAAATAGATCTTGCACAGAGCAGATACAGAACCTCAAGATAGTGATGGACAACGCTCTCGCTCGTGACTCTCGAGACTGACGTCACAGGTCTCGAGACTCTCGTGAGAATCTCGAGACCGATTCTCCTGTACTGCGACCTGTGCGTCGTCCCAGTAACTACGAGGGTAAGCTTGATAGTATATCATCAGCAGTTCTCATATGGATACGTGTGTGCCGATAAATTGTATTAGAAGCCTAGGAAAGTACTGCGTGTTGAACAGTGAGCCCCTTAATACCATTAACGACAGTGAAAATAGAATGTCAGTATCTTAAACTGTTCACGACTTATTTGAAGTGGACATCTTAGCTGAACAGCCCTGTATAATTTGTGAATAACCGTAGATAGGATATACACCTACTTAGATACTAGAGGCGTGCATTATTCGAACTTGAGACGGGGAACGATGTATTTTGCTAGATATGCAACCACCACTACACATGAGTGGAACGTGTAATCTAAACTGCCCGGGTATGCTCCAATAGGAATGTATAGAACTAGAACCGATAGAGCGCACTGCTGTTGTACTGGGTAAGCGCAATGCGCTCTTTATTTGTCTCCTGTGTACTCATGCCGCTAAATATCCACGAATTTAAGTTGTTTAAATAGTTATTTTCGTGACTATGCCGAGCTATTGCAGTGTTCCTCTTTGCAAAAATCAGGGAAACCCATTTTCGTTTCACCAGTTTCCACAAAACAGAGAAATGGTTATTAGAAGGAAACATTTCGGTGAGAAGAATCTGACCGAAAATATTAAAGTGTGTTCCCATTATTTTCAACCCGGTGACTTCACGAAAACTTTGTTGGGTAAGTGCGACTTACGAAGGGAAGTTAATTCCTATGTTCTACCTGTAAACTGAGTAGGCATTTCGACAACAACCACCGAATTTATGCATTTGTATTTAAAGGTGAGGGAGCAAGATTAAAACCGGGCGCTGTTCCATTGCTTTTTCCGTGGACCATGAACACAACAAAAATAAGGAAGAGGCCATACACCAGAAAAATGCCGGATTACCACGATAAGCCTACAATATCGGAATCTGCAGAAATCACATTCTTTGAAGTACGGGAAGAAATAATTAATTATACCTGAAGAAGTGAATGTAACATATGTGATTCCCATTTTCAAAGACATCAGCACTCAAACAAATACTATACTGTAGGTAATTTGGTTGTAGAGCAAACAATGCGTAATTCTGATGCCATATTGCTTTATACAGAGTTTGTAGACGTCTAAAATTGTAATTTGGCGTTTGCTGTTCTAGGAGAAAACAGATAGGTACAATTTACAGATATTTCCTCTTGAATCCAGACTGTGTTTCTTCTTGACAGTTATGAAGCTAAGGACCGACAAATCTGACAAGGAACTAGGCCTTAACTTCGTAATCCATAAAACTACTGTTGGGAGAATATTTAATGTTTGGATTCATTTCATGTACTGCCAATTTAAAGAGTTGAAAAATTTAGTCTGATAGAGAAAATTTCCTTGAAAACAGCCCCCTTGTTTTTAGACAGAAATACCCCTAGACTAGTGTTATAACTGGTGCTCTGAGATTATAATATCAACACTTGTTCCAAGGGCAAACATTCCACTTTCATAGGTCTAACTGGCCTCAACCGTTTGGTAGGGGGATGCTGAAAATTTTATAAATTTTGGCTGCATGTTTCTGAACAATGAATAATAGTCTTGGGGAAATGCTCGAATGCATGGCTTACAGCTGCAATATGCTTACAACATGCCCTGGGGCCTGCTCCAACAAAACATTCACATTCCCCTCCTATAATGTCACCAGGTACTCTTAAAATAAGCTTCACATTATAGGTCTTATGTTTTCTGTACTCGGATTTCACAGCACTGCATTTTAGAATTTCACCCGATTGAAATTAACCTTTTATAAACAAAACAAACTTTTCACTGAAAAGTCTGTATCTAGCATAACACAATGATTTGTAGTTGGAAACAGGCGCTCCATCTATTTCCGATTTTCTAAATACGAAATAATCCATCAAATGCAATCAGAGGAACCGGCACTGGGAAACTCAAGAAATTAACATGCCTTTGGTGGTGGACAAGGCTGTATTTGCAGTTCCATGAAAGTTTTCAACCTTAAAAAAATACATGAATCGAGGTCTATAAGCAAGGGGAGCAAGTGCGTATTTAAATCTCTATGTATGATTTAAGTCGTGTGGAGGTATATTTATATATTTATCAGCGTACAACACTGAAGTAATTGTAATCTTTAGGAAAAGACATGCTGACTCCTATTCATTATTTGGATAATAAAGCATGTTATAATTTTCTAATTTCCGCTGTACCGTACTAATTCTTCCTTCCTCCCGCTAGTTTTAGCGTCTCTGGTCCGTAGCTCATTTTGCAGCTGTTAAACGCTTAAACGCTGAACCGTAATATACTAGGGGATATACCTATACAACTAATATAGTCTTCGAGTAAAAGTAGAGAAGAAGCAATCGGCTTTAGCTCAGAAAACTCGGTCACATTCTATACATTACTCGCAGCTGACTGGGAGAAACATAAGACGATCGCCTTGCGCTTACCCAGTAGTACACGAGCGCTATCTGGCGCGAACTTTCTCTGCCTACATCCCTATTCTTTCGACAGGATTGCTCTCGAGACCGATTCTCCTGTGCTGACATCAATGCGACGTCCCAGTAAGTACGACTGTAAACTTGATAGTATATCATAAGCAGTTATTGCGGGAAATAATGTTCTAGTATGGAAACGTGTATGCGACAAATGTTGTGAAACGCCTGGAAAAGTCGTACATGTTCAACTATGAACCCATAAACGAAAGTGAACACACATAATGTCAGTATCTTTAACCGTTCACAACTCAGTTGATGTGGCATCTTAGCTGAATAACCATGCACAATTTGTGAATAACTCTACAGTACGCGAACCTTTTCTTAATCCCTGAGCTCCATAGTGCTGAATGGCAACTTGGGATCAAGAAAAGGTTCGCGTACTATACTAGAGGCGTGCATTACTCGAACTTTAGACGGGGCAAGATGTGTCTTGGAGTATATGAAACCATCATTACGCATGAGTCGAACGTGTAATAATAATAATAATAATAATAATAATAATAATAATAATAATAATAATAATAATAATAATAATAATAATAATAATAATAATAATAATAATAATAATAATAATAATAATAATAATAATAATAATGTTATTTGTTTTACATCTCACTAACTTCTTTGACGGTTTTCAGAGACGCCGAGGTGCCGGAATTTAGTGCCGCAGGAGTTCTTTCAGGTACCAGTAAATCTACCGACACGAGGCTGGCGTTTTTGAGCACCTTCAAATACCACCGGACTGAGCCAGGATCGAACCTGCCAAATTGGGGTCAGAAGGCCAGCGCCTCAACCGTCTGAGCCACTCAGACCGGCGAACGTGTAATCTAAAATGCCCGAGTTTGCTCTCGAGACCGATTCTCCTGTGGTGAGATCTATGCGACGTCCCAGTAAGTACGAGTGTAAACTTTATAGTATATCATAAGTAGTCATTGTGTGAAATAACATTGTGTGCCGACACTTTTTGTTAACTGCCTAAGTTATGAATCGTTATTCATCATACAGTATAATCATGATAAAGGTTTGAGAACTTATGACGTAAGAACTGAGGCAAAACTGAATGCCGCCGTACCATACAACGCTTGGTATCAAACACGAATAAATCACGAGTATCATTGGTACTGTACCTCCAAATCCGGCCTGTAGTCATGACGTAATTTGGCATTAGGACGACCTCTATAACCCAAGATTTTTCCTACATAAATCACTACATTACTGAATAAACTTGAATAAGAGTATTGCGGCCAACTTAGTTTTATGTTGAGGATTATTGGGTACGAAAGCATTATTTATTACTTTACTCGGCTGCATGAGACCACATAACAATATTCTATGTGTTAGAATACTACAGTAACACATGTACTGTAAAACATACCTCCTAATGTAAATAACTTTTCTCATTAATTCAATTGATAACTACCGGTACTTATGAATTTGTACTGCGTATACTCCAAACATCTGCAATAAATTGTATGACCAAGCTGCTCTTTGGAAACAATAATTAATTAGTAACAATAACGTGGGCTGCTTCATCACAATGCAAGTTGATTACACCGTCTCAGCCACATAATTCTTATTCAAAAATATAAGTTTACCTGCGAGTTTCCCATGCAACTTATTTCTGTGTTTATTAATCAGAAAACCAGTCTTGGAAAAAATCCGTTCACTCGAACGGATGCAGCCGATATGGAGAGATGTTTCCTGGCTAAAACACACAATGTTGGATATCGGCTCTCGCTGCTGCGCCAGTATTGTAGAGGTTTGTCTGTGCGCTGAACATAGGCTTCACCAAGGTAACGCTGCATCTCTACAGCAGCATCGGCTGCTGAGTTATGGCTTCTGATTCTTGCTGCTACTATGGCATCATATGATGCCCATACTGAAAATACGTCGGATGATGATGGTGTGCACTGCTCACCGGTTGCGGAATCTGATACATGCCTTGATGTATTGGTTAGTTAAGCCGTACACTGAGTCGTCAAATACTCCACTGCGCTTGTCGCATGATGTTCGTCCGTGAATGGCAACGTTTTGAAACGAGCGTCGAGAATAGTCGCGGTGGCGAATAGGAGATTGGTTTCAGGGTCACCTAGCTTTATACTTACGGATTCCCGCAAGTCGCTCTCGAATTGCCGCGCTGCCTCTGTTTTCCAGTCTCCCCTTGACAGCGCCAAACGAAGTTGCCTGTTGATAGGTATAACTTTCGATATCGAAATATCCTGTTCCGTTGGCATCTCTGTGGTAATGTGTTCAAATGGCTGTCATAGATGGAGGGCTTCATCTAGAACATGCCATTCTTCCTGCGACAGACATTCAATTCCTGCATGGAGAAGTGTCGAACAGGCTGCAATGCACTCCTTTTGCTCCTGCAGTCTCCTGAACATATGAAATGTACTATTCCAACGCGTTTCCACCTCCTGAATGAGCTTGTGTTCAGGTTTTTCAAGTTGCTTTTGTGTCTCCATTAGTTTCTCCTTAGCAGTGCAGCTGGACTTAAAGTATGAGACTATTTTTTCGCGCTTTTTCCCGTACGGCTGATAACACTTCATTGCTCACAAGAGCTTGCTTTATAGCTACATTGAGCGTGTGCGGCATGCATGATCCGTGTTGAACACCCTCACCTCCGCTAAGGACCAATGTCATGTTGGCAGCATTGTCCGTAACAATTGATACTACTTTTCCAGCCATCCCCCAGTCTGTAATTGCAGTATCCAGTGCTTCATTAATATTCAACGCCGTGTGTCTCTGAGGAAATCGAAATGTTTCGAGCGATAGACTCTGCATGGCCCATTCGTTGTCGATATAGTGAGTGGTTACGGTCATGTACGATTCACAGTTCATCTATTTCCACATGTTGGTGCTCAAAGAAACATGTGCTGCGGCAGCTACTTCATTACGAACATGTTTCTCTACCTGTTCGTTAGCTTCCTCAACAAGTCGTTTTAATTTTTTCCTACTGGGAATGTTATATTTCGGATCCATAAGTGTTACAAAATTACGGAATCCGGAATCGTTGACGATGGAAAGCGGTTGGAAATCCTTTGTCACTAACTGCACCAATTCTGCATCGAGCTGTTGCTGTCCTTGGTTATGCTCTGAATAAACAAACAAAATGCAACAAATGGTCAATATGTTGTTATGTCTTCCACTCCATACGCCTATATGTACATGGCATACAGCAGCCAGAGGCACAATCAGGACGGGCTTCAGATCATATACATGAGCACATAAATATTTGTGTACCTAGATGTAGAAAACATGCTTTCACTGGTTACAGTTTATTTTCTATAAAGGACTATAGTGTTAACAAACTGGATATAAGTCAGATCCTAGAATGGGATTTTTTTTCAATTTGCTTTTCGTCGCACCGACACAGATAGGTCGTACGGCGGCGATGGGATCAGAGAGGGCAAGGTGTGGAGAAGAAGCGGCCGTGGCCTTAATTTAGGTACAGCCCCAGCATTTGTCTAGTGTGAAAATGGGAAACGACGGAAAACCATCTTCAGAGCTGCCGACAGTGGGGTTCGAACCCACCGTCTCCTGGATGCAGGCCCACAGCCGCGCGCCCCTAACCGCACGGCCAACTGGCCCGGTGGAAAGGTATTTAGCTCCCTTCGTGGGAGCGCCCCTGCCTGCAGCATACCACCGGTACTGCGTACAGAACAACACTACAGCTGCTCACCTACACGACTATGAGCCACCACTGACATGCAATTACAGTATTTTACTGAGAACATAATAGAATTGGGCTAAGAGGAACTCTTACGTGACTCACTAATAACAACAGAGTTGCTATGACCTCGCACATACACTACCAACAAACTAATTTGTAATAATATCTCTTTAAGGATTCTGTTATTTACAATTTGTTTTACGTCGCACCGACACAGATAGGTCTTATGGGGACGATGGGATATGGAAGACTCGGAGGGGGAAGGAAGCGGCCGTGACCTTAATTAAGGTGCAGCCCCAGCATTTTCCTGGTGTGAAAACGGGAAACCACGGGAAACCACGGAAAACTATCTTCAGGGCTGCCGACAGTGGGGCTCGAACCCACTATCTCCCGGATGCAAGCTCACAGCTGCGCGACCCTAACCGTATGGCCAACTCAAGCTAACAGGTGGTACGCCCCTCGCAGCCAGCTCCTTCAGTTCTGTATTTTGTAATGCTATTTCAGGATAATGATATTGTCTCTCAGAAGCCGGAAGCCTTTGTGGCTTAGGCGGCAGCGCGCCAAACTCTCGCCGCTGGGTTCCGTGGTTCATACCCCGGTCACTCCATGTGTGATTTGTGCTGGACAAAGCGGAGGTGAGACGGTTTTTCTCCGGGTACTCCGGTTTTCCCTGTCATCTTTCATTCCAGCAACACACTTCAATATTTTTTCACTTCATCTGCCTGCCATTAATCATTGCCCCAGATGAGTGCGACAGGCTTCGGCAGCCGGCACGATTCCTATCCTCGCCGCAAGATAGGGGCTTCATTCATTCCATTCCTGACCCGGTTAATGACTGGAAAAAGAGGCTCTAGATTTTCATTTCTCTCAGACGCCATTGCATATTCCTTTTTCATTCACCTGTTATCTACGACAGTATGAAAGGCGTTAAAACATACAATTTATCATATAGTATTTACGGGCACAGTCGAGGGAATGCCTAGTTATCGAAAGAAGGTGAAGGCAAACTGCACGTCAACAGCTCATGTGCTATACGTAGCGCGTCTTTTCGCCCGCTACCAGTCGTTCGTGATTCAATCGAATGTGAAAGCCCACGGCTAGCAAATGAAACAAGTTTGAAGACATTCTACTTTCTAGAGAAATACTACTCCGATTTTCAAGATAGTCACAGCTCTGAATTCTTAACGACCGTACGTGAAGGAAAGAGAGTAGTTGGATAACAAAATCCCACAGCTCAGTAGATATTGACAACCTGGAAAAGTACTGCAAGTTCAAATAAACAACTGTGAAAACAGAATGTCAATATCTTAAACGGTTCACGGGTTATTTTGAGGTGGACTTTTTAGCTGAATAACCGTGTATAATTTGTTAATAACTGGAGATAGGATGAACACATACCTGGATACTTCGCAGTTGTTGACAGTGTAGTTGCTTATGGTGCAGGCCGGGCAGGAGGTGTAGGAGGTGTTCTCTGTGATTTTTTTTACGGGGGGCCCCCGTAGCCCGCACCCCCGTCGTGGCAATCGACTCAATCTACATTGCCTCCGACTTGCTATTAGTTCTAAGCAGAAAGAGATAGTTGGGAAGAGTGGGAAATGATACAAGGAGTATCTGCCTGTTTCCATATTAGACACGTTACCAGGCGAGTTTGTATTGGTTGGGTGGTGTTAGGTGTGGTATTGAAGGGTCAGGGAAAAACCACATAGGCTGAAAAGAGAAAGAGCCTACGTGTAAAACCTGACCTCTTTTGATAGCACATGCAAGGGTGTGGGCTGGAAAAGTCCAGAGGTTGTGTTAGTTAGGAGTATGTGTCATGCAATCATAACCATTTTCCCAGCTTTTGTCAGTTATTATGGGGAATCAGTCCTTCTTGTCATTGCCTGGTGCGGCTCGGGTCCACTGGCGTCTGGGCTTTGGGCCACAGGTTAGTCCCTTGGTCCAGCAGCCAGCGGCCCCTGGTGCCAAGTGTCCTTTAAGGAGAAGGGGAGTATAGCCAATCCTTACTTGGGGTAAGAGGCTTCTTCTTCTCGCCTGTTGACGTCCCTTTCTTGCGGTATTGGTGGCACACACTTGTATCTGCAACTATATATACACATATATACATACATATATACACACATACATACATCGTTATCACATGTGCATTTACACGTTTCTCGGTAGAGTGCGGGCCGCTCTTCTGCTCTCATGTCCTGTGAATTTAGTAAATTAAATCATTAAGTATTAGCTGCAGGGTGGTTTTCTGTCCACTCCCTTGTCACTGGCGGGAGGCAGGGGTGGATTGGGTCGTCTCTTATTAAGGCTGTGTTGCCTTCGTCGTTGTATTTCTTCTCTCAATCCTCCCTCGCTTGATTCCCTGTAACATAAGATAGGAGACATAGATAGACATGTACATATATACAGGTGTTTGCAGTGTGGTGTGCGTGCGTAGTATTAAGTGAAGCGGTTTAGTGAGTTGATGTCAGCTTATGAGACGGGGGCCTTTTTGGACTCCCGGCCTCCTTACCCTGTGGCTGAACAGAATCTGCTTCGGCGTGGGGTATTTTGTGTATAGATCGACGTCGTAGCGTCCTATTCCACTGATGATTTCGTGTACTTTCGGGGTGTTTGTTTTCGTATGTGTTTCCTTATCGAGCTGACTTTCGCAACTGCGCGTAGGTGGCGTATTGATGTGTCATACGGGAGTCTAGCCACTGCTCGAATGCATTTGTTTTGTATTAGTTCCAGCTTATCCAGGTTCGTCATAGCAGTGTAGCCCCAGGTGGGGGCTGCGTACGTTATTATTGGCCTAATTAGGGCCTTGTACATGTTGATTGCTACTCTCTTGTTAATACTCGATCTTTTATTCAGTATAGGACAGAGCTGTGACAGTCGTGCGTGTGTTTTCTGCTGGATGTCTTTAATGTGATATAGCATGGTTAGTTTTCTATCTAGGACTACTCCTAGATATTTGACCTTGTCGGGCCATGCTATATCTTGATTAAATAGTTTGAGCGGTTTGATATTGGCTGGCCTATGGGAGCGTCTGTTCTTCCTAGTGAACAGCACAGCTTGGCATTTGTCAACGTTGACCTTGATACGCCATTTGGTTAGCCAGGGCTCGAGGGTTCGCAGTGCTACTTGTAGTCTCTTTCGGGTACATGCTAGCTGAGGGTGCTGTACTGTGATAGCAGTGTCATCAGCGTAGAGGTGCGTGGTAGTGAGTTCCGCTGTCGGCATCTCATTCGTAAATGGGATGAACAAGATTGGACCTCCCGACCTGATCGGTCGCGTGCATGACAGTGTGTTGTGAATATCTACTTGGAACTCTCGGTCTTCCAGGTATGATTTAATTAATCTTATGTACCCTGGGTGGAATTTGAGGTCTATTAATTTCGCTAAAAGTCATTTGTGCCAGACTTTATCGAATGCCTTCTGGATATCAAGGAATACCGTGCCTGTGTCCCTCCGCTTGTTTAGTCCGATGGTCGCTTGTTCTATGACCCGGGTAAGCAGTTGTGGGGAGGAGTGGCCGTTCCTAAAACCGAATTGTTCATTTCGAATGATGCCTTTTTCCTTAATATGTGCTATTAGCCTTTTCAGCAGTATTTTCTCGAATACTTTGCTGAGGGCGTCCAGGAGGCTGATGGCCTGTAATTATTAGGGTTAGATTTGTCCTTGCCTGGTTTGCCGAATACAAGGATTCTCGCCTTTTTCCACTGTTCCGGATAATACTGCAATTGTAACATTGCATTGTATATTTTAGTGAGTAGTGCGAGGGCTTTCGGAGTTAGCTTTTTGAGTATTATTTTCTGTCATCTGGGCCAGGTACCTTCTTCGGGTTAAGGTGATGTATTATCTTTTTTTGCTATTTTGTTTTACGTCGCACCGACACAGATACTATCTGCGCACTTTTTAGTGATAGATTTACACCCTAGTGCTGAAGCGGTCGACTTCGATTATCTTCGAGATTCATATTGGCAAACTTTGAAACACAAAGTAAGAATCACTTATCATCGCTGTGCGCCACCTGGCGTACACTTTAAGTACTCGTACTGTTGTTGTTTACACAGCAAAGCCAAACTATAGAATTCATGCTAGGAACACGTTTCGCAACGGGAAATGTTATATAGTATTATATATTATGTGTGTGACACAGTTGTTTGCTTAAAATAATAAAGGTTTATAAAATTCATATCGATCGATCATATTATCGATTCAATTCAGATTTCATTTCCATGCAGTTGGCAGTATTAACGGAACTCTTCTTACTTCTCCAACGAGTACAAAAATCTATCACTAAAAAGGGCGCATACTATATGCCTTATGGTGACGATGGGAGAGGAAAGGCCTAGGAAGTGGAAGGAAGCGGCCGTGGCCTTAATTAATGTACAGCCCCGTCATTTGCGTGGTGTGAAAATGGGAAACCACGTAAAACCATCTTCAGGACTGCCGACGTGGGGCTCGAACACACTATCTCGCGATTACTGGATACTGGCCGCACTTAGGCGACTGCAGCTATCGAGCTCGGTGATCTATTATCCATTTAATTTCGTGGATATTAGTCTTCTTAATCTCGGGCTTAGGTGCGTTTGCTAGGAATTCCGCTACCTCGGCCTCTGTTTGTCTAATGAAGGCGGGATCTGACGGTTCATCATTGGGCGTAAAGGCCGCTTCCAGTGAGTCAGCTATCACCTCGGCTTTATCTCGGTTTTCGTATACTGGTCCGTTAGGTCCCTTAATTGGTGGGAACACGTGTGGTTCTCGCGTGAAATACACTGACTGACAGAGCAAATGCAACACCAAGAAGGAGTGGTTCGAAAGGGATGAAAGTTGGGGAAAAACAGAGACGGCACGGACGAATAATTGATGTTTAGTAGTATAATGGGATGGTTCTGCGGCCTCTTCCTCCTCCCGCGGCGCGGGAAATTTGAATTTTGACGGGAGATTTGAATTTTGGCGGGAGATTTGAATTTGTAAACAAAGCCACGTGCTTTTTGACAGCTGTAATCGACAACAACGCATCGCTAACCTCACTGCTGCCATCTTGACGGGCCTAAACCTCACTAGTGCCAACTTAACCTAACTAGCGTGAGGTAAACAAAGCCACGTGTTTTTTGACAGCCACGTGCTTTTTGACAGACAACAACGCATCGCTAACCTCAGTACTGCCATCTTGACGGGCCTAAACCTCAGTAGTGCCAACCTAACCTAACTAGCGCGAGGTAAACAAAGCCACGTGCTTTTTGACGGCCACGTGCTTTTTTGACAGCTGTCACTTAACCTAACTAGTGCGAGGTAAACAAAGCCACGTGTTTTTCGACAGCCACGTGCTTTTTGACAGACAACAACGCATCGCTAACCTCAGTACTGCCATCTTGACGGGCCTAAACCTTAGTGGTACCAACTTAACCTAACTAGCGCGTGGTAAACAAAGCCACGTGCTTTTTTGACAGCTGTCATCCGCCATCTTTAAACTACAGAGCACTGTGCTGCCCTCTTTAGATGTAAAATTCGTCACCTGTCATCGGCAGTGCTGCCATCTTGGTGGGCCTAAACCTTAGTGCTACCAACTTAACCTAACTAGCGCGTGGTAAACAAAGCCACGTGCTTTTTGACAGCCACGTGCTTTTTTGACAGCTGTCATCCGCCATCTTTAAACTACAGAGCACTGTGCTGCCCTCTTTAGATGTAAAATTCGTCACCTGTCATCGGCAGTGCTGCCATCTTGGCGGGCCTATACCATAGTGCTACCAACTTAACCTCACTAGCGTGAGATAAACAAATCCCCGTGCTTTTTTGACAGCTGTCATCCGCCATCTTTAATCTATAGAGCACAGTGCTGCCCTCTTTAGCTACTTACCTTTGAAATGTGGTGGCGGATAATTCGAAAAATGCTTTTTGACAGCAGCCATCTTTAATCTAGAGAGCACCGTGCTGCCCTCTTTAACTAGATACCTTTGAAATGTGGTGGCAGGCAATTCCACATGACAGCAGCCATCTTTAATCAAGAGAGCACCGTGCTGCCCTCTATGTGGTGGCGGCAAATTCTACATGCTCTTGTTTGGAAACAAACTCACGCGCTTTTTTGACAGCCGTCATCCGCCATCTTTAATCAACAGAGCACAGTGCTGCACTCTTTAGCTAGATACCTTTGAAATGTGGTGGCGGCAATTTGCAAAAATTCTATGTGCTCTTGTTTGGAAACAAAGCCACGTGCTTTTTTGTCAGCTGTCATCCGCCATCTTTAATCAATAGAGCACTGTGCTGCTATCATGCGGACAATTTCATCAGCTGTCATCCGCCATCTTTAATCCACAGAACACCGTGCTGCCCTCTTTATGACATGTAGTAGCGGGCAATTTGAAAAGTTCTGTTAGCTGTCACCCGCCATCTTTAATCAAGAGCGCATCGTGCTGCCATCTTTAGCTAGATACCTTTGAAATGTGGTGGCGGCAAATTGAAAAATTCCATGTGCTCCTGTTTAGTAAACAAACTCACGCGCTTTTTTGTCAGCTGTCATCCGCCATCTTACATCGCAAACCTCAGTGCTACACTCTTTAGGTACATACCTTTGAAATATGGTGGTGGATAATTTAAAAAGAAAAATTCTACAGCAGCCATCTCTCGACGCTAATTGCACAAGATGGTGGCTATACATGACTCCTTAAAGGTGCTTGTGCAAGATGGCCGCTATACATAGGTTCTTATGAGACGCCCTTGGGATGCTTGCGCAAGATGGTGGTTATACATGGCTTCTTATGAGATGCCCTAGGGATGCTTGCGCAAGATGGCGGTTGCTCTTATGAGGCGACTTAAGGGTCCTTGCACAAGATGGCTAGAGACGCCCTAAGGATGCTTGCGCAAGATGGCGGACACAAGATGGCGGCTATACACGTCTCCTTATGAGACGCCTTAAGGGTGCTTGCGCAAGATGGCTGCTGCTCTTATGAAGAATGCTAGCTTAGAGGCTAACGCGTCGTGCTAGTTCGATTCATTAAATTTGGGGCTTAAATGCAAAATGTTAAATATCTCAAAAGCGGTGCATCGTAGAGCAAAACGGACAAAAAATTTCTGCCCAGTACCTCGGTTCGCAGTACGAGGAACAAGAAAAACATAGTCTAATGATGAGTTCAACGGTTCGGTTCCTACTTAGGCCCTTTGGCATTCGCTCTGTTTTAGCTTGTATTGAAGCAAGTATTCGTAACATGATCAGCTATGGTAGAGAGTATAACGTGCCGTGCAGGTTCGAATCATTAAATTTGGGGCTTAAATGCAAAATGTTAAATATCTCGAAAACGGTGCATCGTAGAGCAAAACTGATACCTAGGTTTGCAGTATCAGGAACAAGAAAAAAACATAGTCTAATGATGAGATCGACGGTTCGATCCCTACTTAGCCCCTTTGGCATTGGCAGCTATCTAATTCTACAAGATGGGGGCTATACATAGCTTCTTATGAGGCAGCTTAAGAGCGCTTGCACAAGATGGCTGCTGCTCTTATGAGACGTCCTAGAGGTGCTTGCGCAAGGTAGCAGCGACAAGACGGTGACTATACACAGCTCCTTATGATACGGTCTAGAGGTGCTCACACAAGATGGTGGCTGCTCTGATGAAGAAAGCTAGCTTTGCATCGTGCAGGTATCTTTACAGCACTAAACCTCATACCTTTGAAATGTAATTTGAAAAATTCTACGTGCTTTTTCTTAACAGCAGCTATCTTTAAACAATAGCGGCTAAACATAAGCTGTTAAGGCCTCCTCTTATGTCAAGGCATAAACCTGCATCGGGATAGCTAGAGTAAGCACGTGCTGCAGTGATGACGTCATTATGCATGTTTAGACTTGCAAGACACTAAAGAAACATAACAAGACTAGAATCGAACACTGCACTCTATGCTGTTAACTTTATCATGTGATCGGAACATTGATTGAAGTGTTTAGAACACTAAATAAGTGATCGAGACTAAAACAGAACACTGTACTCGATACAACATGTCAGGGGATACCTTTGTTCTAAGAAGATTAGATTACCGCACATTCCTTGTAGGGCTAATAGGCTAAAGGGCTAATGGGCAAAAGGGCAAAAGGGCTAATGGGCTAAAGGGCTAAAGGGCTAATGGGCTAAAGGGCTAAAGGGCTAGGGTGCCTCTCCTCTCTTTATCCGGGCTTGAGACCGGCTCTACAACTAGAGGCGGAGTTAACACCCTAAGGAAGGGAGAATGTTGGGAAATAATCTATACGAATATAGCCACTCGATCGACTATATACTACAGATGGATGACTTAGGTGAGGGTAAGCGCTTACTTAATAATACCAACACGACGTAATTCATGCTCTATTTCAAAAATATCTTCGTTGTACTGTGTGTAACCAGCATCATGATAGGCTCTTAGCAGTTGTAAACGTTTTACGAGTACGTTGGGGTCTTTACAGTAGCTTATATCTACATAGGGTAACAGAGGCTCGTTGTGAACTTTGAGTCTATATGCAGACAGTTGATGTGTAGGGACTTGTTCTGATATAATACGTGCTTCAGCAGTAGCGTTTCTAGGTACAAACTTAAATTGTTTCGATAGCGACGAAGCGTTGAAATTTCCTTCTTCTTTACCTTGCATCTCTTCTTGAGATGTTTGCACTGCGACAGAACGTGTAGTAGGCTTAGGAAATGAAGTAAAATCATCAAGCTGTAATGGCAATGAAACATTCAGATTTTCTTCTTCTACTTTCCCTTTACTACTGTTTTGATGAACATCATTATCCTTATTATCATAATCATGATCTTGCCTCTCTTTATCTTGAAGTTTGTGCTTAGTAACAGAACTCGCAGCAGGTCTAGACAACAAGGGAGAATTAAAAATCTCTCGCAGAGGTGTACTTTTTGAACATAAATCAGTGTTCGCTGGAATATGGTTGAGCTCTTTGTATTTTGTTCCCGATGAAGCTGCATTACACGCGGCTTCATGACGTTGAGCGTTGTATGCGTTCTTGAACTCTCTTCTACAATGTTTGCATTGAAAAATTGTCCTGCATGATATCTCATGACGTCTCCTGTGATAGCTTCGGGAAAATGCTTTTCCACACTCTTCGCAAATATACCTAGAAATAGGTTTTTCCATGACGGACTTTTATCTTCTGCTAACAGATTCTTCTTTAAATCTACTCGACATTTGTTACTCTCTACTTCGATGATGCGAACAGCTTAGCGATTAACAGTAAACTAGCACAAAAGCGTATAACCAAGGTAGCAACAGTAAGGTTTAAGCCCATCAAGATGGCAAGAGTGAGGTTAGCGACGTTCTGCTGTTGGATTTTAAATTCCGCGCTATAACATGCATAAGGTGGCAGCCTTGAGGTTTACTGCCGTAAAGATGGCAGCAGTGAGGTTAGCGACGCACTATTGTCCTTCAAAGTGAGGTTAGGGTTCGTCAAGAAGACAGCTGTCAAAAAAGCACGTGGCTATGTTTACCAAACAAGAGCACGTGGTCGTGACGTCACGGTCACGTAATCAATCCTTAGCTCTACGTCGTTAAGAGCAGCATTAGGATTAGCTATGTTTAAAAATCTTAGGAACAGAGCAGCAGTATTAATAGCCATGTTAAAGCGTGTAGACATCACCTATCGATTTTACAACCATCAAATATCGCAGTAATCTTCTTCCGCTAGATCGTGCTGCTATCTTAGCATAACCTATACGTATGAACTTAAAGTATAAAGAATAGCCATGTTTGAAAGCGTGTACACATTACCTATCGATTTTGCATGCATCGACTCTCGTACTAAACTTCTTCCGCTAGATTGTGCTGCTATCTTAGCATAACCTATACGCATGACCTTAAAGTACAAAGAATAGCAATGTTTCAAAGCGTGTACACATCACCTATCGATTTTGCATGCATCGACTATCATACTAAACTTCTTCCGCTAGATTGTGCTGCTATCTTAGCATAATTTATACACATGAACTTAAGGTACAGAGAATAGCCATTTTTCAAAGCGTGTACACATTATCTATCGATTTTGCATGCACCAAATATCACACTAAACTTCTTCCGCTATCTTAGCATAACCTATACGCATGAAATTAAAGTACAAAGAATAGCCATGTTTCAAAGCGTGCACACATTACCTATTGATTTTACATGAATCGACTATCATACTAAACTTCTTCCGTTAGATTGTGCTGCTATCTTAGCATAACCTATACCCATGAACTTAAAGTACAATGAATAGTCATGTTTCAAAGCGTGTACGCATCAACTATCGATTTTGCATGTATCGAATCGCGTACTGTACATCTTCAGGTAGATTGTGCTGGTATCTTAGCATAACTTATACACATGAACTTAAAGTACAAAGAATAGCCTTGTTTCTAAGCGTGTACACATCACCTATCGATTTTGCATTCATCGACTCTCGTACTAAACTTCTTACACTAGACTGTGCTGCTATCTTAGCCTAACCTATACGCATGAACTTAAAGTACGAAGAATAACCATGTTTTAAAGCGTGTACTCGTCACCTATCGATTTTGCATGCATCAAATGTCGTACTAAACTTCTTGCGCTAGATTGTGCTGCTATCTTAGCATAACCTATACCCATGAACTTAAAGTACAAAAAATAGCCATGTTTCAAAGCGTGTACATATTACTTATCGATTTTGCAAGCATCGACTCTCGTACTAAACTTCTTCCTCTAGATTGTGCTGCTATCTTAGCATAACCTATGTGCATGAACTTAAAGTACAAAGAATAACCATGTTTCAAAGCGTGTACATATCACCCTGAACTTCTTCCGCTAGATTGTACTCCTATCTTAGCATAGCGTATACGCATGAACTTAAAGCATAAAAAATAACGATGTTTAACAGCGTGTACACATCACCTATTGACTTTGCTTGCATCGACTATTTTTTACCGCCAGAGTGTACAACGATCGCATATGTGTATTGCTAACGTATGTGTATAAAGTTAAAGCACAAAGAATAGCTATACTCCAAAGCGTGTACACATCACCTATCGATTTTCCATGCATCGACTATCGTACTGAACTTCTACCGCTAGAGTGTACAACGTTCGCAATTGTGTGCTGCTACCTATGTGCGTGAACTTAAAGCACAAAGAATAGCGTGTACACAACACCTGTCAATTTTGCACGCGTTAACTCTTGTACTAAACTTCTTCCACAACAGCGTGCGATCATCGCTTGTGTGTGCTGCAATCTTAACATAACCTATGTGCACAAAGTTAAAGCACAAAGAATACCCAAGTTCAAAGCGTGTACACATCACCTATCGATTTTGCATGCATCGTCTTTCTTACTAAACTTTTTCCACTAGAGCGTGCAACAACCTTATAAGTATGCTGCTAACTTAGTACAACTTATACGCATGAACTTAAAGCATAAAGAATACTGATGTATAAAAATCTTGTGAACATAGCAGCAGCAGCAGTAAGAATAGCAATGTTTTAAAAGCGTGTACGCATTGCCTATCGATTATACATGCATCAACTAGAGTACAAAACCTCTCCCGCAAGAGTGTGCTGCTATCTTAGCATAACCTATGTGCACGGATTTAAAGCACGAAGAATAGTTAAGTTTCAAAGTGTGTACACAACACCTATCGATTTTGCATGCATCAAATATCGTACTAAACACATCCCGCTAGAATGTACAACGTTCGCATGTGTTTGCTCTGCTACTTTAGCATGACCTATGCGAACGAACTTAAAGCACAAAGAATAGCGATCTTTGAAAATCTTGCGAACTTGGCAGCGGTAAGAATAGCAAGGTTTAAAAGCGTGTACATATCACCTTCTGATAATGCATGCATCTTCTACTAGAGCACGTGACCATCGCTTGTACGTGTGCTGCTATCTTAACATAACATATGTGCATGAACTTAAAGCATAAAAAATAGTTATGAGTAAAAATTTTGTGAACACAGCAGAGTGTTTACTACGTAGGTGTAGACATTGAACTTTGCATGCTGAAGCAGCATACTACGTGACCGTGACGTCACGACCACGTGCTCTTGTTTGGTAAACATAGCCACGTGCTTTTTTGACAGCTGTCTTCTTGACGAACCCTAATCTCACTTTGAAGGACAATAGTGCGTCGCTAACCTCACTGCTGCCATCTTTACGGCAGTAAACCTCAAGGCTGCCACCTTATGCATGTTATAGCGCGGAATTTAAAATCCAACAGCAGAACGTCGCTAACCTCACTCTTGCCATCTTGATGGGCTTAAACCTTACTGTTGCTACCTTGGTTATACGCTTTTGTGCTAGTTTACTGTTAATCGCTAAGCTGTTCGCATCATCGAAGTAGAGAGTAACAAATGTCGAGTAGATTTAAAGAAGAATCTGTTAGCAGAAGATAAAAGTCCGTCATGGAAAAACCTATTTCTAGGTATATTTGCGAAGAGTGTGGAAAAGCATTTTCCCGAAGCTATCACAGGAGACGTCATGAGATATCATGCAGGACAATTTTTCAATGCAAACATTGTAGAAGAGAGTTCAAGAACGCATACAACGCTCAACGTCATGAAGCCGCGTGTAATGCAGCTTCATCGGGAACAAAATACAAAGAGCTCAACCATATTCCAGCGAACACTGATTTATGTTCAAAAAGTACACCTCTGCGAGAGATTTTTAATTCTCCCTTGTTGTCTAGACCTGCTGCGAGTTCTGTTACTAAGCACAAACTTCAAGATAAAGAGAGGCAAGATCATGATTATGATAATAAGGATAATGATGTTCATCAAAACAGTAGTAAAGGGAAAGTAGAAGAAGAAACTCTGAATGTTTCATTGCCATTACAGCTTGATGATTTTACTTCAATTCCTAAGCCTACTACACGTTCTGTCGCAGTGCAAACATCTCAAGAAGAGATGCAAGGTAAAGAAGAAGGAAATTTCAACGCTTCATCGCTATCGAAATAAGTTATGTTTGTACCTAGAAACGCTACTGCTGAAGCACGTATTACATCAAAACATGTCCCTGCACATCAACTGTCTTCATATAGACTCATAGTTCACAACAAGCCTCTGTTACCCTATGTAGATATAAGCTACTGTAAAGACCCCAACGTACTCGTAAAACGTTTACAACTGCTAAGAGCCTATCATGATGCTGGTTACACACAGTACAACGAAGATATTTTTGAAATAGAGTATGAATTACGTCGTGTAGGTATTATTAAGTAAGCGCTTACCCTCACCTAAGTGTTCCATCTGTAGTATATAGTCGATCGAGTAGCTATATTCGTATAGATTATTTCCCAACATTCTCCCTTCCTTAGGGTGTTAACTCCGCCTCTAGTTGTAGAGCCGGTCTCAAGCCCGGATAAAGAGAGGAGAGGGGCCCTAGCCCTTTATCCCATTAGCCCTTTAGCCCTTTAGCCCATTAGCCCTTTAGCCCATTAGCCCCTTAGCCCTACAAGGAATGTGCAGTAACCTAATCTTCTTAGAACAAAGGTATCCCCTGACATGTTCTAAACACATGTTGTATCGAGTACAGTGTTCGGTTCTACTTATTTAGCGTTCTAAACACTTCAATCAATGTTCCGATCACATGATAAAGTTAACCGCATAGAGTGCGGTGTTCGATTCTAGTCTTGTTATGTTTCTTTAGTGATTTGCAAGTCTAAACATGTATAATGACGTCATCACTGCAGCACGTGCTTACTCTAGCTATCCCGATGCAGGTTTAAACTTGTTCGATAGAGCTATGCCTTGACATAAGAGGAGGCCTTAACAGCTTATGTATAGCCGCTATTGTTTAAAGATAGCTGCTGTGAAGAAAAAGCACGTCGAATTTTTCAAATTGCCCGCCACCACATTTCAAAGGTATGAGGTTTAGTGCTGTAAAGATACCTGCACGATGCAAAGCTAGCTTTCTTCATCAGAGCAGCCACCATCTTGTGTAAGCACCTCTAGACCGTATCATAAGCAGGTGTGTATGGTCATCGTCTTGTCGCTGCTACCTCCCGCAAGCACCCCTAGGGCGTCTCATAAGAGCAGCAGCCATCTTGTGCAAGCGCTCTTAAGCTGCCTCATAAGAAGCTATGTATAGCCCCCATCTTGTAGAATTAGATAGCTGCCAATGCCAAAGGGGCTAAGTAGGGATCGAACCGTCGATCTCATCATTAGACTATGTTTTTTTCTTGTTCCTGATACTGCAAACCTAGGTATCAGTTTTGCTCTACGATGCACCGTTTTCGAGATATTTAACATTTTGCATTTAAGCCCCAAATTTAATGAATCGAACTAGCACGACGCGTTAGCCTCTAAGCTAAGAGCAGCAGCCATCTTGCGCAAGCACCCTTAAGGAGTCTCATAAGGAGACGTGTATAGCCGCCATCTTGTGTCCGCCATCTTGCGCAAGCATCCTTAGGGCGTCTCTAGCCATCTTGTGCAAGGACCCTTAAGCCGCCTCATAAGAGCAACCGCCATCTTGCGCAAGCACCACTAGGGCGTCTCATAAGGAGCCTTGTATAACCGCCATGTTGCGCAAGCATCCCAAGGGCGTCTCATAAGAACCTGTGTATAGCAGTCATCTTGCGTAAGCACCCTTAAGGAGTCATGTATAGCCACCATCTTATGCAATTAGCGTCGAGAGAGGACTGCTATTGAATTTTTCTTTTTAAATTATCCACCACCACATTTCAAAGGTATCTAGCTAAAGATGGCAGCACTGCGTATGACAGGTGACGAATTTACATCTACTACGATAAAGAGGGCCTCACGGTGCTCTCTGGATTAAAGATGGTGGATGGCAGCTGTCAAAAAAGCATGTGGCTATGTTTACCAAACAAGAGCACGTGGAATTTGCCGCCACCACATTTCAAAATAAAGAGGGCAGCACTATGCTCTGTTGATTAAAGATGGCGGATGGTAGCTGACAAAAAAGCACGTGAGTTTGTTTCCAAACAAGAGCACGTGGAATTTTTCAATTTGCCGCCACCATATTTCAAAGGTATCTAGCTAAAGATGGCAGCACGGTGCTCTCTTGATTAAAGATGGTGGATGATAGCTAGCAGAACTTTTCAAATTGCCCGCTACTACGTGCTTAAGGTAGTAGCCATAAAGAGGGCAGCACGGTGTCCTGTGGATTAAAGATGACGGATGACAGGTGATGAAATTACCCGCATGATAGCAGCACGGTGCTCTGTTGATTAAAGATGGCGGATGACAGCTGTCAAAAAAGCACATGGCTTTGTTTCCAAACAAGAGCACGTGGAATTTGCCGCCACCACATTTCAAACTAAAGAGGGCAGCACTGTGCTCTATAGATTAAAGATGGCAGATGACAGCTGTCAAAAAAGCATATAGGTTTGTAAAGCACGTGGAATTTGCCGCCACCACATAGAGGGCAGCACGGTGCTCTCTTGATTAAAGATGGCTGCTGTCATGTGGAATTGTCTACCACCACAGGTATCTAGCTAAAGAGGGCAGCACGGTGCTCAAAGATGGCTGCTGGCAAAAAGCATTTTTCAAATTATCCGCCACCACATTTCAAAGGTAAGTAGCTAAAGAGGGCAGCACTGTGATTAAAGATGGCGGATGACAGCTGCACGTAGATTTGTTTATCTCACGCTAGTGAGGTTAAGTTGGTAGCACTAAGGTTTAGGCCCACCAAGATGGCAGCACTTCCGATGACAGGTGAAGAATTTAACATCTAAAGAGGGCAGCACAGTGCTCTGTAGTTTAAAGATGGCGGATGACAGCTGTCAGAAAAGCACGTGGCTGTCAAAAAGCACGTGGCTTTGTTTACCACGCGCTAGTTAGGTTATGTTGGTACCACTAAGGTTTAGGCCCGTCAAGATGGCAGTACTGAGGTTAGCGATGCGTTGTTGTCGATGACAGCTGTCAAAAAGCACGTGGCTTTGTTTACAAATCTGTCAAAAAGCACGTGGCTGTCAAAAAGCACGTGGATTTGTTTATCTCGCGCTAGTTAGGTTAAGTTGGCACTACTGAGGTTTAGGCCCGTCAAGATGGCAGTACTGAGGTTAGCGATGCGTTGTTGTTTGTCAAAAAGCACGTGGCTGTCAAAAAACACGTGGCTTTGTTTACCTCGCGCTAGTTAGGTTAAGTTGGTACCACTGAGGTTTAGGCCCGTCAAGATGGCAGCAGTGAGGTTAGCGATGCGTTGTTGTCGATGACAGCTGTCAAAAAGCACGTGGCTTTGTTTACAAATTCAAATCTCCCGCCAAAATTCAAATTTCCCGCGCCGCGGGCGAAGGAGGAGAAAGCCGAACTCTCCCATTATACTACTATGTTTATTTCAAACCGATATGCAGGTTACACAATGCGCACGACATCGACTCAGTAGGATGTAGGACCACCGCGAGCGGCGATGCACGCAGAAACACATCGAGGTACAGAGTCAATAAGAGTGCGGATGGTGTCCTGAGGGATGGTTCTCCATTCTCTGTCAACCATTTGCCACAGTTGGTCGTCCGTACGAGGCTGGGGCAAAGTTTGCAAACGGCGTCCAATGAGATCCCACACGTGTTCGATTGGTGAGAGATCCGGAGAGTACGCTGGCCACGGAAGCATCTGTACACCTCGTAGAGCCTGTTGGGAGATGCGAGCAGTGTGTGGGCGGGCATTATCCTGCTGAAACAGAGCATTGGGCAGCCCCTGAAGGTACGGGAGTGCCACCGGCCGCAGCACATGCTGCACGTAGCGGTGGGCATTTAACGTGCCTTGAATACGCACTAGAGGTGACGTGGAATCATACGCAATAGCGCCCCAAACCATGATGCCGCGTTGTCTAGCGGTAGGGCGCTCCACAGTTACTGCCGGATTTGACCTTTCTCCACGCCGACGCCACACTCGTCTGCGGTGACTATCACTGACAGAACAGAAGCGTGACTCATCGGAGAACACGACGTTCCGCCATTCCCTCATCCAAGTCGCTCTAGCCCGGCACCATGCCAGGCGTGCACGTCTATGCTGTGGAGTCAATGGTAGTCTTCTGAGCGGACGCCGGGAGTGCAGGCCTCCTTCAACCAATCGACGGGAAATTGTTCTGGTCGATATTGGAACAGCCAGGGTGTCTTGCACATGCTGAAGAATGGCGGTTGACGTGGCGTGCAGGGCTGCCACCGCTTGGCGGCGGATGCGCCGATCCTCGCGTGCTGACGTCACTCGGGCTGCGCCTGGACCCCTCGCACGTGCCACATGTCCCTGCGCCAACCATCTTCGCCACAGGCGCTGCACCGTGGACACATCCTTATGAGTATCGGCTGCGATTTGACGAAGCGACCAACCTGCCCTTCTCAGCCCGATCACCATACCCCTCGTAAAGTCGTCTGTCTGCTGGAAATGCCTCCGTTGACGGCGGCCTGGCATTCTTAGCTATACACGTGTCCTGTGGCACAGGACAACACGTTCTACAATGACTGTCGGCTGAGAAATCACGGTACGAAGTGGGCCATTCGCCAACGCCGTGTCCCATTTATCGTTCGCTACGTGCGCAGCACAGCGGCGCATTTCACATCATGAGCATACCTCAATGACGTCAGTCTACCCTGCAATTGTCATAAAGTTCTGACCACTCCTTCTTGGTGTTGCATATGCTCTGTCAGTCAGTGTATCTCGCTAAGTTCCACACCGGTCTGGTATTTGTGTCGAACGTATTCAGTTTTTATTGTAGATCCGCGACCTGTGTTCCATTAGTTCGGTTTCGATTTCAGTTCTGAGTTCGTTTTTACGTATCCTGTCTTCATCGCGGTGGTATCAGGCCAGTTGCGCTTGTGTTGGCTGCGTCTGCGTATTAGATCTTTAATGTGGGCCGGTATTTCGATCTTAGTGTGTTGTTTAGGTTTGTGTACCGGGATGCTCGCTGTTGTGGCTGCCTGGATCGCATTAATGAGTGTATTTAAGGATTCATCCGTTTGGGTTGGGTTTACTATTTGTATGTACTCGGTCCCTTGTAGGAGTGAATCGAGTTTTCTTTCGAATTTACCCCATTTGGCGCTTAGGGTTATTCTCATATTCCTCTGGGTTCGTTCCAGTGTAGAGTGTCGGCCTCCGAATCCCAAGATAGCGGGTTCAAACCCGGCAGAGGTAGTCGGATTTTTGAAGGGCGGAAAAAAGTCCATTCGACACTCCATGTCGTACGATGTCGGCATGTTAAAGATCTCTGGTGACACATTTGGTGTTTACCCGACAGAATTCATTAAATCTCAGCCATAGACGCCCAAGAGAGTTTCGGTTTACTCGGTCTGCCATCTAGTGGGGGCCTAGAGCAAAACGGAACGTCGAAATTGACGAGCAGACAGCTAGATGGCGTCAAATTGAAATGTCTGCACACGGTAGCTGACGCCATACGATTATTATTATTATTATTATTATTATTATTATTATTACTGGTTGATGTCTCGACCCTAGGTCGTTTATGACTTTTATGCTGTGTCTTTGAGGAATATGTCGCAATAGGGCTATGTCCAGTATGTCATCGACCTGTTCGTTTGGCGCTAGGAACGTGGGTTCACGGGGGGCTGTTACACATAATCCTGGGATAGCATGTGGTTGTACAGCTTTGTGCCTTCTGAGTTAGGTCTGAGGCAGCCCCAGCTGGCGTGTTTCGAATTTAGGTCTCCTCCTAGGATCGTGTTTCGATTTAGCCTTAGTACCGTTTCAATGTCTTGTGTGTTAAGGCTTTTAGGTCTGGCGTATGCCGATATGACATTGATGAGTGTTCCTCGCACTGGCATGGCAATTCCGCATGCCTCCAGCTCGACCAGTTCTGGTAAGTCTAGTTCCATATGTTTAATGTCCTTCCTTACCAGAACTGCCACCCCTCCGACTCTATTAGCCTTGTCGCTTCTGTGTAATTTGTAGCCTCTTATGGTGAACTTCTTCCCCGGTGGGAGGAAGGTTTCTGTTAGGAGAGCTACGTGTATGGTATTCGCGGCTAAGAAGGCTTCGAGTTCGTATTTTCTTGACCTGACGCCCTGCCAGTTCTATATTAGAACTCGAAGCTCTTGTGTGTTATTATTATTATTATTATTATTATTATTATTATTATTATTATTGTTATTATTATTATTATTATTATTATTATTATTATTATTATTATTATTATTATTATTATTATTATTATTATTATTATTATTATTATTATTATTATTATTATTATTATTATTATTATTATTATTATTATTATTATTATTATCGTTGAGTTGTTCAGCCATCCAGGGTTAGGAGCTCAGAGATCGCGTTCGCCAGGTCCCCTAGCCATGGGATTGATAGGGTCGTAGCCAGTAGTTTGGCTATCATAACTCCATTGGTTATGATTTCGGTTAGGTTCAGGTTCGGGAAGACGTTTTTCAGAATTTCGTCTATCTTTCCCCTGAACACCCTTCCTGCCATGTTCCCTTCTGGCTGTTGCACCTGTGTTAGAGTTTCAGGTGTGGGTGGTGGAATGGTAGTGGCTGGTGTGGTGTTGGGGCGGGCGTTGGGGGCTGTGGTGCAGATGCCTGTTTACTAGCGGCAGGTTCTCTGCGGGGGGTGGAGCTAGCCTGTGGCGGGCCCTGTGGCAGCTCGGGATGTGCTTGCGTGGGCTTGACCTGCCTTTGGTTCCTTGCATGGGGCTGGGCCTTCTTGTTATTATGGTTGGAGGTTTTGCTGTTGACGGTGGTGGGGGCTGGTTGGGCTGAGGGCCGGGGGTTGTGTTTACCCTCCGTCCGTGTAGGTTTAAAATTCAAGAGACCTCCGCCTGAAGGGTACTGATTGCCTGAAGGGCCTTGTTTGTGGCCCTTTGCGCCTGAAGGGCCTGCAAGACCTGAAGGGTCCTTTTTGCCTGAGGGGACTGTTTTCTGCTTGTGTGAAGCACTTATGCCTGAAGGGCCAGGTTGGGCTTTAGGGTCGCCACGCTTGTCACCCTTTAGCCCTTTGCCTTGATGGGCGGCTTCGAAGTCCCTGCGGCTGGGACAGTGCTTGAAATTAGCCGCGTGTTTCCCTCCGCAGATAGCGCACTTAGAGTACGCGGGGTCGCTGCGTGGGGGCAGTCGAAGGACAAGTGGGGGCGGGGCATCTGCGTCATCTGGGCTCCAGTCGGCACGCCGCCCCTGGATGGCCATGCCTCTGACACACTCCACATTGGGGGCCAGTGGCTGGGGGACGGTACGGCTCGACCAACACCAGCATGTTCGCGAGCATCCGCATTTTCCGCAGATTGTCCAATCCTGGGGTGTCCGCCACGGCAACTAGGAATAGGTTGCCCTTGGCTGGCCTATTTCCTGTTCGCATCCGCACCACAGAGAATGCCGGGATATCTTGTGCTTTCAATGCAAGCTGGATTTTGTCCGCATTGCTTCCGTTAAGGGGGGTCCTCACTACGAACCGCCTCATGGTGCTGTTGGGCAACACTTTTACAAAGTTAATGTTCAGCCCTTTTAGCACCTCGATAGCGATTTCATACCTCTCAAAGCTTGACATGTGCAGCCGGATAGCTTCATGCGCGTCTATTCTCGGCCGAGAGAAATAATAATTTCTCTGTTCATGTGTTAGCTTTTTGAGGAGCTCCATTTCGAATTTCTTCGTGTCCTTGGTGTATACCGTAAGGGGAGGGGGAGTTGACCCCGTACGGGTGACTGGTTTTGTTTGTGGAGGTGGGCTCTGCTAAGTCTGCCTCGTGTGTGTGTTGTGCTGAGGCTGGGTTGAGCCGATAAAAGTGTCTGTACTGCTATTGGCTCGGGTATTTGGCTTGCGTGTCCCGCCTTTCTGTGCCTTGCGGCTCAGGAGCTGGGCTACTTTGCCTTTCCCCTTCCCCCTCTTCCTCCCTTTTGCCTCCCTGAAGCCGTCACCCCGGTTTCCCGGCTGGGTGGTTGGGACCTCGGGTTCGGTCACCCCGTGCTCGCTGGGTCCCTCTCCTTCGGAGCTTTCGGCTTCGGCCACCCGGGATGTACCTGAAAGGTCAATCACCAGTCGAGCCCCGTCCTAGTCCGAGTCTGAGTTTCTCGTTTGGACGGGTGGGGGTTGGAATTTATTTGGCGCCATCCGCCGAGTCCGTTTCTTCTTCTCATTCCTTCCCTTGTGCGCTGTTGCCTCTACGCTCGGGTTGGCGGAACTGGGTCCCGCTTTCCCGGCGTCCGGCTGGCTGACCACTGGGGCGGGTTTGAGGGTTATCACTAAATTTAACAGACTCGACATTTAATACCCATTTGACTAGTGCTTGTATGCACCGACATATGAGTGACGTAGGAAAGAATTCCTTACAATATTACTGAGTCTCTCCAGTCGTTCCACTCATGACTGAATGTGGTTCAGACCATATCCTTGTCATCATTAGAATGCGACTAAAACTCAACACCACAACAAAGGTACGGGAAATGAAAGTTGATGATAGAGCTCTATGTAGCTTCGGCGAGGCTAATCTTCCCAAACTACAATCATTAGGAATAAATCCCACGGACACTGCAGATTCGGTATGGAACAACTTGAAGACTGCTGTGAGTAGTGCAAGCAAGGAAATACATGGGCACAATTCATTTCCTAGGAAGCCATGGTTAAGCGCCGAAACTTTGAGCCTAATAGAGGAAAGGAAACAGCTGAAAAGAAACAATTCTGAAACTGAAGAATATTTTAAAATGCACACATCACTATCTCGGAAAATTCAAAAGCAGTGCAGACTTGATAAGGCAAACCAGATTCATGAAATCTGTGAAGAGAAAGATCTGCATAAGCAGTACTGTCAACCTCGTGATCTCTTTATGAAGGTAAAGAAAATTACCCGCGACTTCAAGCACCGTTCATGGGTTGAGGAAGATGAAGATGGTACCCTCATTGGAGAGAAACAACTGGCCATTGAAAGGTGGAAAATATACTGTGAAAATCTATGTGCAGATGCGACCACCAGGAATGTTTGCAAAAAGTACAACCCTAATCAATCTAACTCTGAACCAGAGCCTTCAATATAGAGGAGTGAAGTAGAAGATGCAATTAAACACCTGAAGAATCATAAAGCATCAGGAAGTGATGGCATCACTGGGGAAATGATTAAGGAAATGGGAGAAGAAGGGGTACGTTTAATGCACTTCATCTGTAACCAGATATGGGACAATGGTGTATGGCCACAAGACTGGCTCATTTCCATCTTCATTCCACTTCACAAAAAAGGATCAACAAGGAACTGCGGGAATTATCGAACCATCTCACTAATATCACATGCAAGTAAAATATTATTGCATATCATAAATGAACGTTTGAAACCTTACATTAGATATCAGCTCCCGTCAGAACAGGCTGGTCTTGTCAAGGGAAGAGGAACTAGAGAACAGATTCTAAGTATACGTCAGTTGGTTGAAAAGGCACATGAATTAACATTCCTTTGTTTCTGTGCTTCATTGACTACCAAAAGGCCTTCGATTGTGTTTTGTGGCCGAAGTTGTGGTGTGTTCTAGAGGAAATGGGAATTCCATCTCATCTCATTTCACTTTTAAAAGGCTTATACGATAACAAATTGGCCAAAGTCAGAGTTGATGGTGATCTATCATCAAGTTTCAAAGTCTCCAAAGGTGTGAGTCATGGATGCATCTTATCACCTCAATTGTTTAACATCTATGGTGAATATATCATGAGGCATACCCTCGACAGTTGGGAAGGAGGATTTTCGATTGGTGGGAAGAGAATTAATAACCTCCGTTTTGCAGACGACACCACACTTGTAGCCAGCAGTGTACAGGATCTTGTCGAGATAATGGATCGCGTACAACAGGAAAGTCATAAAATTGGCATGGAAATTAATTGGAACAAGACAAAACTAATGATTGTCAACAAAGGTGCAGAAATTCAGCTGCCACAGCACCTTAATAATCTCCAAAGAGTCTGTCAGTTTCCTTATCTTGATTCAATAATCGAGGATAAAAGTAGCTGCGAAAGAGAAATCAAACGTCGCATCATTCTAGGACGTAGAGCTATGGCAAAATTAAAGAAGATTTGGCAAGGTAGAACAATATATATGAATACGAAAAAAAGATTAGTCCATTCGCTTGTGTTCTCGATCTTCCTGTATGGATACGAAACGTGGACCATAAAAGCTAAAGACAGGAACCGAATCAACGACTTGAAATGTGGTGCTGAAGAAGGATGTTGCGAATGCCGTGGACAGCCAGGCGAACAAATGATTCTGACATCCGGGAAATTGGAATACAAGAAAGTTTATGCCAAGTTGTGTACCAGAGAATCCTGCAATTCTTTGGTCACATTATGAGAAGAGAGGATGACAACCTGGAAAAATTAATTGTCCAAAGAAAAGTTTCTGACACAAGGACACTAGGACGGGTCGCAAAAATATGGGCTGATCAAGTAAGAGATGTCATGGATTTACCATTGAGAATTACTATCCGGAAAACGCAAGTACGTACAGAATGGTATCAGCTTATAAAAGAAACAACAAAGTCATTAGGTCACGATACTCAGTCATGAGTGGAACGACTGGAGAGACTCAGTAATATTGTAAGGAATTCTTTCCTACGTCACTCATATGTCGGTGCATACAAGCACTAGTCAAATGGGTATTAAATGTCGAGTCTGTTAAATTTAGTGATAACGGTGGAGGACGAACAGTAGCCACCAGTTTCTGTACTTAGCCTACTCATTTGTGTACTTACCGCTGCATACAATTCCAGTAGGTGTATCCTTTATAATAGACCTCCGTAGAAATGAACGGCCTATTCGCTTGCTGACATGCATTTACGGAATGGAGAACGCTTGTGGTTGGCTACTCCCCCACTCCACACAAACAACATTCAGCTCCACCTACCTGTGAGCCTACAACACGCTGCTTGCTATACAATGCGGGGACAACGGTCTCGAGATCTCTCGACATTTCTTGCGAGAAATAATGCCTGCACTAATCTCGAGAAATCACGAGACCCCGTCTCAGACTGCCCATCGCTACCTTCAGCGATATTATGTGTTCTTAACTGCCGGATCATGCCAGAAGTGTTTCTGCTGACGTATTTTACTTCTTTTGAACAAACAACACAGCAGGCTATGCTATGTGGCATTTCTTTAAACCAACCGACATCCACGACTTACATTGCATTTCGGACACCGTCCTCAGGTTGTCGCGTACAATTACACATTGCACCGTCATTTACCGCAGTACTTAATTATGACGCGAATATTCTATAAGATATTAAGGAGTTATTTCCTCGGTCACCAAAATATTGGTACACCTACCTGTCGAAATAATTTTGGCAAATTCAGGCATTGTAGATTACACGTTTCACTCATGCGTAATGGTGGTTTCATATGCATCAAGGCCTCGTCTCGAGTTCGAATAATGCACGCTTCTAGTATCTAGGTAGGTGTACCTACAGAAGCCGTCAGTTTCTGTTCTTAGCCTATACATTTGTGTACTTACCGCTGCGTACAATGCCAGAATGCCTATCATTTATCATTATGTTATACTGCGTCAAAATAGACCTCGGTAGAAGCGAAAGAAATGAACGCCCTAGTCGTTTGTTGACACGTATTTACGGAATGGAGAAGGCGCGTGGTTTGCTATTCACATACTCTGCATAAACAACATTCAGCTCCGTCTACATGTAGGCCTACGAAACGCTGATCGCCACATAATGCGGGGACAACGCTCTCGGGATCTCTCGAAATTTCTCGCGAGAAATAGTGCCTGCGCTAGTCTCGAGAAATCTCGAGAGCTCGTCTCAGACTGCCTATCACTACCTCAAGACAATCCTGAGCAGTGGCGGCTCGTTTGGGAGGCGCTAAGGCGCGCGCCCCCCACGGAGTTCCATTAAATTCGGGAATTTTAATCTTAAATGTTAACAAGGGAAATATTTTACTATAAGATTATTATCAAGGGCGCGAGTTGTACTGTGCTGCGGCGCGATGCGCTGCTGGCCCTACGCAGGAGGGCGCTCTCTCACAGCGGACCAAATACTCCCGAGTCTCGCTTGACTGGCCTTGAGGGAGCCAATCAGAGGCGCAGTAGAGATGTGCTGTTCCACGGAGATTCCGGCGCGTTTCTGCCGCGGCCCATCGTTGCATCCAACCTACCCGAAACATTGGTGATCTGATTTCTATTTAACAGGGGTCAGTTTATGCCATTTCTCTCCTAAAACTAGGAACTATTTTACTGAGGCACTTACCTGAGTTAAATGTGCCGGTATACATTTAAAATTGTCTTGTAATTTTTAGGATTATTAACTAACGAAACGAGTAACGACTGTAACTACTGGCTCCTCGCACTTGACTCATGTTGGCCATACTCACTGGAGAGCGCGATGTTTAACTTTGTGTTGATGAATGATCTCGTGAGGTGACTGTGACAAGGTGAAATTACGAGAAAGGTTGTGATTTATATGTAGGCGTAGTGTTATGTATGCACTTCGTACAGTATGATTACCGTCGAACATATTAAAGAACAAACGTTTTCTTCTCTTTCCATCGAGAAGAAAGTCGAACTGAAGGAGTGTTTTAGGCCGACACCAGACTTCTCGTTGAAAAAACCGGAGACAAAGAAAAATGAAAATAGGGCTTTCCAAAGACAAATTAGTTCTCCTGACGTATATAACAAGAACTCGCGGGTATGTGAAAGTGATATCTCAGAAACCTTTTACTGCTTTCCTAACCTGCTATTCTCCCGTTCTAGGAAAGGAGATAAATGGATCACCACAGGGGTGATATCAATAGTACCATGGACTTTGAAATGCTTGGTGAAGTCAATGTCGTGTCTTGTGTAAGTGATCACTACAACAAAACTATTCGTAAACATAACTCTATGGTGGACAAGAACAGGCAAATATTATTATTATTATTATTATTATTATTATTATTATTATTATTATTATTATTATTATTATTATTATTATTATTATTATTATTATTATTATTATTATTATTATTATTATTATTATGAATAAATGAATAATAATAATAATAATGAATAATAATAATAATAATAATAATGAATAATAATAATATATCTGTATGTATGTTCAGTCTTCAGCCCTAAGGCTGGTTGGATCCTCAACAGCTCTGCCATCAGCTGTCATAGATGGCCTAGGCATCACTGAAGAGGCATACTAGGGAAATGAGGAGTGAGGTAGTTTCCCGTTCCTTTCCTCACTGAGCCAGAAGTTGCTGTTACATAACAGTCTGCCAAGCCCACTGAAATGCACACACCAACGGACCCTATGAGCAACATTTTCACACCATTCTTAGCAGGGACTGACTGCAGAAGGAATGGAATTACTAGCATCGCTCATAGCTCAGTCACTTTCATATTGTCAAAGCCAAGGATAAGACAGAGACAGATCAATGAAAGTAACAAAATTGCTCTAGCCCACACCAGAAGACATAGTGCACTGTAAACACTAGGTCCTGCCAGTAAAGGCATATAATAATAATAATAATAATAATAATAATAATAATAATAATAATAATAATAATAATAATAATAATAATAATAATAATAATAATAATAATAATAATAATGGAGTCACCAAAGATATCTACAATAAAAGATGCATATCCAAAAATGCAAAAATAAGGAATTACAACACAGTAGTGAAGCCAGAATGCCTATATGCAAGCGAATGTCTGGCATTAAACTATAATTTAGATAAGCTAGAAATACTAGAAAGGCGAATCATGAGGAAAATATTAGGCCCACAAAACCCAGCAGAAGGATGGAAATTACGAAGTTATGCTGAAATATATCAAGAAATAGAAAATATATCAGATGTAATGAGGAAAAGGAGACTTATGTTTTTAGGAAATTTATATCGAATACAAGATAGTAGATTATCCAGTAAGATTTTCAGATATTTGTGGGGTAAGAAATCAACGACAAGCTGGGTCAATGAAGTAAGAAAGAATTTAGAAAAAATAATAGAGAAGGCTTTCGGGAAAAAGTATTGAAAATAGAAGGATTCCAAGGTAGGAAAGTAAAAAAGACTGGTTCAAAGTGGTCTGAAGACAGAAAGAAGAAACATAGTGAACAGATGAAAGCGTACTGGAAGAAAAGGAAAGAACAAAGAAGAAGGAATTGAAATTGGCACGTGGTCCTCTGGTGGCCCATTCGAAAGAATAATAATAATAATAATAATAATAATAATAATAATAATAATAATAATAATAATAATAATAATAATAAAATAATAATAATAATCAACATCATCATAATCAAAACAATTGCATATGCATTGCACTGTATAGTGTTCGAAGTGTGTACCTTGATAACATGTTTTGAAGAACTTGAGATATTTTGTGGAATTATGAAACTAAGATGCGCCCCCCACTGCTGATATCCACGAGCCGCCACTGATCCTGAGGTACAAGAATCGTGGCGGACACCAATGGGTAGTCATACTAGTGGACTTCCAGAAGGCATATGATTCAATAGATAGGCAGACCCTCTTCTCCACCTTATGGTAATTATGCCTGGATGAGAAGAACACCAGACTAATCCAGGCTACGCTGAAGAACACCACCTCCAAAGTAATGTTCAGAGATGGGCTCTCAGAGAGTTTCTCTATCCAAACGGGAGTTAGACAAGGTGATGGAATTTCTTGCATTCTCTTCAACTGCGTTCTAGAGAATATTATCAGGGAATGGACTGCCACATTATCTCCAGGAAGTGGACTGAAAATTGGCTACAAGAAAGATAATCTCAGTGTACCTTGCCTGGCCTTTGCCGACGACCTTACCTTATTAGCCAACAACATAGAAGAAGCTACTCACCAGCTACAGAGTCTCCATACCATAGCAGCTAAAATCGGCTTGAGGGTCAATATAAAGCAAACTGAGTTCATGACTAACATAAAGGGAGTCCCACCTACTATGCCATTGGAAAACACCACCATTCGTAACGTTTCTGCAATGAAGTACCTAGGGGAGTAGATTTCAGCAACCGAGAATGAGACATTAGCAATAGACACCAGATGCACCTGCTTGGAAAGGATCTTCCATACCTGTAAGAGCATCTATACATCCAAGTGCCTTTCTAAGAAACTTAAACTCCAACATTACAATTCAGTAGTAAGACCGTCCGTACTGTATGCCTCTGCGTGTCTTCTAATGAACAGAAAAGGTCCAATGAGGAAGCTAGAGTTCAAGGAACGGAAAATACTAAGCAGGATTTTAGGACCAATCAGAGAAGGGGATGGTACTTACAGGATAAGACACAACAATGATACCTGAGACCATCAAGAAGATATAGTTACATCCGTGAGGAAGAGGCGATTGACTTTCTATGGACATTTGACTCGTATGAGTACTTACAGACTTACCAGCAAGATCTTTACCACTACAGGCAGAGGGAAAACATCCAAAAATAAATGGATCACCACAGTGAAGCCCGACTTAGAACAGCTTGGAATTTCAGAACAAACCATACAGGATCGTGTACTATTCCAGCATTTGACCTTTCAAGGTGTCTGTCCAGAGTGTCTCGTCAGCAGACAGAGTACAGGCACCACCTGACCGAAGTGGACCGAGGAAAGGAAACAAGCACACACCCAGAAGATGAAAGCTTTCTGGGCGAAGAAAAAAGCAGAATTTCCACACTAGGAGTCGAAACGAGCCCAGTGGTCCTCAGCAGGCCCAAACGACAAGAAGAAGAAGAAGAAATATTTTATTAAATTAAAAATATTCTCCTTATTGTATTCCCTTTACACCTTTCGTAAAGGCATGAGTTTACAAGAGAGTAACCTTGATAACGAACATGACTGAACATGCATAACCATGTTGACGCCGTCGCTGCGGAGGAGGAGGAGGGATTGAGCTGACCTCCATAACTGTAAAGAGGAGGGATTGAGCTAACCTCAGTAACTGTAAGGAAGAATAACGCAGCTAAGCCAGTTAGAGGAGGGCTTTAGCGTGGGGGAAGAACACCTGTCCGTAAAACTGTGAGGAGGAACGTAGCTGACCTGTGAGGCGGAGGAGGAAGAGGAGAGGGAACACGGCTATGCCGCGTCAGAGTTGGAGGAGGAGGAGGAGGAGGAGGAGGAGGAGGAGGAGGAGGAAGCTGTTATCTTAACAGCTGTTACATTTTCAAAAAGTAGTGTCGGGGAAAGAACTATGTCGAGAAAGGCAGCTTAATCCTCTCTCCAAAATAGTGTCGGGAAGGGACCATATCGAGAAGGGCAGCTTGCATAAAAACTATAACGGGAAGGGGCATGTCGAGAAGGGCAGCTTGCTTTATGTCGAGAAGGGCAGCTTGAATAAAAACTATGTCTGGAACGGTCTTGTCTTGAAGGGCAGCTTGCATAAAATCTATGTCGGGAAGGGCCTTGTCGAGAAGAGCAGCTTGCATTAAACTATAGTCCTTAGGCCCCCTCTATTGTCGAGAAGGGCAGCTAGCCTGAGGTTAGGCCCCCTGGCATTAGGATCGTTCAAAAATTTCGCTATGATCATTTAAATTACCCGCTCCCTACATAGTTAAGGTCGTAGCACTGAGGTTAGCTATGTTTAAAATCCACGTGGTTAGGACCTGTTATCTTGACAGCTTTTAAAAGCACGTGGAATTTAAATTGCGCGCCCCAATACATGCTCAAGATGGCAGCAGTGAAGTTTGGGTCTGTTAAGAGGGCAGCACTGAGGTTAGCCACGTTCACTTGTTTAAAATCCACGTGGTTAGGACCTGTCATCTTGACAGCTGTCAAAAGCACATGGGTTTCAAATTCCACGCTCCTACGTGTATAAGGTGGCAACAGTGAGATTTAGGCCCGCCAAGATGGTAGCAGTGAGGTTAGCGTTGCTCTGTTGTCCATAAAAGTGAGGTTAGTGTCAGTCAAGATGTGAAAAATCACGTGGCCTTGTTTACAATGTGACGTCACGGTCACGTTGTCATGACGTCATGGGGTCAATAACCTTGACCGGGCTCAATGACCTCCGGTGCTGACGCAGCAGAAAAATGCTGACGCAGCAGAAAAATGCTGACGGCATGTTTTTGAACTGTCACTGCTCCCCTACTATTGTGCTAGCATATTGCCTATCAGGTCGTTCTTTTCCTTCTCCGAGATGACTTCGAAGTCGAAACTGCCTGGGTCCTCCTCGTTTCCTATCACATCCTGGCACAGCATCTCTCGTAACTCCGCCTTGCTTTCAGCCGTCGGTAAACCTCGAGATACCAGCGCCTTCCGTAAAATCACCGTCATTTGATCAATCTTCATCGCTGAATTTCGAAAATCCTCTCGCGGTCGCCAATTCATCGTTCTCTATATGCGATTTTTATTTCTGGAAAGAAAATATCACACAAGAACACGTTTACTATGTCTAAACAACTTTATTTTCACTAAGAAACTTACCATGTTCTCGTCAATCTCTTTTTTTGTACACCACTGTGCTAACAATTTTATGACTACCTAAAAAGCAATCGCTCTCTCTACAAAACAATCTTCAAAGAATATATAAATGTTTCACACCAAAGACCTATTGATGATGTTTCTTGACGGCATATTGGAATTCTGTGTGCCCGTCGCTATGTTACAAGTCTTTAGAAACAAATCCTTTCCACTGGTACCTACTCATTATTGCCTACGTCCAGGGATAATATTTTTCTATTCTACTAAATATGATTATTGAAGGTTTTATCATAATTAGGATAACTGTCCTGTCTTTAGTGAAAAGTGGAAGGGTATGTATAGGTATTTTAAGGCAGAAACAGGTTCCAAGAAGGACATTCCAGGAATAATTAATGAACAAGGGGAGTGTGTATGTGAGGATCTACAAAAGGCAGAAGTATTCAGTCAGCAGTATGCAAAGATTGTTGGTTACAAGGATAATGTCGAGATAGAGGAGGAGACTTAGGCCAAAGAAGTAATAAAATTTACGTATGATAACAATGACATTTAGAATAAGATAAAAAAGTTGAAAACTAGAAAAGCGGCTGGAATTGATCAGATTTCTGGGGATATACTAAAGACAATGGGTTGGGATATAGTACCATATCTGAAGTACTTATTTCATTATTGTTTGGTCGGAGGAGCTATACCAGATGAATGGAGGTTGCTATAGTAGCCCCTGTGTATAAAGGAAAGGGTGGTAGACATAAAGCTGAAAATTACAGGCCAGTAAGTTTGACATGCATTGTATGTAAGCTTTGGGAATGCATTCTTTCTGATTATATTAGACATGTTTGTGAAATTAATAACTGGTTCGATAGTAGGCAATTCGGTTTTAGGAAAGGTTATTCCACTGAAGCTCAACTTGTAGGATTCCAGCAAGATATAGCAGATATCTTGGATTCTGGAGGTCAAATGGACTGTATCGCGATTGACCTGTCTAAAGCATTTGATAGGGTGGATCATAGGAGACTACTGGCAAAAATAAGTGCAATTGGACTAGACAAAAGAGTGACTGAATGGGTTGCTATATTTCTAGAAAATAGATCACAGAGAATTAGAGTAGGTGAAGCTTTATCTGACCCTGTAAAAATTAAGAGGTGAATTCCTCAAGGCAGTATTATCGGAACTTTATGTTTTCTTATATATATAAATGATGTGAGTAAAGGAGTGGAATCGGAGGTAACGCTTTTTGCGGATGATGTTATTCTCTATAGAGTGATAAATAAGTTACAAGATTGTGAGCAACTGCAACATGACCTCGAAAATGTTGTGAGATGGACAGCAGGTAATGGTATGTTGATAAACGGGGTTAAAAGTCAGGTTGTGAGTTTCACAAATAGGAAAAGTCCTCTCAGTTTTAATTACTGCGTTGATGGGGTGAAGGTTCCTTTTGGGGATCATTGTAAGTATCTGGGTGTTAATATACGGAAAGATCTTCATTGGGGTAATCACATAAATGGGATTGTAAATAAAGGGTACAGATCTCTGCACATGGTTATGAGGGTGTTTAGGGGTTGTAGTAAGGATGTAAAGGAGAGTGCATATAAGTCTCTGGTAAGACCCCAACTAGAGTATGGTTCCAGTGTATGGGACCCTCACCAGGATTACTTGATTCAAGAACTGGAAAAAATCCAAAGAAAAGCAGCTCGATTAGTTCTGGGTGATTTCTGACAAAAGAGTAGCGTTACAAAAATGTTGCAATGTTTGGGTTGGGAAGAATTGAAAGAAAGAAGAGCTGCTCGACTAAGTGGTATATTCCGAGCTGTCAGCGGAGAGATGGCGTGGAATGACATTAGTAGACGAATTAAGTTTGAATGGCGTTTATAAAAGTAGGAAAGATCACAATATGAAGATAAAGTTGGAATTCAAGAGGACAAACTGGGGCAAATATTCATTTATAGGAAGGGGAGTTAGGGATTGGAATAACTTACCAAGGGAGATGTTCAATAAATTTCCAATTTCTTTGAAATCATTTAGGAAAAGGCTAGGAAAGCAACAGATAGGGTATCTTCCACCTGGGTGACTGCCCTAAATGCAGATCAGTACTGATTGATTGATTGATTGATTGATTGATTGATTGATTGATTGATTGATTGATTGATTGATTGATTGATTGATTGATTGATTGATTGATTGATTGATTGATTGATTGATTGATTGATTGATTGATTGATTGATTGATTGATTGATTGATTGAACAAGTCACCAGATGGGGGCCCTGACGCGATACAGCACTCGCCTTCGAAGCGGAGGCTGATATAACCATCAGAATCAATCTGGAAAGTGTCACATTCATGCAGGTGTGAGCAATTGCTCACAGTCTGAGTAAAACCAAGGACAAATTGTCCTCACTTTTACATCCTGGGGTAAACGAAATTCCTTGTACTTACGGTAAGGTAATATATTGCCCAAACATGGCGGACCATTGGCACTCGTATCAAGGAACACGAATGAAATATTCGTCTCAAACAGACAGACAAATCGGCAATAGCTGAGCACGCTCTATCATCGGGCCATGATATTATGTTCCAAGATGCTCGAGCTCTTACTCACACTAGACATTACAGGTCCAGGATTATATGGGAAGCTGTGGAAATACGTAGAAATGCTCATTTCAACAGGGACACTGGCTACCATTTAAGTAATACGTGGTTGCCAGCCATTAACTATTTACGTAGGTAGTTCCCTCCCTATTGTTATTTCCTTTCGGTGTTTTCCAAATTCGTACGTTTTTCATCGCCCGATGATTCATTCCAGGCTTGTGTCAATGCCATACTTTCATATGTGCGTACACCTGGTATGTTATGTGACACTCTAAGGCCGGTATTCATAGTCGCAATAAGTAATACTTATGATCAAGTTAAATCTCGACTTTATTCCAGATTCAGGCACAACTAAGTCCTACTTAATAGCGGTATACTTCATAAAGTCTAACTTTATGAAGCTGAACTTATTGCAATTCATAGTCATTTAAGTGCTACTTATGTGATGAAATAAGTTGAAGTTCGTCAAGTCACGGGGACCCTTGACTTATTTCGCATCTTAACCTATAAAATGGATGACGATTTTGAGGAAGTGGTAGGAGAAATCAGTGCTCCAGACCGATACCTACGAAATGTTATGGGCCCTTTTGAATTCTACAGTGAAGTTGGAATTCAAAAGAAGGTTCCACTTTCATAAAAAAAACCACCGTTTTAAAGGTCATACTCCCAGAGGTGGAACAAGTTCTGGCGAAAAGAAACCAACGAGGCTGTTCCTTCACTATTGTTTGCGATTTTACCACTATAAGATCATTACTCGCACTTTGTACAGTATATTGTATTTTGGAATTGAATTCTTCAGCAATACCGGTACTTAACCAAGCATCTTTTGCTTAGAAGATATTGCGTCTGTCTTCTTATTCTCTATGATTTGAGAATGTTTCAATAAAATATCCTTCCTTCTCAACGGAAATAAAATGCTTGCGTCTGCTTTTCGTATCCATTTAAGAAAAAGTTACGGTACTACAATTTCAGCCGCAGAGGAGGTTATGAAAGGAAGAGGTAAAGGGATAAATAAATAAACAAATAAACTCGGAATAAGGACCGCAGCGTAGATCTAGTTGGCCGTGTCTGAAGGATGACTCGCATATTCATCTGTTGTGATGATGGCTTTGCTATTTCTTATACTATAAAGTTCGACTTAATTGTACAGAGCATCTGCATATAAGCAACGCTTTATCAAGTCTAGCTTAACAAAGTAGAACTTGACCAACGACCATGAATACGAGAAACGTTTGAGTCGACTTAACGAATAAGTACAACTTTGTTAAGTTGTTCTTAATAGACAAATAAGTCGCCGACTATGAATACCGGCCTAAGACTGATTCTGATGGTTTCGTCAGCTTCCGCTACGAACGGTAGCGCTGTACCGCGTCTGGGGAGCCATCTGGTGATGAATGAACGTACTACTTAAAATTCAAATAATTACTCATAATTACACGCAGTTAACAACAAAAATGATTTTTGTCGCATAAATTGGCCAGTGCAGCGAAAATATACGTTGAATATAGCATCAGACGACGCGACACCCACTCCACGGTAATGGAACACGGCACTCCCTAAAATGTTTGTCTCTCTGTCGGTTAGTGTTCCGTTAGGCTGACCGGGAACTTCCCTAAAGATGACTGGGCTAGAGGTGGGCTAAACTGCTATTTGTGTGAAACAGTTTCAACTGTTCCTGTTTCGAGCTCGAAACAGTTTCAAAATAACTGTTTCGAATAGCAGTTTTGCTTCGTCCAAGTACTAGTGTTATGGCACGATTACTACAATGTTGTTGCACATTGCTATTCTAATAGCGACTTAAAATCTGCTGTACAGAAGGAATTAACATAAAAATAAATTAAACTAAACTGTTTTTTTGCCAGTGAAGTGATGCTTCAAGAGCTACAACTAATAATTAAACATGATTACTTTTTAATATATTGTTTAAATGCTGTCGTTAATGCTTTTACACAATTAAGTAAACATTAAGGTTAGATCATACTGGTGATTTTACACTATAATTTGGCTTTTTTTCTTGATACCAGTATAAAGACATGCTAATACTGCTCATAAACAAGTACCTTTCCAAACGGCTATTAGAAAATTTTCGGTCGTAAGTTATAATATTATGAAGGGGAACCTGAGTAACCGGGACTGTGCCTGTGGCTGGGTCCAATGACTTGTTATTAGCATGGTTGTGTTTTTACAGTTTATACAATGCTACTAACATTTATTATATCCATTAATACCAAAAGGCCATAGACTTGTACAGAAGAACTGTATACAAAATTTTGGGGTGTGCTTTTACAAATTGAGCTCAGTGAATTAACCCTTTCAGTCCAGGTGTACAGTATACTGTACATCAAATTCATTAGCTTATAGCACCAAGAATTATTAGTGAATAGAGGAGTTCTCTATCTTGCTAGAGACTTCTATGCTTTGTCTTTGTTTCTCAATTGGTTGAAGTGACATCTACTAACACATTGGTGAATTATGAAGATAAACAACAAACATGGCAGACAAGCATGCTGTTAGTGGAGGTAAGTGGGAAAATTTTATTCTTTATTTTTAACATTTTATTCTGTTTAGGGTAAAGTTCTGTTTGGGGGTTAAAGATAAAAGTTTGAATAGAATATGCATACTAATTATAGTTAGTCTTTCATATCCCTTGACTCATAACATCCATGTATATTAGCATGTACAGTATACTGTACATGGGGTCTCAAGTGTTGCAAATAGTGTGACTGAGTTCATTATATTTCACAAAGTTTTATTTATATACCTGGTAGTTTCTAGTAATATAGAAGAAGATTAAGTGTTGTATACTCTAGATTGTCTCTTAGAAATGTAAAAAGGAACTTTGTTTTTGTTCTCTGAGTTCCCTAAAATATATTTTTGTTGAAATTCAGGCACATCAAGGATGAAAATTAACACAAGCGATGTTGATATGATTTTGAAGTTGTTGGAGAATGGAGATGTGTCTGATGTGGAGGAACTAGCCAGTGA